>NW_027185797.1:13412231-13486326 GCF_028583685.1 Petaurus breviceps papuanus | reverse complement strand
GAGAGAGAGAGAGAGAGAGAGAGAGAGAGCCAGCCTCCCTACAAATCATGAAAGATTAGGTTTGAGGCCTTGCTGTCACCCCTGGGAAAGTGCCATCGTTCTTCAGTGTCCTTCAGCAACCAACCATCCAAGACTTAGTTAGTTGGCAGATTAGGCAGATTAGGTGCTAACCTTCATTGGTCATGGAAGAAATTTTGCTGAGATTTGTAAACTGTGCCAATGAAATAGAGGTTTGGTCCAAAATTGAATATATAGAGAGTCACAAGTACATGAGGTCCCTATATGGGGGTGGGGGGGTATGAGAGAACCAGGCTTTTTATTTTCATTCTTATGGGATCTCCTACTATGGAAACTTTTCACCAATGCAAATCTGTAAATCTAGACTAAAGACACTGAGGAAGTAAGTTTTTATCGAATATCACACATCTGGTGTTAGTGGCAGACTTTAACCTAGAATCTAGGTCCTGGATCTTCCTAATTCCAAGGCCAGCTTTCTGTCTGTTAGGCCTGACTCCTTTGCATTCTGTCCACAAAGGAGGGAGAAAATCATCTTCTGAAAAAGTCACACATTATAAATGGTTTTATATAAACTTATAAAGACCAAGAGATAAGGAAATAATATTTTTTTCTTAATGGATTCTATGTTAAACTTAAATTTAGGGGCCTGTAAAATTTAATCTTGATCTCTGCCTTATATTTGCTCTCCTCAGAAGCAGTAACACATTAAATGTTCCCCTGGAGGCCTGGACAAATGTGCAGAACTTTTTTAGAAAGCAGTGACTTTGGCATAAAATGGAAAACCTTTTAATTCAAAAGGAAAATTAATGACTTTAACAATGCCTGTTACCATAGGACATATATCTCATAGCATCATAAAGTCCTCATGATGGAAGGAAACATTTCTTTTAGTTCTTTTGTTGTGTTAGAACCAGCAACCAGTCAGGCCAGACATGCATTTGGGGATTTTAAAACACACTTGGAATTCTGTTTTAAAACTCTCTCTACCTTTTGTTTCTAGTATCTATGGAAGCTCTTTTCAAGGAATATGGGTATATGAGGGCTCATCTGTGAATGAGCCTAGGGGAAAAAGAGAATCTTAGAACTGATTGAATTTGGCATTTTAAGAAGAGACCCTTCTGAGCTGCTACTGTAAACCCTTTGAACTATTTCAAATCAAGAGGGGAGCAGCTCCTCTATTGCTTCTGTTTTCATACAGATTTGTCTGGACTGATAATGCTATTAATGGTGAACCCCAAAATCCTATCTCTTCTCAAAAGCACAACTATTTTAAATGCTCAGTTGATCTCACCACTTAGGATGACAATAAGAATAACCAGCCCTTATATTAACACAGAATATCATTACAAATTCAGCAAAGCAATTTAGCAAATGTAGTGTTTTCCCCCTAGAACCTGGGTATTTAATGAAATTGAGAGGAATAATTATTCTAATTTAAATTTCTTGCCAAGGGGAAGAAACAGCAAATAATAATTGATTTTTTTGTTGATCTTTCTCAGAATTTCATGCTCAAAATTTCCCTGACAGATCTTTATAATCATAGCCAGAAATAAGTTATTTTTCTAATTGTTTCAGGACTAAAGAGTCTGAAGGGGAATATTACTGCTCTGTCTCAGAGCCCTATCAAATAAGAAAAAAACCAGTTTTAATTAAAATATTGAATGTTTTAACTTGCAGGGTGGGGGAATGATTTGCTTCACTCTGTCCTCTGGGGAGCTATTTGATCATTATGGGACCATATATTATAGATGAATTGAACACTGGCAAATAGTATCCCTTCCCCCATACATAATAGTAGCAATTAAGAAACGGTATTAAGAAACTGACATATTATTAGAGAGGAGGGAACATTTCTTAGACTCTTTAATGTAATCTTGACACTGCTTTTGATTTCCTTTCAGCGTTCAACCATTGTTATAGACAGTAAACCATGACTCGAAATTTTGTGTGTGAAGTTAATTTAATAAGAGGAATATCCATCCATCTATCAATCTATCTGTCTTTCTCTCTGTCTATCTATATACATATACGCATACACACATATATTTGGAATGTATCCTGTGAAGAAGTGATATGAATAAAATTGGTCCATATATTGTGGTTTTGGTTTTGGTTTTGTTTTTTGGCAGAGTAGGGGGGAGGCTTAACTGTAAATTACAGGGAGGAAAAAGAAAGGAAAAAAATATCTAATCAGAGGAATCTTGGTATAGTTTAAATGACTATTATTTAAATCAACTACAATCCTAGTTACAGAGCTGGATTGAATCTCAGAGCACTTCAATTACAAACTCCCTCATTTTGGAGATAAAATCAAAGTCCAAAGGAGCTTAACTGCCTTGACCAAAGTCACACAGGTATCTTACATCAAACGTGGGATCTGAGCCATGGTATTTGGACTTCACAAGAAGCTTTTCATTTTTATTCATTTTTCCCCAGTGTACTGGACCTTAGTCTTGACTAGAGTCTATTAACTAGCTATTATTTAGCTATATGACAGATAAGTCACTGAACCACAAAGCACCTCCATTTCCTCCATTGTAGATTGTGGAGGCTGGATTAATGTGTGATTACCACCCAACCTGAAGATGCCTAGGGGATGGAAGCATAGCGGGAGTTCAAAGGGATGACTAGAGGTTCTTGAATCCTCACACACATAAAATGTCATCATTATCATCTTTATATCACAGATTTAGTGGCAGAATGGTCATGTTCACTCATGTAGTCCAATGAAATTGGACTCAGTTTGCATGTTGAAATAGGCCCAGCCACTAACCCCAAGTTATACTTCTGGCATGAAGCAGAAGCAAAATTTTGAATCCATGTTCTCTAACTCTATAGGACTGGGCACATTGTTCCAAACTAACACATTTTATTGATCTGTGGCAAACAGGACTTATGTAATAACATGATACGTGAGCATAACTTTCATGACTTCAATAAAATACAAATTCATTTAAAAAGTGTTTTCCATAGAAGGAAAATGATCTTGTCGGGTTTTGTCATGGCATCATAAATTTAGAATTGGAGGAATTTTTAGTCTTACCCCCCTCATTTTGTAAAAAAAGAAAAAAATGATTCCCAGAAAGGTTAATTGAGTTATCCAGGGTCACAGAGGTGATAAATGGTAGAACTTGCATTAAAAAATCTAGTACATGTGACTCCACCACCCATGTTCTTTTCCCTCTAATATGATGCTTCCCTATTTTTCTTTTCTATTAACAACCATCAATGTAATGAGAGTAGGGGCGGCCAGGTGGCTCAGTGAGTAAGAGCACCAGCTCCAGTGTCGGGATGACCTGGGGATCGAATCCGGGCTCAGATACTTAGCACCATACCCAGAAATAACTGGCTGTGTAACCTTGAGCAAGTTACTTAACCCCAATTGCTTTAAAAAAAAATGTAATGAGAGTAACCATATAGGTCTACTTTATATTTTTGGTACTACAGAGGGTCATGATTACTATTAAAAAATTTGGAAATGATTTGACTAGATGACATGTAAGCTCTCTATAAATTTTACATTTCTGTGATTCTCTGAAAGGGAGTATCACTCTCTTGCACTGTGTCTAGAAAAGGCAAATAACATCCAAAACTAAATGCAGTAAATGGTCTGAGAAAATTAATGGGCCTATAAACTAAAAGTAATTTTAATTTACTGAGTGATTTTTGATTGCAAGATTGAGTTAGAAACTGGTTAAACTACGTTTTCTGTTTTTCTAACATAGAATCTATCTTAGTCACAAAAGCCCACCATGTAGAAGAATTATAACCACCACCTGGGAACTTTCGAGTTTGGAGATCAGTGGGTCTACAAGTGACTTAAATTTGGAACTGTCCTTGCAAAACCAGGTGTAAGAGAGAAGAAAAATGCAGGAATTTCTATTTGTGAACTGGATTTAATTGGATATGTTGCACCTTTTTGCTCAATCCCAGATAGTAATATGCTGACCATGATAACAATTTTGAAGCTTTGGATCTTATCTTCATTGTTAAAAATTAGGAGAATGACTAATAAAAAAAACTGATGGAATCTTTCATCATTTTCTTCCTTTTAAGAATGAAACCATTATAATATTTTTTCCACATACATTTTCTTTCTTGTGGTCAGTTCCCAATTTATTTTCAGCATTCTTTTGACTAACCATTGTAGATTCATTAACCTTTGAAAATACTTATATTTTATAAAATAAAATTGTTACTCAATCGTTCTTTGCCTCAGTCTCCTCATCTGCAAAACAAAATGGATAGACTAGATGACCTTTTTAGATTTCTTCCAGGCCTAGATCTATAATCCTATAAAAATGAGTTATTGTTAAGTCTCCAGTTCAACTCGTGTTATGGCTTCCTTCAGGAAGGTAGGGGTGTTGATATTTATGGCCTGAGGGAAGCAGCTCTTGCCAATATTTCTAATATGTCTATTGACCATTCTACTTTTCTTCAAATTCTACAAGCAGATTGAAAATGCTGTGATTATTGGGACTCTAAAAACATTCAGAACTTGCATATACAGGATCTCATACAGTATCTTGTACATACTAAGTATTTGAATGCTTGACAAACTGAAATCACCTGTCTAAAGGAGTCATCTAAAAGTAGACAAATCCGAACTGATAAGAGAGAATTAAGCCATTCTACCCACTATTTATTTAGCTCTTGGTTTCAAAAGAAGGAAGAAAAAAAGTTCCTCCAAAGAGACCCATTTGTGGCAAAGCGATATAGCTTTAGATGCCTGCTGTGTGTGTGTGTGTGTGTGTGTGTGTGTGTGTGTGTGTGTTTCCTGTATGATCTGGGTGGGGATGTGACCTCTTACAAAGTATCATACAAGTTAATGGAACTATTTGGTAGAGAAGACAACAAAATTCTAGGCCACAATGGCTGAGTTGTAAGCTTAGTGACAGCTGCTAAGTCATTCATAATTCTAAAGATACCATGGGCCTTAATTTTTTTACTCCATGAAGTATTTTAATATCTGAGCAGACATGTGAAATACAAGAGTCTGCATGCAGATTAACATGTAACAGGGAAATATTAACAAAAGAAATAAAAATACACTAAAATATAGTTAAGGTTAACATATGGTTGTCGAAATCAATATGGGGTTGGCAGAGATTCTGATGTACATGTTAATGGCATTGCTTCTGTTTGAATTTGACACCATTGACAGAGGGGAAAGTTGAGTTCTCCATTTTCTTAGCTATGTCTGTCTCAGAAGTTCTGTGACCCTTGTGGCCAATATTTGGGGAACCCTGGCAGCTATTAAAATACAGGTAGTTGTGCGTTTAAGAAAACTGTATTGAACACAATTGCTCACTGCTATAGACATAAGAGAAGCATAAAACACATCTTCTTTCCTCTAAAATCTTAGGAATAAGTGGTATAGTCATTTGACTTTCTTTTCCACCTATTCACCTGTCTGAAAGTGTCATCTAAAAGTAGAGAATAGTCATGTGTGTGTGATGACAATTTACAGAATGCATGAAATGTATTGAGGTCATCTGAAATAGTATGTAACAATAATAGTATTTATATAGCACTTTAAGGGCTTTACAAATGTTATATCAATCCTCATAATAACCTGGGAACTAGATACTCTTATTTTTTATCCCCATTTTGCAGATGAGGAAACTGAGACAGTCAGGTAAAGTGAATTGCCAAAGGTCACACAGCTAGTGAATCTGAGACTGAATAAGAATTCAGGTCTTATTGACTCAACAATGTATTATTACCTATGGAAGAAACACAAAGGAATAATCTTAGTATATTTCAGGATTTATGTCATCCATCCATTATGAGATTCTCAGTCCTTTTAGGTTTAGAGTACTTGACAAATTGAGGTTTGATGAAATAAGAAGTTATTTTAGCCCCTTGGAATTTTCCCACAGACTTTTAAAACCAAAAAGCCTAAGAAACAGTTCAGTTTTTACTAATTAAGTCATCTTACTTACATGATTATTTTAATATTGTATTACCTACTTAAGGGTGTTGAAGCTTCAGGTTATCATTTCATTGTGAAGAGGTGATTAGATTGAAATAAATTATGATTTCCCAGGTATTGCAATTAGTATATATTTTTAAATATCCTAGATATTAATCAAACAATTTATATTTTAAAAGTCAGCTTGAAACATTCCTTGGATGTTAAAATGCTTCACAGGAAACTTTATAAAAATGAGAATTTACTCTGAACAGTGATACCTTTGAATCTTGGAACATTTACTTAATGTATATACATTTTAGGGGAAAGTTATTTCCACTTATTTCTCTACTTCCTGTTATTATTCTAAAGGAAATATTAAAAGGAGACCAGAAGTTTATGTATTTATGACTTCTCCAGATTGAGAAATCAAAGGAATTAGCAGGAAAATTATTACAAGCCTATCATTTAAATTATCATATAAATTGTGGATTTTTATACCTTTGGAATTATTCGGTTTCCTCATTAGTACTAACAAATCCAAGACACATACACACACATATTTCATGCCTATTATACTTCAATTTTGTACATTGATGCATTTGTGACCTCATTGATGTTCATTGTCCTTCCCCTGGTACCAAAACTTCTCATTCTGTTCAGTTCTCCTTTGTTCTCCTTAAAAGGCTTTTCCTACACATTGGAAGCCCTGCTTTGTTTGGTTCCTGTGATATATTATGGGTATTGGTACAATATTTGATTATTTTATCTATATTCTCATGTGACAGGCCTAAATCCCCCCAACCATTTTTTGTCACTTTTCAGATACAAGTCATAAATTGTAATATGTCACGGCCTGTTTTCAGTGCACATATGTTTGACTTATTCTTCCAAGATCACGATGCTCCATTATTTACAGCAATGGAAGAATTTCAATGTTTAAAAAAAGTCCTTTAGCAGCATCCAACACTTTAGGGTCATTTAAAGCTCAACACAATTTCCCAAATACAATCCAGCTTGCTCTCCTCCCTTCTATTCAGTTCCGAGCCAACTTCACTGTCCATCTGTAATTTGTATCCAAGATATATTAATGTACTAACTCAACGTGCTTCCTGGCAGACACGCATTCATCTCTTTGACTGATATTGAGCACATTATGAGGCAAAATTATTTCTATAGTTAAATGACATAGAATCTATAAAATTTTAACAGACAGAGATTCCCTGTTTGAGAAAGTATTTTAAGACTCTTTTATTCTAGGGGAAAAAAACTTAGTTTGAACCAACGAATAGATATTTTGATCTTTTATATTTGCTATACCATTCAGGCAGTTCAATGATTCTGAAGACTAAAAATAAATTATATGCAAAAGCCAATCTTGCTTTCTTTTGTTTTTTCTTGAATGTTTTCTTAGATCCATACAGAAAGTTCCCATAAAATGTTCTTCTGGGGTTACTATTTGCTGTCATTTTTTTGCTCTCTTTTCATATCTTTTTTTCAAATGAGGGCATATGTATGAATTCCCTAGCTATGATCCCCCTCCACCCCGGCCATTCTTTTGGACTTTTTAATTCATTGAGATGTCTTGAAAATCTATTGCTGGGTACCTTCACATTGTGTTTCCTGCAGTATGAATTTCTTTCATTTGTATTTTTCAGATTCACTTGTTCTTTTGGACTTTATTTTTATTAAGTGACATTGCAACTTACCCAAATAGTGAATCTATCATGAAGTTGGAAGTATCCAAGTAGGAAGGTTATCCTCTCCTTATTGATCATCATATATCATTATAGAAACTCTAGCAGACAAGTTCCATTTTATATCTTTTTCTTATCCTCCTCCAATTTTAACTATAACTGTTCTTGGAATGATATCACTTAGCTGGATTCCATTCCAAGGTATATTTTCCTCTCAACAGTATTTTTTTTCCCTATTTTATGACCTGTTACTACTCATAATCTCTCATCCTCCTCAAAAATAATATAAAATAACTTGCACCCATTGTTGCTTTTGGCTGCCATGTTTCTCATCTTGGCAGGGAGTATCAAGTGTTTCATGGTAGAAGAAACTTCTGGAGATTCTTAGTCATCTTATTGAGAAAATCGTCTTGCCTTGGCTACATTTGAGTAGTGCCATCAATAAGGAATATATTTACTTCTGTTTTTTACCCAATTTTAAGGACCAGTAGCTTGCTCAGACAGGTTGGTTTGAAACTACGCTATTTAAACATAGTATTGAATTTTCAAGACATAGAGAATAGAGTGGGGGGGAAACTGTATCTCTACTTTCAGGAGATCTGAATTCTGATCCAACCTTTGAAATTTTCTAGCTGTATGGTCATGCAGAAATCATTCAGTTTATTTTTTTGTCTCAAACAATTCTCTGAAACTGTAATTGCGGACAGGTTGTGATCTGTGTTATTCATGTTGTCTTCAGCTTTATCCTTTTGGTTTAAATTGAAATTTCCTGTAAATAGGATCTTGCTGCTACAGATTGCTGATACTCAGATGCTTGTTTTATTGGTAATGGATAATCTTGTGTCTGTTAAAATATGCTCAGTGTATTTTAGGGTCATTTTTCTTTTGATATCTTCCATTTCTCTTCCAGAGGCGGGGGGGAAACATATTTCCCTTAATTTCTAAAACATATCTTACAGATGTTTTTTTTTGTATCTAGTCATTTTATTGAGGTCACAAATCATCATGTAGTACATTGACTTAGTTGGGAGGATCTCTTAAAATTTCTCTATCTCTTTATTTTCTAGAGAAGAATTTGGCACATAATTAATGATCAACATAATTTTCCTTGTCCAATTTCATTATTTATCACTATTTGTTGCATATTTTGATCCATCTTGCTGCTCTCCATACATGTCATTCCATCTCCCACCTCCATGCCTTGTTCTATCTGTGTCTCATGCAAGGGATGCTTTCTTCTTCCTCACCATAAAGTTTACCTCATAGAATTTCTTGTTTCCTTCAGGATTCATCGAAGACACCACACTCCGCATGAAGCTTTTCCTGACTTGCCCCCACATCCTAATTTCTAATGCCTTCTCCTGCTCATAAAATATTTGTTTTCCATAAATCCTTCATATTTTTATGTATGTATATATTGTCCCACAGAATGAGGTAAGATCCCAGAGGAATGGGATTGTTCCTTTATTTCATTATCAGCAGCACCTGACTGTTAATAGATATGTGTTGATAATTTAACTGATTGCTGATGCTCAAGTTATTTACATTTGTGAATACTTCAAGGCAACATCGAGAATTTTTTATACTCTTATTCTGTGCCAAACTCTGTTCTTTGTGCTGGGGTAACAAATACAAACTACTTCAGGAGCTTAATTGTAGAAAACAACAAAAACACAAGGCCGGTGATATAGTAAGATAAAAGAGAAGGCAAGATGGAGAGGTAGGTGCTAGCATCATGGTGAGGAAGCCAGGAAGTAGCGCGGAGTCCTCACTCTGGAAAGGATAAGGCAGAAACTCTTCCGATCAGACCCCAATGTCTCAGAAATGGAGTCCAAGGTTCTACAATAGGGAAGATGGGACTGATGGTGAAAGGGCTGGCTGTCTGCTGTCAAGATGACCAAGTGTTCCATGAAATGATGTTTCTTACTGCCAATCAATAGATGAAGACTAGTAGGCAAGTTCTTTTGTTGGTTTTTACCTTTCTGAGGGGAAAGCTTTACTCTGGACTTCCATGTGACTCCAGCTGCTTCCTGTCTTTTGGTTTCATTTTCATTTACAGCAAGAAGTTCAAGGTGGCTTTGGTTCAATTCCTCTGATAGCTCATCAATTACTTGGCCTTTGGACAATTTCAATTGTCTGGTCTCACTCCGTATTCCCAATTCTAGGCTTAATATAACTGATCCCCTCTTTTTTCCCCAAGAGACAGGAATACAGAGGAAAATAAAGGTCATTGTTTCTTTAGGAAGATTCACAAAATAAATACCAAATATTGTCTTAATGTGGGCCACTAAACCCTGGAAGTTTGGAGTGTTCCACCCAGTAAAAATCATTCCTGAGCTATCTGATCATAGTTACTTTTATTCAAGCTTTTCTTACTTTACATTCATCCATCTAGTTTTAAATCTGACAGTGGTGAGTATTTTCATTTTGTTGTTCTTTCTTTCTCTGAATAGGAAAATACCACCAATGTCTATTGATTAGATTTGTCTTTTAGGAGCTCATCCTAGAACCAAAGCCAAAAGATTGGTTAGGCCCTTTTTGAGCTTGTGGAAGCTTCCTGTTATTATTCCTGTATCTGAGGATAGGATAAGGGATGAGAATAGTATCATTAAGAAAAATGATTCCTTGGAGGAGGAAATAGAAAAAGCATCTCTCAAAACAAAAAAAATTAAAAAAAAGAAAAACAAAAAAAAAATGAGTCATCTTTGTCAGTAGATAGAAAAGCAAAGAGTAAATTTGTGCATCCTCATTACCTAGTATTCACTAGGCTACATACATGTGGTGTTTCTGAATTTCTGGGTGCAATAGCAATGCTGTTATTGTCCCAAATCCCAAAGAGACAGCAAACCATTGTAGTTCAGCCCTGAATCCACATTCTATTTCATACATACTAGCATTGTGATCCTAGGGAAAGGATTACATTCTTCTTGCCTTAAACTTCCACATCTATAGAATGGTGGGACTGGACATGATGGTGGGACCGGATATGATAGGATACCCATCCAGCTTGAAGCCTATACTCTTATAAAAAAAAAAGGCTAGGGTGTGCATCCTGCTGCTGACTCGAAGGGAAAGCCTGACCTGGAAATCAGTGACCTAGTAGATAGGATGATGGGCCTCAACTCAGGAAACCATGGGTTCAAATTCTACTTTAGACCCTCATTAGATGTGTGACCCTGGGCAAGTCTCCTGACCTACTAATGCCTCAGTTTCCTTATAATATGAAAGGAAGTGTTTGAACTTGATGTTTTCTCAGATCCCTTCTGACTAAATCTATTTTCCTATAAAACTAATTATTGAAGTGGATATTAGTGCCATGATGTCAGGGAAAATAGTGATCTTCTAGAATAAGGGATACAGCAGCTCTTGCTAACAATCTCTGAATAGATTACAAGGAAAGGCTGGATCATATTATGTCAGTGACATTTGTTATAGGTAATTGATAGAGTGAAAAGAGTGCTAGATTTGGTATTGGAATAGTTAGGTTTAGATCATATCTTTGCCACATTACGTTAGGTTAGGCTAGTCATTTAACTCTTCTAGAACTCAGTTTCCTCATCTGTAAAATAAGAGTTGGAGGTGATCACTTTGAAACTGAATTTCTAGTCACCATTCATTCATCTGGAAAAAACAACCAAAAAAACTACTGTTTGTCAATGACCATACTATGTCTATGGGTCTAATATAATACAGTAATTGAATGCAGACATGAATCTTCAGAAGGCAAAGAATGTCCACGGATGGTGCATCTGGTATCTGAGTACCCTTGAGTGAGTTGGCCTAGACTAACTCAAGGAGGGCACACTGGGAAATGAGAAATTCAATCAAGCTTGTACTATTTCAGTCCAAGTTACTGAAAGCTTTGGTATAAAGGATCAATGTATTATCAACAAATCTTTCATTGGAATGAAGTGGACGGCAATGGTTGGGTAAATAATAATAGCCTTCATTTCTTTTCTTAACATTCAACTCAATTAGGGGTGAGTAGATGTTGCAGTAAGTAGAGCACCAGCCCTGAGTTCAAATCCGACCTCAGACACTTAACACTTACTAGCCATGTGACCTTGGGCAAGTCACTTAACTCCAATTGTCCTACATTCCCCCCTCAAAAAAAAAAAAACCAAAACCCATTAAACTCAATTCTAAATACATAAGAGTTAGATAAATGCCACTTCTTCATGATTTCTGTTGTCGTTATTCAGATTTAGGATTTGGGGAGCTTGAGAATGAAAAATTCTTCCTTTGATGCTGTTCAGACTTAGAAATTAAACATAGGTTTTACTGATCCCCATACTAACTCTTTATACCAGACTGCTGCCTATTTGGATAACTTAATCTTTTGAAAATCATTTTTGATCTGAATGAAGAAAATGAATTGTGTATATTACGAAGAAGCTATCAACAGAAGAGATGGAGTCATCTAGTATAGGCTAAACCAACCTTGTGTTGAGAAGATCTGGATTTTAATTCTGGTGCCACCATTTCCTTAGCTAGTTGTCCTTGGATATGTTACTTCTCTCTGTACCATAGTTACTCCACTTGTAAAATTGAAAGTGTTGGACTAGATAATCTCATATGTCTTTTTCAGCTCCAAGTTGGAAATACTATGATTTTTACATATATTGCTTCCCTTCATTTGCCTTCAGAATTGGAGGAAACACTTGGGACTGGAATATTATTTTAGTAAATGTCAATATCTGTATTTCATAAACCCTTAAAAGCTATTTAAAAAAGGAAATTACAGTTGTAGAAAAAATAAATTTGAATTAGCTGTGGTTTGAGTGTTCTTAGAAACCACAGAATTTCAAATCCAAATAGTTCCCTCTCTAATTATTTAAACATTTCTTTTCTGATAATAAGAACAATTATAAAAGATTGAAATCCTCAAGGATCAGACTGAGTGGTGGTTAGGCATCAACAAACCTACTTCATATATAAATCCCAAACAGAACCACTGTAGACCTTAGTTTCTTCTTGTATATGTTGAAATGGTTGGAATAGAGAGTACTTTTCAGCTCTAAAATTCTGATCCTATAATTCTAAGTAGAGTTGCAAAATTCCACAGTACTGAGGGGCAAAAATCATATGGAAGAAGGCAAGCTTGGAGGAAGGAGCATGGGTCGGGTGCTTATAAACATATACTTAGATAATGTGTGTGTCACTCCAGTCGATAAGTATTCATTAAACACAGGCAGCTAGGGAGCCCAGTGGAGAGAGCACCAGGTCAAGTCAGGAAGACCAATCCAGAGAGGTCAGCAAAGTCCTCTTGCAGAAGATGAGATTTTAGTTGGGAATTAAAGGAAACCAGACTCTATGTGTATGTGTGTGTGTGTTTGTGTGTGTGTAACCTTTATATAGGGCTTACATATAGTAAGAACCTTATAATTATCTCAATTGATTCTCAAAACTACTGTGGGATGTAGGTAATATTTTTACCCCCCTTTTTACAGATGGGGAAGTGGGGCAGTGGCAGTTTGGTGACTCTCCCAGAATCACACATCTGGTAAGTGTTTGAGACTGAATTTCACCTTGGGTCTTTCTGGTGCTGGGCCCTAGGCTCCATCCACTGAGCTAACAAACTGTGTCTGAAGGATGGTTCAAAAAAAAAAAAGAAACAAAATTTCTGAAATAAAGAAAACATTGACCCATACAACTCACTTGAGGGCATTTTCTACTTCCCATCTAGAATCAGCACACACAAAAAATGGAATAGGGAGGGCAAGATGAAAAAGAGATGATTGGTGAGGCAGCAGGTTCATTTTTGGATGTGTTTCGAAGGTTGGATCCAGAATGTCCCTGGAGTGAAAGAGACCAGTAGCAGTTAAATAAAAGGGGAGGATGGCTTTCCATGTACATCATAGGCTGAACAACCCAGGGTGAGATGTCAAAAAAAGGGTGAGGCAGCCAGGGTTGTAGTTCCTGTACCACATAGTGCAGGGAAGAATCTTGGATTGGGAGAGAAAAGACTTTGGTCAGCCCTCCCCCCCATCCCATGTGACCTTGGACAAATACTTTCTACTTTTGTGCATCTTCATTCATCTGTAAAATGGGTCTGGGGGGGATTGAGGTCTTGAAGTTCCCTTCTGTTACTTTCACATTTGTGCTCTACATGAGTTTGTCTGGCTAGCCTCCCATTAGAAACAAAATTGATAAAAATTAAGCTGATTATGAAAATTTAATGAAGTTTTCACAATTAGACTCATTAACTTTTTCTTGGTAATATCAAAACTTTTCAATCTAAAACAAAAAAAGGAAATATAACTTCAAAATTTAGTGTAACCGAGGATAAGATGTACTATAGTACAGAACAATGTGGGAGGAAACGTTTTTCCAAGGGGAAATGAATAGCTTTAATAAGACTTTGAATAACTTGGTTGAGATTTTAGGGTCAGACTCCACTGATGACTGCCAGATCTGGGGCACTGTCTCTTTCCCTTTTTCAGAGTATGGCCCTTCCTTTTCATATTCCTTGGATATTATTTCCAAATTCTATTAAGTAATGAGCACCTAGGGTTCTACGACATGATAGGGATTAAAAAGAAACAAACAAGGAACATTGGGTTCAGTCTCTGTATTAAATATTTAAAGAAACAATTTCTCTGGACTCCATGTAGAGAAAAAAAGAGGAAGTTGTCACCATTCTTATGCTTGATAAGATACTAGCTATCTGACACCCATAAAGCAGTATCTGTTTTGTGGGCTGTGGTTAACTAACTTTGAGCTTGTGGAAAGGTCGTTTTGTAAAAGGTGCAGATCTGAGAAATTAGTTCCTTTTTCAAATGAAAAACTTAAATGATCAGATAAAAGAATAACTGGAAAACCAGGGAAATTGGGAAGATACTTCAAAGATGAGTCCCAAGTTGGCTATGTACAACTCAGATATGGACCTTCAGGATGGGAGAAGGGAAATACAAAGAAAGCTGGAGACATTTTCTCACACACATGTGAGCTCCCAACACGAGAACATGTCCTCTCAAATAAAAGCAGACCAGAGGATGAAATGTAGCATAAAACTCTTTGATATGGACGGTGGTAGATTTATTGAATTTCTTTTAAAAGACAGGATATAAAAAAACATAGAAAGAGTTTTTTTGAAGATAATTATGCATTTAATAGAAATGAAATTAATGGTATCTTACTTAGTAGCACACTCTGATGAGAAGTTTGTTCATAGGGCAGCCTAATGGAATGACTTAAATTCCTCTTCTACTCCCACTGAAAAGAGGAGGGAGACCACAATTTATTGAACTGTAAGCAGGTACTTTGTCATTTTCCTATGTTCTATTTCAGGGAACATTTTAATACGTTGCACATCTGTTTTCTGGACTCATTTATTCTGTCCAAAGAATGCAGTGAAGTTATTGCAAGATTCACATTGCTGTTTTGCTTGTGGGACAATTTATGTTCCACTGGGCTCAAATATTTGTGGGTGATTTGCCACAGGTTTGTTTTTTTGGAGGCTACAATTTGAAAACAAATCACATATTAACTTTGGACTACAGCTTGTAACAGATGTGTAGTTGTGTGTGTGTGTGTGTGTGTGTGTGTGTTTCAGTGTATTTTTGGAATTGAATCTGTCTAAAGAATTGGCCATTTATAGCTAACGCTGAGATATAGTTTGCAAAGAGAGAAATGGGAGCAAGAATTTCTTGGTCCAACTGTTATTTTTTAATGTAGTTAAAAAATACTTCTAGACAAGGCAGTTATATAATTGGTCAAGATTAGCTGATTCTGTAATTAATGCTAAGGAAAAAAAATCATGTGACACCACTCGAAAGAAAGTTATGATTGTACCAATGTGGGAATAAGAACATTTACATCTTAAAAGCATTTTGTAACATTTTATGTTTTAGTCCCTTTTAAAATATAGACTCTGCATAGAAAAAGGAAGTGGGCCCCTGGAGTCTCTAAAATTTGTTTCCTGAAGTCCTATTTTTTATTGGTTGAAATTTGCTTTCATTAAATAGTTTCCTTCCAAGGGCTGTGCAGTGTATTTTTTCTTTTGTTAGGGATGTAATATATTTCCAATTTTTATTCATTGTTGAATCTCATTGTCATGGATCATAGATTTCAAATAAGAAACGGATTTTAGATATCTAATTCATGCCATTTCTACCCCTTATTTCCCAGGTGGAATCACTTAGGCCTGGAGAAGTGAAATGGTTTGTCTAAGGACGCTCAGGTGGTTGAATAGGTATGAAATCCAGAAGGCTTTCCTCTATCTCATATCATATAGTATCTGTCACTATTGAATTAGAATTATTTCACTGATTTATTTCCATTTTACCCATAATCAATGTATACAAATGAGTGAGATAAAATAGATAATGCTATGCTCTCTCTGCTAATGAAGTTATCAAAATATTCCTTTTGTATCTTTCTCATGAGGGTCCGTGAATCACTGGCAAAGCTACTCTTAGACCTCATAGTACAATAGGACCATGGATCTGCAGGGAAGGGACCTTAGACAACATCTAGTCCAATCTCTTCATTTTACAGTTGAGGAAACTGAGGACCAGAGAGGTCAAGTGACTTTCCCAAGGTCAAACAGGAAGTAAATCCAAAATGTAACATATAAACACATAAACATGATGTGAAGAAATTAAGTCATGGGGCAAAACACAGATCTACCCAACATGTTATAGGCCAGTACCACCTGGAATGATGTGTCATGCAATATAGCATTATTTTGCTACCTGATTCTTCAAGATTTATGGTCACGGTGATAAGAAGTCCCCAAGCATCCATTTCATTTACATCTTACTTTGGGCCTACTCTGTTAACAGCTTCTCTATGGGGGCTCACACCAGGGGAAGGGAGAGGGGATCCAAGCCAAGCTCTGGTCCCTCATGCATAATAGAAAAGGATAAAATGAATGATTTAAAAGTTGGCAGAACTTCCTAAAAATGTATCCCAGAAACGGCCTAATCTTCTATTTATGGGAAATTTACTTAACAAGTCAACAGTCGTGGGAAAGGGATGTGGGTGATTCTCACTTCCTAATGAGGAGTAGGTGAGAAGCAGTGTTGTGGATTTGGAATCAGGACTTGAATTGAAAGATAAGACTTGCCACTAAACTGCCAGTGTGACCTGAAGCTTTTCACTTAAATTCTCTAGGACTCAGTTTCCTCATCTGTAAATGTATAAATGGGCCTAGAATTCTGACGCCCCTTCTAACTCATAGTCTTTGATTCTAGGACACAAATCATATTTCTTTCCTAACTACTGTCTTAATTTGGAACACTTGGGGGTTGGAACAGTTCTGGAGTGGTTGCCTTAGCCAGAAGCCAAAGGCTCCTTCTGAAGATGAGAGAGAGGACACAAGTAGATGGGAGATCACCACAATGAAACCATTCTAAAATAGGGCTTTATCTATCCTCTCTCTTACTCTGAGAAACTAAGCAGTTACAAATAAACTTGGATCCTATTGGCCTGTTCCTTTTTTATTCTCTTTAGTCTTGCTCTTTCTGGGGGTGGCAAGGTATGGGTAGGGCAAACCTGCCAAAATGCAGCCAGGAATGAGTCCTTGATCAGCTGTACGTGACATCCAGGGCACAACATGAGAAGAGATTGTAGACCTTTTTTTTTTAATGGGGATTATTGGGAAACTTAGAAAGTTGCTTAAGTTGTTTTGATTTCCCATCTGCCTCCCAAATCCATATAGTTTTATTTCTTCCTTTCTTCTTCCTGCCCTTCACATATCAGGTTTTACTTACCTGATTTATTCCTGCTGAGACATTGCTGATAATTAAGGTTTTTGCTGATAAGTATTTTCAAGTGTTACTTCCCCTGGGTATTCATAGTCCAAAGACCTTCTGCCTCATCAGCCTTTTTTCCGACTCAGGCTTTTGGTGCTGTGGAGCCTAAGTCCTGCGGTGTGAGGGGAAGCAGGAATGTTCTTGTAAGATGTTCTAGTGCTAACAGGTGACCTTTCCCTTCTTCACCAGTTTCCTTCACAACTTCAACACTCATCCACTTGGTGATATTTTAAGTGACAAGATATGAATGGAAACTTGGCAGGCTGCCTTGGGAACCTTGGTTATTCTGTCTTCACTGTTAGGTGACTTTTCTAAAGCTCATTTTAGATCATTATGTTCCTCCACCCCTCCCTCAACAAACTCCAGTGGCTCCCTATTAATTCTAGCATCGAGTGCAAACTTCAGTGTTTCACATTTAATGTCTTTCACAATCTGAGTGCAAATTTAGTCTATGTTAGTCTATATTCACACTTTGGTTCTACCCAACTGGCCTTCATGCCGTTTCTCCCACACATTAAGCTCTCTTTCTTATCTCTCCCTTTTCACAAGTTGTCCTCCAAGCTCATGCTCTCTCCTCCCTGCAATATGCTCTATCCTCACCTTCCAATCTTAGAATCCCTGGATTTCCTTCAAAATGCAGCCCAACTAAGAAGCATTTCCTGATATTAGAGCTGCTAGTGCCTCCAACTCCACCCCCCTCTCAAAAAAAAAAAATGAAAACATAACCCTAGATTGTTTTTTTTTTAGTTTTGTATATATTTTTTATATGTGTACACACTGTTTCTCTGATAGAATGTAAGCTTTTTGAGAGCAAGGATTGTTTCAATCTTGTCATTGTATCTCTAGGGCTTAGCACAGTGTCACGAACAAGGTAAATTTTTAAGAAATGCTCAATGGTTGTACTATGGATTGTGAATGCAGAGAAAAAATTGAAACAGTTTCTGCCCTTAAGAAGCTTATATTCTCTTGGGGGAAAAACATTTTCATCACTAAGTATATGAAATACACATAATATATGCAAAAAGAAATCAAGATAGTTACAAGAAAGAGTGTATTAGTAGCCAGGGGGAACAGGAAATGCTTGGTATAGAGGAAAGCACTAGAACTGCATCTTGAAAGAAACCAGGGATTCTGAAATACTGAGATGAGAGAGCATGGGAGACAGCTGGTAAAAAGCCATAGATTCTAGACATTAAATTTGGGTATGTAAAATAATAAGCGGGCCAGTATGGTAGGATAAAAGGAAGGAAAATATTATGAAATCTACCAAGAAAAGAAGGGACTACATTGTAAATAAGTAGAGGACCTTATATCTGATTTTATAAATTGGTTAAGCTGGGGTTGGGGTGGGGAAGGTGACATGGTCAGACTTGTGCTTTATGAAAGTTTCTTTGGTGGTTGTGTGGCTGATGGATTGGAGTGGGAAGGGATGTGAGGTAAGGAGGCCAATTAGGAGACTACTGCTGTCATCTAGGAGAGGAATACACAACAAACATTTGGTGCCTAATAGACTCATGTTTGATTCAATTGATTGGTGGGACTCTAAAGAGAAAAAAAAAATCATTTTATTCAGTCACAGAAGAGTTATTTGATATATTAACACTTCAAACAGCATCCCCGCATGCTTTTCAATTATTGTGAGTGAAGCTGATAAAGGTTCAGGCAATTAAATCTGAACATATCGATTTATTAAGCAGTGGCATAACAAATCAGGTCCAAGGCCCTTCAGTAAGTACAAGAATGCCATTTTCCAGTTAAAAATACTTTCTTATAGTAAATAATAAGGAACCAATCAACTTGAATAATCTTGAGTAACACGTGTATTCACTTTTTCTGATTAGCCAGAGATTTACAGATCTTATGGTTATTATAAGAATATCCTGGTACATTCTGTGGTAATTACAAAAATATACAACAAGGTATACAGAACATTTTGTAGTCAGTACCTGCTACCCATTTCCCAGAATGATATCAGCATCTCAGTTATATCGTAATCATATATCATACATCATAATCATATGCTTTATAGCAAAGTAATGTCTAGCTCACAAAATAAATGACAATCACAATATGAGAAGAATCAAAGCATGGTAAATTTTTGAAATTCAAATTTTCCTCCTTTGATCCTTGGGAACCTTGTTCCCCATAGATTGCTCATCTAATGCCAATTAAATAAGATTCCTTGTATAGCATAATCAGTGCTTTGAACCATCATCAGATTTTTAGGAATCTGTTTTCCTAGGATAAGAGTTCATTTGATTATAATCCATTTGAATATGCCTCCTCCAGGAGGAGAGCAAAAACACAAAAACGAAAACAAAAACAGAAAGAGGGATCAATCATAACATGGGCTCTCTTCTTTAGGATTTCTGTTAAAACCTGTTGCATTTTGTAAAGAATTGTTACAATTTTACCTGAATGATTAATATAGGAACAACAGGATTGATTTTAGCATTCCTTGTGGAGTTGTAAGAATGTCTAAGGTCATACAACAAACAATAAAATATTCATTTCCATCTCACAGTACTTGTATAGACTTAAAAAAAAATTGGATGAAGTAGATTTCTCAAGTGGTCACCAGAAAATGTGAATTACATTGTATCTCTGAGGGATATGTAGGTGGAGGTAAAAAAAGAAACATACAAGATTAGACTTTTCAAGAATCAAATTTTCCAAAATGTCACATTTGTCGATTACAGTGAAATAGAAGAATTGTGTACAAGGTATAATGAAGGAAAAGATTATTAACCCAAAACAGGACAGAAAGTTTAAAATGTATAAGAAAAGATGTTTTCATAGCTATCTGGCTATAAGCAAATTTATTTGGATGTAGAATTATGAGAAAAAATCATTATGGTTCTAATAACCACCATCATGAAGAACTACCAATGAAGCTTTGGAGTCTGCTGATGCCTAATGGAAAATTGAAAGCTAGAATCACCAAGTAATAGTCTGACATGGTTTTCCAAGGTGATGATCCCAAAACATACTTCAGAGGCATGTGCTTGAGATTAGTCAATCTTTTGTTTTTAGTGAAAATTATACCAATGAAACTCATCAGTCATTCAAATCCTCCAATTTTGGGATATGCCTATGCTATAGCTGAAATCAATCTCACAGAAATGGCTTGTAGTTTATTGAAGAGTAACTCTTTGAAATTTTATTTCTATAACTCTTCCTAGTAGTATAACAACAGAACACTTTCATCAATTTTATTGCTCTCTTCTGTGAGTCTGACAAATTTTGATTTAAAGAAGAACCAGAAAGTATTATGTATTTTATCCAGAATAGAGAAAAATGTTTCACATACATATTGACAGATTTCTGTTGGATTACAAAGTACTACTTACCTTAAAGATAAGAACTGCCAAGTATTTTCTACATGTTTACTTTATTGTAATGGAATTTCTCTGACCAATTTTACTTGAAAACTTTAAAACTGTAACCATTTACACATAATTTCTTTCAAAAAATATTCTAGAAATTCTCTGTTTTAAAAAAAGCTAAGAGGTAGACGGCAACTAGGTCGTGCAGTACATAAAGTGCTGGGCCTGAAGTTCGGAAAGCTCCCCTTGCTGAGTTCAAATCTGGCCTCAGATACTTACTAGCTGTGTTTAACCTTTTTTTGCTTCAGTTTCATCACCTGTAAAATGAGTTGATGCAAGAAATAGCAAACCACTCTAGTATCTGCCAATAAATTACCAAATGGGTCAAGAAGAGTCAGACATGACCAAAATGAACTACCACAACAGTAACTAAGAGTATGTGCTTTTACATGACCATTTGAGTTAAAGTATCTATCTGAATTTGAAGTGAGGTGATGGACTCATTTGTGGCCTGGGCCAGCTTCTTAGTCTAAACAGCATGATTTTTAGTTGCTTGATCTAAGGTGGCAACCCCAATGTTATGGACATAGACGATAGGGCTTTTATTCCTGGATTTTCTTTCAATACAGGGTTCACCCAGAAAACTCATCCAACATAAAAGTTCTGACCTAAAAGGCTAAAATAATACCATAACGATTGCCAATATTAAATAACGTCAATTATCCTTGCAACTTGTCAACCTACTCCCAATGTTCATCTGAACAGAACATTTCATCGAGTCCCAGACTAACTATAAAATGATTAAGTTATGCTGTATTACTCACAGAAGAAAACACTGAAAATTCCTCCAAATCAGATTTTACTTACTTTTCAAGTTGCTCACGGATACTATTTTCAAACTAACTTCAGTTTCCCTTTTCTTGAAAATATTTAAACCAAAATTTAGAAATTCACACTAGAGGAATTAGATTTTAGTCAAAATTTAGTCTCTAGTTAGTTTATAATCCCATAAATTCCTATAGATTAGGAACAAAGATTTCCTTTCTTCTTATCTGTGTCTTTATCTGCCCTCCCAACTTGCTCAGTTAGAAAGGCAGAGGGATATTTTACTTTCTGAAGTTTTGGAAAATTCTTCAGAATACATTCTTTCTTATTCCTTTGGTTGATCAGGCCACAGAAAGAAGTGAGCAGCATTTACCAAAACATAAATGATATGATAAGACAGACACATAAATGTACTTTCTGGAAAAGTTGGTTTTGTTTTGTTTTTTTGTTTCTTGCCTGCCATTGAGTTTTAATCAAAAAGTCAGCAACTACCAAAATAAAAAAAAAATCTCAAAACTTTAATTTGACAAATAGCTGTGGGCCCTTTGAAAAAGCAGAGGGCATGATCCTTTAGACAGGGCATCCCAGAAAACAATAGTCCATTTGGTAGGGGTGAGGCTGTTCAATGATCAGTCTCATTTTTTTTTTTTAACAGAAAAGAATCAATTGTGACACATTTAGCCCAGAATAATTTATCAACTGAATCTCTTGCAATTTTAGACCAAATTTTATAGAATTATATAGCACTACTTATGATGTTGTTGTTTTGTTTGTTTTTTGGTGTTTTTCTTGTTGCTGTTCTTCCTGGTTAAACTGGGAGCCTTCCCTAATTATATGACATGAGGAATTTCTCTAAAGGGGTTCTTTTCAGTATGCTACTACCAGACCCCATCCTTTCCCTATAGAAGGTTCCCTACCTGTACAAGGGATTCCCCTACATAGAGAAATATTGGATTCTCCTTCCTGTAGGAAGGATTCCCTTATGTTTCCAAGGTATTCTTCTTCCTGGGGGCTATCCTCTTAAACACCTTCCCTTAACTTTAATCCCTTAAGAGCTTCAGCCTATGGGGAGCCTTACCTTAGCTCAGAAAATTGGTATCAAGGTCAGAGGAAACTCTGACTTCTGGGGAAATGTCCATGGAGAAGTCACTCATTACACTCTTGGAAGTTCTTCTAAGAGGCTGTCTCAGGATCTGGGATTCCTCTCTCAACCTCCCAACTGGCTCACCAACTGTCATGAGTAGTGACATTAATAAAGACATTCTTATAGTCAGTAATGAGGAACCAATCAACCTACATGATCTTGAGAAACATGAGTGTTCTCTCTTTCTGATAGGCCAGACATTTACAAACCTTGTAATTATTAATAGAATATCCTAGTACATTCTGTGATTATTCAAATATGTCATAAGATGTATGGAACGTTTTGTAATCAACACTTGTTACTCTGCTTCCCAGAATCATTTAAACATTTCTTTTTCTCCATAATCATATGAATTACAGGAAAGGAAGGGCTGGCTTAAAAAATGGAAAACAATTGCAATATAATAACAAACAAAATATATTTTTTTTAATTCACACAACCCTGAGCTCTGAGTAATCAGCTGTAAGAGTTTCAAGTAAGCCCTGTTAATATAAAAGTTTCTTAACAACCCTAAAGTTTTTCTTTTTTTTCTTTTTAATTACTTTGTGACCCCAAACTAAAAATACAATATAATATAATTTGAAATGTCCACTATTGCTTTTTAATAAATTAAATAAGCAAAATTTCCTGCCACCAAGAGATAGTATATCACATGATTCTTTCATAATTTCTTACTATCAACTTATTTTTAAATTATTTTTATTTTGTTAAATATTTCCTATTGACATGTAAAAAATCTAAAATCATTTCTTAAAGTGAGTTTCAAATTCTCCCCTTCCTCGAGAAGGCAAGCAATTTGATATTGATTATTTATGTAAACTCATACAAGGCATATATCCATATCAATCATATTGCAAAAGAAAATAAACAAAATAAAATATATTTTTTTAAATGAGAGTCAAAAAATTTGCTTCAAGCTCTATTCAAAGTTCATCAGTTCTCTTTTTGGGAATTGTCTTGGGTCATTGTCTTAGTTAGTTAACTCTTTTACAATTGATCGTCCTTACAATATTGCTGTTACTGTCTACAATATTTTCCTAGTTCTGTTCACTTCACTTTACAGGAGTTCATTTAAATCTTATTAGGTTTTTCTGAAATCATCCTGCTTGTCATTACTTATAGAACAATAATATTCCATCACAATTATGTACTGCAACTTGTTTAGTTATTCCCCAATGGAAGAACATCCACTTGATTTCTAATTATTTGCCACCACATAAAGAGCTACTATAAATATTTGAGCAACTAGGTTTCAGAGTGGATAGAGTACTGACCTTGAGGTCAAGAGGGTCTGAGTTCAAATATGGCCTCAGTTATGCATTAATTGTTTATCTCTGGTTAAGTCACTTAACCCAGTTTGCCTCAGTTTCCTCATCTACAAAATGAATTAGATAAGGAAATAGCAAACCACTCTAGAATCTTTGCCAAGAAAACCCAAGTAAGGTCATGAAGAGTTGGACATGACTATTCAACATAACAACTATAACAAAAAATATTTTGTGCAAATGAGTCTTTTCCCCTTTGATCTCTTTGGAATGCAGATATAGGAGTGGTATTGTTGGGTTAAAGGGTGTGTACAGTTTTATAGCCCTATGGGTGTAGTTCTTAATTGTTCTTCAGAATGGTTGAAATGTTCACAACTCCACTAACAATGCATTCTTGTACCTTTTTTCTTTCCTACATCCCTTCCAGCATTTCCTTTTTTGTCCTGTTAGACAAACTGATGGAAGTGAGGTAGTATCTCAGAGTTGTTTAATTTGCATATCTCTAATCAGTTGTAATTTTGAGCACTTTTTCATGTTGATTATTGAGAGCTTTGATTTATTCTGACAAAAAAAAATCTATTAATTTCATTTGACCATTTATCAACTGGGGAATGGATCTTATTTTTTTTTTTTTTTTACAAATTTGGCTCCGTTCCCTGTATATTTAAGAAATGATGCCTTTATCGGAGAAACAGTTTATATTTTTCCCAGTTTTCTTTTTTCCTTCCAAATTTGACCAGATTAGTTTTATTTCTGCCAAAGCTTTTTTTTTTTTAAATTCATGTAATCAAAATTATCCATTTCACATATTGGCTTGTAGTCAATTTAAATGCATAAAACTATGGCTGTCTTTTTCATCCAATTCATGAAAGAATTGGGTAGGTCATTGACCAGAGGAAGGAGAATTGGATTGTTTGCATGAGCATCACACAGAAGACCAGCATTAGCAAACAGCCCTTCACACACATGCTCCAGGTTGATGGTTTTTTTTAGTGCCCGGCAACCCTTGTGATATTATGTTTCCTCTTCTTCTCATAGTATGTGGTGGAATAAAAAAGGAATGCGGCTGACCTCTCCAAAATCTCCATGTATTTCTCCAGAGAAATAAGGAAATAGATACAAGGTTCATTCCTCGTTGTCTGAATATATTTATTGTGTCTGATGTCCTGGACACAAAGGTTTCATATTTTATTCTCCTCCTTTGTTCTACTATACACAAAGGATTTTTTAAAAGTATAATGGCCTAGAATTATTTATACAATAGAAATTAAAATAAGACAGCAGGTTCAAAGATTCATAGTTGGGTGAACCTTAAGCAAATATATCTATTTTCATATACTACCTGATTGCCACTGAAACAGTTTTTTTTAATTTTCATTTTTTATTATAGGGAATGTTTTATTATATATTAAAATTAATATAATATAATAATGCTACCCTTAGGCACTCACATCACATGTGTTTGGTCATTTATACATATAGACAAGGCAATCTCTGGATTGGAAAGAATATTAAAAGGTCACTAATTCATGGTACTACCCAATTCATAAATCATTGCTATGACATCCAGCCATTGCCTTAATACTTCCATGGATGAAGAATTTGCTCCTTTTCTAAGCAACCTATACCATTTTCCCACAGCTCTAAAACTAGGAAAGTTATTTCTTATATTTAATAAAAATTTGCTCCCTTTCAACTTTTTTCCAGAGCTCTTAATTCTATCCTCTGTAGCAACTTAGAATAATTCTAATTCTCCTTTCACATGATGGTCCTTCAGATTTTTGAAGGACTTGTCTCTTCAGTCTTCTCTCCTCTTAGCTAATCATTTACTTGAGATATTGCTCAAATATCATGTTTTACAAAACTTTCACCATCTAATTCTCTTTTCTCCAGATAAGCTGATGATATCATTACCATTATAAAATGTGGCATTGGAAATGAATAGGATGTAGTCTAAATGTGATCTGATCAGTGCAGATTATAGTGGGATAATTAGCTCATCTCTTCTAGATACTATAAATTATTTCCCGAAGCCTTTGATCACATAAACATTATTGGTCACCAAGTCACAACACCGCCCCCCCCCACACACACACACCTCCATACCTTTTTCCACATGAATTTATATTTCTCTCTAATTCCATAACTATGTGATTTAATTTTAAGCCTGAATTTGGTATTTTAAACGGATTATCATTAAGGTCAATGTTGGTACAATTACTTTGGTTTTGGCTTTTGCTTGTGAATGTTGTATTAAATCAAAATTTTGAGATCCAACATAATTAGCTAACATATTTAATGAGTGTGCTTTATATGTCTTTAAGTCAGTGATCAAAATGTTGAATGGGACAGAGCCATATAGAAAACCCTGAAACACTCCACAAGAGATCTCCCTCCACTTTTTCATTAGTCAATATTCTTTGGGAAGCCTTTTCCCACAGGATATGAATCTACCCACTTGTGACATGATTTACCCCACATTTCTCTGATAAACAATAGATTAAAACATAAATTTTCTAGCAAGTGTAATAGTGCAGTAATGCTACTAATATAAAGCCTGAAAGTGATGATCATAGATATTTACTCTTATCCACTGGCTCATCTCTAAAAGACACTTTGCTGTTGTAACTAAGGTATAGTATTTATGTAGCATTCTCTTTGTACTTTTAAATCTGAAGAATAAGTTGAAATTGGTGTTGATGAGGGACAGAATCCCAATAGGTTCAGCAGATTACATGAGGAGAGAGGGCATTCTAGACATGGGGGAAAGCCAGAGAAAATATAATTTTTGTTCATCTTTTATACAATCATTACAGCATCTTCATGTACTTCAGATTGCAAATGAAAATAAAGTTGTCAAAGAAACAATTTACAGCTATTATTTTACTGGTCTTCTCTTTGGTCAAGGAGCCTCTATCACACTGTAGAAGAAACAATAACAAAATCTCCAACTGCCAGATTCCTGTGAAGATTGTTGATATTTTTCTAGAGATTAATTTGGCTATGTCACATAAATCATTCTCCAGATCTTGGTATCATTTTTCATTGTCAGCCACAAACTCCTTGTTCTTTATTGCAACTGATCCTATTTCATTATGGGCTTGAATGATCCTTGAAACACTTGACTTCCCTGCACTAAAACCTGTCTCTAACAGTCAGTGAAGTGTGCTCTCTCAGTACTAAATGCAGTCTTTTCATTTTTCGTTGGAGTAATATCCATCCTTAAAAACCACAGAATTAAAAACACAACAAGAAAGTGCATTAAAAAAAAAGTATCAGAATTCAACTGAGAGAGAACAAACTAAATGTGGGAAAACAACTCAATCCAGTTTTGTCTAGTAAGAGTTAGATATATTCTGTAAGCCTAGTATCAATAGAAGTACTTTTGCATAACTAATGCCATCACATAATGAAAACGTTATCAATGATTTTCAGTAATTTTCAGTTGTGTCTGTCTCTATATGGCCTCATTTGGGATTTTCTTGGCAAAGATACTGGAGTGGTTTGCTTTCCTTTTCCAGCTCATTTTACAGGACACTGAGGCATTTATGAAAAGTGCTCATAATATAAAGAGAAAACTAAGTCTACTGTAGTCCCTTCTTTCAAAGAATTTATTTCCTAGGAATGGGTATTTTATGTGATATTTGATATTTACACAGAAAATTACAAGGGAATTTTTCCTTTTTTAAAATTTATTTATTATGAAATTTTCTCCAGCATGGACTAGAAGAATGGTGAAATTACTAAACCATCATCTTTGTGTGAAACTAAGCTTTTTGCAGGGGGGAAGACGGGGCTATTGGGGTTAAGTGACTTGCCCAAGGTCACATGGCTAGTAAGTGTTAAGTGTCTGAGGTCGGATTTGAACCCAGGTCCTTCTGACTCCAGGGCCAGTGCTCTATTCACTGCTCTATTCACAGCACTGCCTTAGCTGTCCCTAGTGCAAGGGAATTTAAAACATGAGAGAGCACAGTGCTTGGCACATAGAGTCAGTGTTTAATGAATGCTTGTTGATTTGTTGCAGTTATTAGGGAAAACAGAATTAGCTTTGTATATTCAGTAGTACCTGTGATCAGCCTTGAAAGAAATTAAGGATTTTAAGTTGTGAAGGTGAGGGGGAGGGGGAGCATTTGAGGAATATCAGACAGCCTGGGTGATGGCACAGAAATAGAGCATAGAATGTCAATTTTAAAGACAATCAAGAACTCTAGTTTCATTGGAATGAAGAATGCATGAAGGGGAGATTCTGGAAAGGGAAACTAAGGCTAGATTAGCCCTTTGGAGCAGCTACCAACTGGCTGTTAATGAATTGTGCAATCATCTCTGCCCCTGATGAATTAAAATGAAAGTATATTTAAAATGCATTTAAGCCAAAATTTATGAAAAAAATAAATACAAAACACTTTTGCCTGTTGTTATATATGTGTTATATCTTGCCTAGAGATGACAAGCAGGCTTAGAAAACAGGAATTTGCAGATATGGAACATGCACACCTGTCAGAAGATTAGCAAACTCCTGTCAAATGAGTTTGGGAAATTTAATGCTAACAGTTGATAGTTTGTTCTCAACTTGCTTGAGGCCCAATTAGTTGCTGTGCAAATTTGGAGGCAATTAGGATCCTATTTAACTTTTGGCCCTACTCGAATAATTTGAATTTTCATTTTAAATACCTAAGCCAAGAATACTCTCTTAAAATATTCTGTTTCAAAGCCAATTTCAAATACACATTTTAACTCGAAAAGGAGTTAAATCAGAAGTGTGTACACCTATATTAGTGAAAATACAAGATTATTTTCTGAGGAGAATTGTTCAATTTTTTTTTTTTTTTTTTTTACTTTGCCCTTTTTTTTCCTTTTTAAATCTGGTCTACTTTCTGCTCCCTAAATTTATCCATCAATCCAAAATAAGGCAGTCAATTTAAACAATCTACTGGGTATTTATAAAGATTAGTCTTTGAAAGACCAACTTTAAATGTAACAGATGTAATTAGGTATAGTGTAATCTACTGCAAGAGGGATTTTTGTACTGTATCTGTGGGAGATCCATTTCAACCAAAGGGTTATGAATTTTAAAAAATAGTTAATTTTTAAACATGATCATTACACCTCTTTCCTTTATAATATTGAAGGGAACAAGAAATGACATGCACCATGACTTTCTTTTGCTATTTAAGTGTTCATTAAGTGAATTAATATACTTGAACACTCACCATAGGCTTATTTATTAATAGTTCTAGCACTCAATTTTATGCAACAAATTAAGCTGAATTTAAATTGTTATAAAATGCCATGTTCTAAGTAGCAATGGAATTCCTCCACTGCCATGATCTGCATTAGTGTTCCAGAGTTAGGCAAGTGTTGTTGAGTATAGATGATCTTCAAATTCCTTCTTCTTTTTTTTTTTTTAAAGCAATTGGGGTTAAGTAACTTGCTCAAGGTTACACGGCCAGTTATTTCTGGGTGTGGTGCTGAGTATCTGAGCCCGGATTTGATCCAGGTCATCCCGACACTGGAGCCGGTGCTCTTACTCGCTGAGCCACCTGGCCGCCCCTAAGCAATTGGGGTTAAGTAACTTGCTCAAGGTTACACGGCCAGGTGTTTCTGGGTGGGTGCTAAGTGTCTGAGCCCGGGATTCGATCTCCAGGTCTTCTCAACACTGGAGCCGGTGCTCTTACTCACTGTGCTACCTGGCCGCCCCTCAAATTCCTTCTTCTATGCCAAGTCAAATGGTTAATATATACTCTCAGTAAATGGCTGCCTGGCTTTCTGCACATTATGTCTGTTACATGTGATCTGCTCTTTATGAAAGAGTCGAACAAATCAGGCATTAGACTTGGGTACTTGACTTTGATTCAAATATCAGAAACAAAATGCAGTCTGCTTCCCATGGGAATCAATGATTCATGCAAGTGAGGGCATAAGACATGTAAAAAGGTATTTTGATTATATTTTTCTCCAGCATGGACTAGAAGAGTGGTGAAATTACTAAACCATCATCTTTGTGTGAAACTAAGGTTAACCCATGTTCTCCCAGGGAATTTTGATGGAAGAAGACAAAGGGTACATAAGGGGAAAAGGCCAGGATTTGTACTTGAAGTCAATTGAGTAGTTTTCAGTTAATAAGGCAAGTGATTTAATGCTAGTGATTAGGGTCAATGCTCATAAAGACCCCAAATATGAAGCAACATCATGAGACTTGAGACTGGTTATAGCAAGGCACAGGAGCAAAATTGCAGGAGACTGACACAATACTTTATGATTTTTCATGATCACATGATAGGAATTCTTAACTGTGCTGGTGGTTCCCTTTAGTTGTGTGGTGCCATAGTTTGTTGCTTGTATATGGCTTCCTAGAAAGGAGTTAAATGGTTATATTATTATTATATATTTATATATATATATATAATAAAAATATTATATATTTTTGCATGGGCATATAGATGGTGAAACAGATAGAATACTGAGTTTGGAATCAGGAAGACTCTTCTTCATGATGATTACTTCCCTGGATAAGGCACTTTACCATCAGTTCTTTATCTGTAAAATGAGCTGGAGAAAGAAATGGCAAACCACTCCTTTGCCCAGAAAATACAAATGTGGTCTAGAAAAGATGGACACAACTGAAATGATCCAATAATAACAGCTATGCCCTTTCCACCAAACTGTCCTTCACACACACACACACACACACACACACACACACACACACACACACACTGCTCTCCTTCAAATTTAGCCACAGAAGTAATTCTCCAGAGCACTTCCCTCAGAGTTAAATCTCTCTCTTCTGCATTGCTCAGCAGTAAAAGGTCATGTCTGCATACCTACAGACAGAAAAGCAATATGGCTTTAGACTTACAGGATTTTAATATTGGATACCATCTTTAGAGACTATCTACTCAAACCCCTACCTGAAACGTTAATCTCCTTTTCAATATGTTTTCATGTAACTGGAGTTTTCTAATCAGTAGATGATATTCCGTTCAGCACTAAACTGATCTGATTATGTGATTCTTGGTAAACCCTCTACAAACTCAGCTCTTTACCTTTTAAAGCAGGAACTTATGTCATAGCTAATTGGCACTTAATACTTACATTTACTCATTGGCCACTTCCTTAGAAGCTCTACAGGTTTTACAACTTAGATTTCAATAAAGCCCAAGCCCCTTTTTCATGTATTTGAGGGACTTGGGAGAGCACATTGTCTATTTTCCTTCTTTAAAGATGTTATTCTCCTTTCCCCAAGGAATTTTATTTGCATATGATTTATAGATACAGAGTTCTTTCATGTGCATCATTTCATTTTATCTTCACAATATTCTATAAAGGAATTAATGTGGTTTTGTTGCCCTCATTTTGCAGTTTAGGAAACTGAGGCTCAGACAAGTTGAATTTCCCAAATATAAAGTACTTATTAAAAGATAAAGCTTTAATGTGTTTCTCCAGGTTCTTAAAATTCTAACCTTGAAAGTCATTCTATTATGTTGTTGTTTTTGTTCAGTTATTAGAGTTGCATGCCACTCTTTGTTACCCCATTCGGGGTTTTCTGGGCAAGGATACTGGAGTGGTTTGCCATTTCCTTCTCCAGATCATTTTACATATGAGGAAACTGAGGCAAAGAGTGTTAAGTGACTTGCCCAGGGTCACACAGCTAGTAAGTATCAGGGCTGCATTTGAACTCAGGTCTTCCTGACTCCAGGCCTGGCACTTTATCCATGTGCCATTTAGCTGCCCCCATTCTATTATACAACTCTGCTTTTCAAGACATATCAAGATTTTGAAAATAAAGCTATCAAATAATTTTTTGCATATAGCACAATAGTAGAGAAAGAAGTTTTCTATATCTTGCATATAGATAGTAAGAAGATCTTTATTATAAATGCTAGAGTTTTTTTATTATTGGAAAAAGTAATAATATCGCATCACCCATCAGAAAAAAGAAATTCTTCATATAGCTTTTATTTTATTTATTTATTTTTTTAAGCAATCGGGGTTAAGTAACTTGCTCAAGGTTACATGGCCAATTATTTCTGGGTGTGGTGCTATGTATCTGAGCCCAGATTTGATCCCCAGGTCATCCCAACACTGGAGCCAGTACTCTTTACTCGCTGTGCTACCTGGCCACCCCTACATATAGCTTTTAAAATGAAATACTCTAAAACTAAATTCTCAAATGGATCTACCTTCCCTTCGATGTGAATATTCTCCTTAGACATGTAGGTTGCAGCCAATCCATAATTGTTCCTTCTGTATAACTGCTGTAATTAACCCCCCATGATTGTCAGAGGGTAACATTCAGTTTGCTCTATTCGCTTCCTTCTGGCATACAAGAAAATATATAAATTCCACTTGATTGCAATTTATAATCTATGAAATATATTGTTGTAATCTTTTTAAGATTTTTTAGGATTTTAGCATCCATATTCATTAATGAAACTAATCTAAAATTTTCTTTCTCTGTTTTTACCCTCCCTAGTTTAGGTATCGGTATCATATTTATTTCAAAAAAAGAGTTTAGTAGGATCCTGTCTTTGCCTATTATTCCAAATAATTTATGTCATATTGCAATTACTTGATCTTTATATGTTTGATAAAATTCACTTGTAAATCCATCTGGCCCTGGTGCTTTTTTTTCCCCCTTACGTAGCTCATTTATGACTTGTTTGATTTCTTTTTTTTAGAAAACTTGTATTTTGATATTTTATTTTCTCTTCTGCTAATCTAGGAAATTTATATTTTTGTAAATATTCCATTTCATATAAACTGTTCAATTTATTGGTATATAATTGGGCAAAATAACTCCTTATAGTTGATTTAATTTCATCTTCATTAGTATTACATTCATCCTTTATTTTTTTTAATATTAGTTACTTGTTTTTCTTCTTTTTTAAATCAAATTAACCAATGGCTTATCTACTTAATTTTTTTCATAAAACTAATGCTTAGATTATTAATTCAGTGTTTTTTACATTCAATTATGTTAACCTCATATTTAAATTTTAGAATTTCAAAATTATTTTTAATTAGGAATTTTTATTTTTTGGGGGTTTTTTTAATTGCATATCCAATTTAGTAGTCTGTCCTTTCTCTATTTTATTGATGCAGACATTTAGAGATATAAATTTTCTCCTAATTACTGCTTTTCCTGTATCCCATAGATTTTGATATCCTGTCTCATTATTGTCATCAGCTTTAATGATATTATTGATTTTTTTCTATGATTTGTTCTTTAACTCACTCATTCATTTTAGAGAACAATCTGGAATTATGCCCAAAGAGTTATTAAACTGTCTATATCTTTTGACCTAGCAGTACCACTACTAGGTTTATTTCCAAAGATGATTAGGGTAAAAGGAAAAGAACCTATATATTCATATATATATATATATATATATATATATATATATATATATATATAATCTCTCTTTTTATTGGCAAAGAACTGGAAATTACAGAGATGCCATCAATTGGGAAATGGCTGAACACATTGTGGCTGTGAAGGAATACTACTGTACTTTAAGAAATGATGAACTCAATGATCATAGAAAAACTGGAAAGCCTTGCATGAAATGATGAATAGTGAAATGAGCAGAACCAAGATATAACATTTTGTAAAGTAACAACAAGATTGTTTGAAAAATAACTTTGAGCATATAAGTCATTTTGAATATTGTAACAAATTAATTATATTATTAACTACAAAGGAACTGATAAATAGAAGTATGCATAGAATGGTTCCTCACATACACACACACACACACATACACACACACACACACACACTTGTTTGCTAATGGTAGCTATCTCTAGGTCAGGGAGGGAGGGGAAAAAGAAGAAAATTAAAACTTTATTATATATTTTATAGGAATAGCAAGTTTTACATAATAGTTTTGCAATTTCATTTCCAATCTTTTTTTTTTCTATTCTACTATGTTATAGAAATGATTTGTTTTACTTCTTAAGTTCAGAAAAAAATAAACAATTTTTAAAAGTATATAGATATTAGAAATAGCTGGAAGGGATTAATAGACACCACTATGGTATACAAAATGAAAATGAAGAAATGCTAGAATATTATTGACACCTGTAGGATGCTTATGCTTTGGGCTGTACCATTTGCTTAGAATGGGCTAGTCTTTTTTGAGCAGATACTATGGGTAGTGTACTGTAAAAGAAGTGGCAGTTTTTGCGTACTTACTCTATACTGCGTGCTTACTCTAATATTTATTTCTTATCTTCCTTGACTTTTAGGATTTTTAATGGTCTTTGAGAGGAAGCCTGGTATAGTAGAGGGAACTGGAACCTAGGTGGAATAGTGGATAGAGCAGTGAACCTGGAATCAGGAAGACCTGAGTTCAAATTTAATTTAGACACTTAGTAGCTGTGAGACCATGGGCAAGTCACTTAATCCCTTTGTCTGCTTCAACTTCCTCATCTGTAAAATGGAGATAATAATAGCACCTTCCTCCCCCACCCCACCCCTTATTGTGAGGATCAAATGAGGTAATATATTTAAATACTTAGCACAGTGTTTGGCTCATGGTAGGAACCTAATAAATATTTTCTTTCATTCTTCTTACTTCCCATTTAAAAAAATCATGTGGTTTATTTATTTTTTAGTTTACATCATTCATTTCCACAAGCTTTTGAGTTACAAATTTTCTCCCTATTTTTCCCCTACCCACCACCCTAAAACAGTGATCCCACTGAATATCCCCTCCCCCAATCTGTTCTCTCCTATATCTTCCCCCATGCCCCCTCTAACTTTCCAGTAGGGCATGGTAGATCTCTATGCCTCAATGCCTGTATATCTTATTTCCCAGTTACTTGTAAAATACTATATATATATATATTTTTTTAAACATCTAAATTTAAACATTTGAATTCCAGATTCTTTTCTTACTTCCCTTGTCATCCACCCTTACTGGGAAAATAAGCAATTCAATATAGATTGTACATGCATAGCTATGAAAACCATTTCCATAGTGGATATATTGTGAAATACTGACTATATTTCCCTCCATCACATCCCACCCCCCACTTGTTCTATTCTGTACTTTGATCCTGTCCCTTTTCAAAAGTGAGTGCTTCCAACCTCCCTCACCCACCAGCTTGCACTCCCTTCCATTATCCCCCCTCTCATCCCCTTCTCCCCTACTCTCCTGTAGGGTGAGATGCCCTATTTAGTGTGTATGTGTTTAGTATTCCTTCCCTAAGCCAAATTCATTGAGAATAAGACTGACTCATTCCCTTTTGCCTTCCTGTTCTTCCCCTCCATTGTAACAGTTTTCCCTTGCCTCTTCTATGTGAGATAATTTACCCCATTCTATCTCTCCCCATCTCCTCTCATTATATTCCTCTCTCAACTCTTAATTTCACCTTTTAAGAATCATCCCTTCCTATTCATCTGGTCTTGTACCCTCTCTCTATGTATAACTGTACACATATATACATATACTCATATATGTATTCATACACCCATATAACATCCTATATAGACATATACATGTATGTATACACAAATATGTATATATATATATATATATATATATATATATTTCTATTCCCTTCAACTATTCTCATACTGAGAAAAGTTTCATATGTTACCATTATCATTTTTCCATGTATGAATGTAAGTAGCTGAACTTTGATAAGTTGCTTATGATTTCTTTTCCCTGTTTACCTTCTCATGCTTCTCTTGCTTCTTGTATCTGAACATCAAATTTTCTTTTTCTTTTTGCCTTTTTTGGAGGGCAATTGGGGTTAAGTAACTTGCCCAAGGTTACACAGCTAGTTTTGTTGGGCAAGGGGGAAGTCAAATTTTCTATTCAACTCTGGCTTTTTCATCAAGAATACTTGAACATCCTTTATTCCACTGAATAGCCATATTTTCCCCTGAAACATGATACTCAGTTTTTCTGGGTAGGTGATTCTTGGTTTTAATCCCATATCCTTTGACCTCTGGAATATCATATTCCCAGCCCTTCAATCCCTAAGTGTAGAAGCTACTAGATCCTGTGTTATCCTTATTGTGTTTCCACAGTATTTCCACAATATTTTCTCCTTGATCTGGGAATTCCAGAACCTGGCCATAATATTCCTAGGAGTTTTCTTTTGGGGATCTTTTTTCAGAAGGTGAGCAGTGGATTCTTTCAACCTCTATTTTGCCCTCTGGTTCTAAAATATCAGGGCAATTTTCTTTGAGAATTTCTTGGAGGATGATTTCTAGGCTCTTTTCATGAACATGTTTTTAGGTAGTCCAATAATTTTTAAATTATCTCTTCTGGATCTATTTTCCAGGTCAGTGGTTTTTCCAGTGAGATAGTTCACATTGCCTTCTATTTTTTCATTTGTTTGGATCTGTTTAATAGTATCTTGATTTCTCATAAAGTCACTAGCTTGCATTTGCTCCAGTCTAATTCTGAAACAATGATTCTCTTCAGTGAGCTTTTGACATTCTTTTTCCATCTGGCAAATTTGGCTTTTTAAGGCATTCTTCTCCTCATTGGCTTTTTGAGCCTCTTTTGAAATTTGAGTTAGTCTATTTTTTAAGGTGTTATTTTCTTCATTCAAGTTGTTTACTCTCTTTTCATGATTTTCTTGTATCATTCTCATTTCTCTTCCAAATTTTCCTCCACTTCTCTTATTTGGTTTTCAAAATCCTTCTTAAACTCCTCTATGGCATGTAAGTAGTTTATTCTTTTCTTGGAAGCTTCTGATGCAGGAGTTCTGACTTCTCTGTCTTCCTCCTGTTCCATGCTTTGATTATTTTGTCCCCAAAAAAGGAATCCAAAGTCGTATTACTGTGCTTGCCTTGCTTCCCTCATTTGCCCATGTTGACACTTAATTACTTGACTTTTGAGCTTTTTGCCACAGTAGAACTCCACTACCAGAGGGGGGTGCTTTGTCCCAATCACTAGGGTTTTCTCAGCTGATGGAGCTATTTGTCGGGTACCTTCTCTAAAGCCTCTCCACACTCTGTCAAACTGATCACACACCCCAGGACCTCCACCCTAGACCGCAATCCAGATCCAAGCAGGTTAAAGCATGAGTGGTTACCCCTCAGACTGTTTTCTTGGTCCACCTACAATCTACCAGCCAGGAGTAGTGAAGCAGCCACATGGTTGGAGCTGCACGGTCTGGGGGCAAAGGTCAACCACACTCCCGAATTCCCAGGTCCCAAAGTCCACACTGCACTGATCTCTCATTTTGTCCTTAGCATCTATGGGTTGATAATTCTGCAAACAGAATTATCCAACAGCTGCTGGTGATCTGAAGTCCCTCCAGCCTGAGGCTGGTTATGGCCACCCTGAGGCTAAGGTTAGCTTCTCTGTGTCATTTTGTGGGTTCTGTAGCTCCAAAGTTTTTCAGTCACCTTTTACATGATTTGGAGGAGGTGGAAGTAGGAGCCCCATGGAAGTACTGTTTCTACTCTGCCATCTTGACTTCACTGCTCCCCCTCCCCTTCCCATTTTTGCTCCCTCCCTTCATTGGTCAAAAGATCTAGATTTTTATTCTGTTACTGACAAATTCCTAGTATGTGACTGGATCAAGTCTTAACTTGACAGAGCTTTAGGCCAGAGATGTCAAATGTTTGACCATGCCACTCCTGAATAGAGTCCAAACCAGCTTGAAATGCAATTAGGATGTATTTTAGGAAGAAAACAGTTAAAAGATGATAAATCATCTACAATATTGATAGTCAATATGTGGCCTTTAGATCCTTGTGTGCAGTTTAGTGGTCACTCTTTTTATTTGACTTTGACACCACAGGTCAGTCTAGGCAGCTTTCTAGGCCTAGAAACTTTAGAAAAAGCTGGTGCCCTGCTTGGGTGGAAGGACTTTAATTTACCTAAGTGTTGCTTTTACCAGTGAAATCACGTGTCCAACTACTGTCCATATCGTGACTAGTCAATAATCACATATTTATTAAGAACTATCCATATGCCAGGCATTGTGTTAAACAGTAGGGATAAAAGGTTAAAACTTAAGTTAAAAAAGACAAAAAACTTCTACTGCATTCCACCAGGTTGTATTTTAATGGGAAAGAAATCCGAAAGAGAAAATTATCTATCTATCTATCTATCTATCTATCTATCTATCTATCTATCTATCTATCTATCCATCCATCTATATATCTCCCGGTTGTCTATTTATCCATCCATATATCTCTTGTCTATCTATCTGTCTGTCCTTTTATTTATCTGTCTGTCTATTATTGTATGATTTGCCAAGAATAGACCTTGAAAGGAACCAGTATTGAAGACAGTAGTATGCCAGTGCTGGACTGGTTACTTCCTAGCCTACAGACTTGAGCAAGTCATTTACATTATCAGAAGCTCAGTGTTCTCCGGGATAAAATGGGGACAAAGTTTTTTTTCTTTCATTTTTCCTTTTTATCCTGTTATCTAAGGTTTAAAACATCCCCCAGGATCTCAAGTGACACTGTCAAAGCTAATACCAACCTAAGGATTCTTTAAAATTCATTCACGTTTATTCAGCTTGACTTAGTTAAATTCTAAGTCTGAAGGAAAATTCATTAGCTGTGATCAAGGAATTAGCAACAGAGAAAAAAATAATTATCTACTCAGGAGCTACATTAAGCATGTCATGTCACGGTTCACATCTCAGTGAATGTTGGGTTGAAAAAAAGGCAAAGGTTTCAGAAGAATGCTGACATTTCATTGCTCAAAATGTTTTGAGTTGTAAGGAAAAGAGTAATGTGAAAAGCCTTTCTCCTTCTTATGAGCACATTCTTGAACAATCATCGCAAAAGACTACAATTAGATTTTAGAGGAAGTTGCCTAAAGTATGTGAATTCTCTTCTGAGGTCATCTGTTACCTAGGACTTGGATCACAGAACCCCAGAATTTAAGGAGACCCCCCCCAGAGATCAATGGATTCAACCTATAACTTAACAAGAATCCTTTCTGCTGTATACCCTAATGAGTATTCTCCTAGTCTTTTCTTGAAGTCTTCAGCAGAAGGAGAACTCATGAGCTCCTGAGGCAGCCCATCCTAATTTGTGGCAGCCCTAATTGTTGAGAAAGTTTTCAGAAATCAGACTTAAAATTGCAACTCGGCAAATTCCAGCCCTTTTTCTTTGTTCTGCGTGTCCAGGACAACCAGAGCAGCTCAATTCCTTTTCTACCCAACAGCTCTATAAATACCTGAAAATAGCTAATGATCCCTCCCACTTCCTTCTTATCACTATTAATTCTGCCTTGGTTTCCTATAGCATGAACTTGAAGCAATTTGCTTTCACTATTCTGGTTGTCTTATATGAAAGACTGTAGTTTATTGATCACCGTCTTAGGATATGATTCCAAGAACTAAACGTATTACACCCTGTATGGCCTGACCAGGACAGATTTCAATAGGACCGCCATTATTCTAGACACTGACTTTTAATAGAGCTCAACATCTCATTCACCTTTTTCATATCACATTGTTTTTGTTTGTTTGTTTGTTTGTTTGTTTTTTGCCTTTTCAAAGGCAATTGGGATTAAGTAACTAAGGTTACATGGCTAGTTTTTTTGTGTGGATGTTAAGTGTCTGAGGCCAGAGCTGAACTCAGGTCCTCCTGATTCTGGGGCTGGCACTTTACTCACTGAGCCACCTAGCCATCCCATATCACATTGTTACCTATATCTCTGCATGAATCTACAGTTGTTTATATGTTGTCTCCCATTAGAATGTAAACTCATTGAAGACAAAGACAGTTTTGCCCTTCTTTGAATACCAAGTCCTTATGGTGTCCCACATTAAGCAAACACTTAATAAATGCTTGTCAATTAACATTGCTAACTAGCCAGTTTAGTGGGCAGACTCTTTTCACTGATTTTATTAAATGGTTAAGAGTGCAATAATTGGAGTATTCTTCACTCTTGTCAAATGATTGTCACACTTCCTCTTGTGGACATATTTGCCCTTGATTGCTTCAATTAGACAAGTGTTTCTTAATTGCCACCTTTGATTTCTTTTGCAGTTTAACTAGCCTGCTAAGTGTTCCCTGTCCATGATGTTCCAAAACCCATCTCTTTATGTATAAACTGACTGTTCATCCTCACCTCTTCTACATCAGTTTTCTAGCTTACTCTCTTGGACAGCTCAGGTACCATTTCCTGCTTGAGTCCTTTCCTAGACCTGCTCTATATTCTACTCCAGTTATTAGTGGTCTTCATTCTTTGAAATGACTTTGTATAAATTTTATGATTATTTTTGGGTATACGTGTTGTCCTTTCCCCTGCTGCCATAGTCTCTAGGAGTGGAATGTAAGTTCTTTGAGGTCGAACTAGCACACTGATTGGTCCCCAAACTGACCATTCCATTGCCCATCTCTACAACTTTCATACAAGTTTATCCCCAATTCTGAAATTTGTTACTCCCTCAACTCTGCCTCTTAGAAACCTCAGGCCACATGCCAAATCATACAGGAACTTTTATTTTCCCCCTTCATTGTTAGCGCTTCATTCTTCAAATATTTTGTGGGTAATTCTCTGCTTATATGATATATTCTTCCCCCCAAAATTTAAGCTTATTAAGATCAAGGATTTTTTTTACTTCATTTTTGTAGTGCCAGATGCAGTATGATAGCTTGAACATAGTAGACATTTAATAAATAAAAGTTTTACTACTCATTGAATCCAGAGTAAGAGGGGTGTCAATTTTTTATAAAATGGATGGAGTAAGCAGGATGGTATGGGAAAACAGATGGAATGCAAGGGAGATAAGAGTGTCGAGATTTAAGCTTTAGCGTGAATGATTGCTAACCATCCAGTTTCCTTCATAGACAACTGGATTACATGATGATATTCTTGGATCTTGTAATATTATAGTGGTTTTGGGTAGCATGTGTATTCATGATAGTTCTGTCAAGTGATGTTTGTTGAGGCAAATGCATATATATGCACCTATAAAACACACATGTATATACACATGTACATATATAGTCTTTATGTGCACATATGCATGTATGTGTATATATAATACATGTATATAATTTATGTGTATATAATATATGTACACATATAATATATGTGTATACATTATATATGTATGTGTTTATGTGTGTGTTTGGGGGAAGTATATTGCAAATATCTTCATTCTTAATACTTACTTCATTAAAAGTGGAGCTAACTAAACTATAAAGTCACCAACAAGCTATGGAATATTTTTGAGGATGGGGATGTATTAGGAATTCTGACCTGGATATGGCTGTGCTGGGATTTCTGACCTAGTGCCCTTTTACTAACCACTTTTCTGCCCAGGGTCTCTCTTTGTTTCAGGGCAACCAGTGTGAGGAAGATAGAAACAGATTAGTAGCACCATTTTGGAGGGTACCCCCTCCCTCAGTCCTTTCTTCTGCCTCTCTAAAGTTACCAGGAAAAATGTGAACCATAAAAGTTTGACCACTGTGGAAGAAACATTCCAAAAGATGCCTTGTATTTTTTTTTGGGGGGGAGAATGAGAGATTTACAGACAATAGCCTATTTGTCTGTGAAAAACACAATAAAAGTAAAGCAGAATTATTTACCTATGAACAAATCTGGCTCCTTATTTTAATTTAGACTACTGCAGTTATAGTGAAAAGTAATAAAATTAGTCATAACATTAAACAGCTGTTCAAATAAGGGTCTTGTTGCATTTTATTATTCTAAAATATGAGCTCTGTTTTCTGAGGTTTGGAGTCAAATTTATAAAAGAAACCTCTTTTAAGCTCCTTTTAACAATAATGAAGTAACTGCAAACTCATTACTTTCTAATTGGTCTGAGTTTTGTGCCCCATATCTCCTCAGGAACATATATTCCACACTGGAAAGTGTCATATGGCAATGTCAGTGGGCCACTTCCTCTGAGAGATCAGTTCACACTAGACGATATTCTCATCCTCTGTGGCTGAGAAAATCCTTTCATCATTCACAGATACAGAGATAATTGGGTAGGAAAAGGCTCAGTGTATTTTAGAAGCAATTTTCCAGTTATGAATGATACTCTTTTATAACCTTAATTTTACACACACATAAATGCACACACACACACACACACACAAATTTTCCCTCTTAAAAAACACTTTAGCTGTTGATTTCAGACTTGGGAAATCCATGATTGCCAATAGGAAGAGTTTGAATTTATAGATATTCAAAACCACAATAAATAGGATTTATATCGAAATAACTCATTAACTGAGTTAAAAAAAAGAAAGGGAAGCTGATCAAATATGGTATTCACCTTTGGAGAGATGAAATAGCCAGGGGAATATATTGTTTCCTAACAAGTTGTACTGGTTGCACAAAGGTGTAGTGCTGATTGCACCAGTGATGGCCTCCACCTATCTGCTTGGATATGAGGAAGAGAGGAAGAGACACCATTGTCTATTTTTTTTCCCTCTGCTTTCCGTGTAAGATAATCATTCCTTTGGTTTCAGAACATTTTGGTAAATAAAAGACCAAACAGTGCCAATTCTGGTTTCTTTTTTGTTTCCTTATCGTCATATTGTTTTGCATGGAGAAAACTTCATTAGGATATGTCTATATGACACCAAAATATGTGGTTGGAAAGTTAAAAATAAAAAAAATATATATTATTGGTAGTTTGATCTACATGGAGTCCCTTCAAGGTTGATTCCCCCCTGCCCCCCACAACACACATATTGAATTAATAAGTTGTTTTTGTTTGTTTGTTTTATTGTAATGACACAACCTCATTGAAATCAGAAGCTTTTTGATTTTAGGAAAGCCATCAGTGGAACAAGACCGCGACTTCTAAATGTTCCTCCTATTCTTATTTACAGGGTTTACTTTTCATATTTCTCTTTGTATCCATTGTGCCTAGTACAGTACTTACTTAGTGCTTCTGCTGTTGCTGGTGATAGATTTCTTGTGGGGCATGGGGAAAAGTAGATTCTGATTTCCTTGGTGTATGGAGCTCCCACTGCAAATGTACAATAAGCAATGACTTTGCAACTGAAGGCATGGGAGAGTTGGTTAGGCACTAAGACGTTTCCAATCAGTAGTCAGGAAGTATTTATTAAGCATTTACTCTATGCCAGGCACTGAGCTACAAAGCAAAAAAGAAAGGCAAAAACTATAGCCTGTGCCCTCATCAAGCTGACCTTCCAATATGGGAGACAACATGCAATAGACAACTGTGTACGTACAAGATATCGTCAAGGCAAATGAGAGGTCATTTCTGAGGAAAGTTCTATCAGTTGGAGAGGTTGGGGGGAAGAAAAACACCTGGAAAGACTTCCTTCCCAAGAATGTTCTTGAGATCAGTCTTGCCGGAAGCCAGGAGGTATAGATAGGTAAGGAGTAAGAGCATTGCAAGCATGAAAGACAATCGGAGACAAAAATGTGAAGGTGGGAGAGGAAACATTAACATGCTGTGAACAGCCAAGAAGGCCAGCATTTCTAGACAAAAAATAAGGTAACTCTCACATTGAGAAGATAAGAAAACAGAATCACTTTACAAATTATACCCATGCCAAGTAGTCTATAGTAACACCACTCAAATTATTAAGCTCTTTAGTTCTAGGACAACCATCTCCTCCTCCCCCCAAAAAAAATTTTTACTAGCAATTCTAACAATTAGAAAACAAATTTCTGCCATGAAGATAGCCTACTTGGATTATACATCCAGTTGTCATTTAATTTGGTGTTGAATTACATGTTTTTTGTCCACACCGTTCCAATCCATCATCCATTTAAAAGGTACCCACTTTCCCCCTAGTCTGGAGCCAAGAGTAATTCACAGTATCGTTCATCTTTACCAAGCAACCTTCATAAAAGTGAGATAGTAGAGAAATTAGGAAGTTAGGTAAAGCTGACACTTACATTTGACCTTCAAGGGTTTGGCCCCAGGAAGAAGAGGATTCTGTGATCTCAACTGGGGGGAGAAGGCCCCAAACCAATCAAGAGCCTATCCCACCACTCTATTCACTGACTCTTTTTTGAGGTTTAAATTGGATTTTCTGAGGACACAGGTCTCATTAATTAAGTGGAAACTGTAACTGCAGACATTCTTTCACCCAAAATCCCTTGAGCAAGGGAACTTTCATTCATAGATTTTTTTAAAGTGCTTTTTTTTTTTCTTTTCCTCTGCCTCTCTGAGAAGAAATCTATATTATAAGCCTGAAAAGACATCTCCCAAATCTAGCTGCAACTAAGTTGCTTAAAATAGCTTTGGAATAAATTGGTTTTTTCCCTCTCTTTCTTGCCATTTTTGCAATATTTATCAGAATATTCCAAAATTCAGACAAGACCTCACTCATATTCTCCCCCTGGTTCTCTTCCAAAGTCCTTTAACCTCCAGCTGTTCAGCTGCCAGCTTCACTTAATTAATTATGATGTGGAGGTAGTCACTTGTATTTGGGTTGTTAGTTCCCTTTTGGGAAGGGAGTGCTCACAAATAAAGAATACCAATTCCTTGAGAAAATTATGACATGCAGTATGAGGAGAAGAGAGAGGGTGTCCTCATAGTGAACAAAATTGGGTTCAACAGTATCTTGGAAGGGTATTAAGACCTCATAACCTTGTTCTTTGCTTCTAAGAATTGAATGTGTCATTCCTATCACAAAAAGACATGTTAAATACCTTTGAGGCTTGAGTGTCTCTATCAGGACAAATATTGGTTTCAAGGATAGCTGATTTTTTTTTTCCTAATCACATGTTAATCAAAGATTTAGTTTGCTTCCCAGCTGAGACCAGTTAACCTAAATAGGGACTTGATTGGCAGAGTAGTTAAGGGTAATGTGGCCATTTTCTATTTAAGGAAATTCCTGGTGTTTTAGGTCCTTAATCACCTATTTTTGAAAATTCCATTTTTTTCATTTAATTAACAAACACTAAAGGTTTATTAAACACCTGTTCTGTGCCATTCTTGGGTTTAATACAGGACCTAGCATATAGAATATTCTTAATAACTGCTTGTTGACTTGGTTTAACTTGTTGATATTCTAGACACTGGGTAAATGGAAACAAATATCCAATAGGTTCTTCCTTCAAGGGGCTTACATTCTGGACAGGAGGAGGGGTGAAAAACATGTGCGCATATAAGTACATCCAAAATAATTTGGGAGGGAGGAAGGCTATTAGTAACTGGGGAGAGGTTGTACATAGAATGGGGTCCTTGAACTTCAAAGAAACTTAAGAAATCTAAGAGGTAGTGATGAGAAAGGGAAGACATTTCAATCATACAAAGAGGTATAGTGACGGTGAACAGAGTGTCAATGCAGCTTCTTTTACAAGCCATGAAAACATCAGCTAGATGCATCAAATGCCCAATATTAAGTAGGTTTAAGTTAGGATCTTCATAAGATCATAACTATAGATTTGGAAAGGGAGCTTAGAAGCCATCTAGTACAACCCTTTCATTTTATAGGTGAGGAAACTGAGGCTCAGAGAGGTTAATGACTATCCCAAGGTCATGCAGGTAGTAGGTGTCATATCTGTGATTCTAATTCAGGTCATCTGATTTCAGATTTTCTCACTAAACTAGTTGTTCACATGTTTTTTAGGTGGGTCTTTATGTGTAACAAAAGTTGCCATTAGAACTATGCTTAATTTTGTTTAAAGGACATCTGCCTGAAAGGCCATATTTTCCTAGCCTTGATTTAAAAGTATGAAATATTCAAACACAGCCAATGCAAGATTTCTTAGGATCTCATGTCTGGTTCCAGCCACTACCCTCAGCCCAAATAGGGATTGGAACCTAAGGGGACAAATTAGTAAGATAAAAATGAGCCTACTAGTCATAACTCATAAATCTGAAAAAAAATCATCCCCTTTGTTAGGGACCATCTCAGTCATGTCATGGCCATAATGAACCTTACTACCTCCATCTTTCCTTCCTTCTGCCTAACCATTCTCTTTCCTTATTTTGGGACTAGAGAGTTCAGAAATGTACCAGTCTTGTATGGAAGTAATTTGGAATTTGACGAAGCTTTCTCATCACTGTTCCCAATAGTGATATCTCTATACCTGGAGGGCTGTAAAACTGTAATAACTGGTCTAGGGTTATACCACCAGTGCATTTCAAAGTAGGATTTCAACTGAGGTCTTTGGGACTCCTGTCCAAGCACATAGCTGTGATTTGTTCTCTATCACAGAACACCTTTTTACCAATCCATAATGTAATCTACTTTAAGAGTGAGCAGCTGTTTTGCCCATAAGCAAATACCTTGGAGTGAGACTTATGTTCTTAAAGTACTAGGGAAAATGAATTGGCTATAATTTCTATCTCTTCAATACAAAGAAAAACCATAATGAGCATCTGTGGGATAAATTAATTCTATATATTCCATGAAGGAATATTTCATAGCTTAATTGTGAATTTTCTTCTTGCTATGGGGAATTTGGATTTTAAACCTCTTCTGGAGAGGAACTCAGGCCATTCAATCCAACTTCTTTATTTTGCAGATGAGGACACTGAGTCACTGAGGCATTAAGTGACTTATCCAAGGTCACATGGTCTCAAATACAGAACAATACTCATACTTAGAAGATATTTTATGTTAGTTTTAATGTAAAAAATATTCTATGATAATTCCAGGCACCGTGGTCTAGCCAATAGAATGCCAACCTTTGGAGTCAGAGGACCTGGATTTAAGATCTACCTCAGACACAAACAGCCTGGGTGAGAGTAAACAAGTCCCAGGCAATCCTCTGTACCTTTAAATAGCAGACATTAATTTGCATCTGTTTTCAAACTTTCCCCATCAGAAAACTTTCTACAAAATAATTTATAGATTACCTTCCCCCCAAAAAAATTCCAAATGGTAATTTTTTATGTTATGGAATTCTTAAGTAGTTTCACTGGGGTTACATTGAAATGAGAGAGACAAATGGTCCCTTGTAATGTGGAACTTTCTTTTTCAGTCTGTAACATGTTGCATTGAGTACAAGCAAGCTGTTTCCAAGTCAAAGCCAAACAGTGACAGTTGCAATAAAGGTTCTTTGCTGCTGGCAGTTGGCAGGAGAGCAGCTCCACGCTGCAAACCTGTCTTGTCTCTGGACCTTCTTTCACCAGCTGCACCATGACCTTGACTTCAGGCTCCCAGTCACTCGCTCTCTCCTTAGGGGTCACTATGGCATGTTTTCCTGAGAGCTAAATTGGGAGATGGGGAAATCTCCAAAAAGTGAATCATTCCTCTTTGCTATTCCATCTTTAGTTTTGGTAATACAGTGGTACTAAGGCCCTGATTTGAATACTCTTACATCTCGACAGGGTAGCTAGGTGACCCAGGGGATAGAGGGCTGCGGGTCTGGGGTTAGGAAGACGTCTTCCTGAGTTCAAATCTGGCCTCAGATACTTACTAGTTGTGTAATCCTGGGCAAGTTATGTGACCTTGTTGGCCACACTTTCCTCATCTCTAAAATGAACTGGAGAAAGAAATGGCAGACTACTCCAGTATCTTCCCCAGGAAAACCTCAAATGAGGTCACAAAGATTCAGACAGAACTGAAGGTCACTAAACAGTAACTCGGAGCATAGTCCACAAATCCTATTATCAGATTCATTCATGGGTTTTCCTAAAACTGATTCTAACTTCATACCTTAAGGCTTCCATGACAACTTTACTTTCTTCATGGCTAAAATAATTCTTTCTGGGTCTGCTACTTGGCATGAATGTTCCCTTTGGGACTGAAATTGTTCACTTAAGTCATATGATTTTCACAAAAATGAATGGCTCCCTACAAACAAAATAAAGTAACTCAAGATAATGCAGTGTTAGGAAGGAAATAAAAAGGGATGGTTATACAGGATTGTAAGTTGGGTTCCGTTGTCTCTGTCATTTCTGAGTCTTCATGACCCTACAGTAACTCAGGTCTTCCTGACTCTGGGCCATGCTCTATGCATTCAGCCACCTTGATGCCCTATGATTGTATGTACTTGCTGACATGATTATATGTCTTAAGTTTAAGCATGCCTGTTGCCTAGACTAGAGATTCTTAATTTCTTTTGTGTAACTCTGATAACCTATGAACTCATTCTTAGAATGATGCTTTTAAATAGCTGAAATGTTATACGTAAGATTCAAAAGAAAACCAAGTATATTGAAATAATTATCAGAATATATATTTTCAAAAACAATTTTTTGTGCCCCACATTAAGAATTCTTAATATGGATGATGAAATATAATTAGTTGGAAAACCTGTACTACTTATCGATTACTTTATGGGCAGACAGTATAACTCAACAGGAGCTGGGCCCAGAATTGAATAGAAAGATTAAAGAGCTGGGAGGGGTGCAGCATTTATTAAACACCTACTATGTACACTGTGCTGAGTGCTTTACAAATACTATCTCATTTGATAAAGGGGGATACATTGCCTTTGAAAGATGGCAAAGTTCTTTTAATGATCTCAAGCTCCTTCCTGCAACAAAGGTGACATGATATTAATGGTAGTCTTCCTTCAGTGCTGCTACCTAGAACACTAGTGCCTAATAAAGTGATGATTTGGGTATATTTCTATTAGGGAAGGGGGCCTCTCTAGTTCCACCCCCTCATTTCCAAAGCTGAGGTTACATAAAGTTGAAATGACTTGGTCTAGCTCACACATCAAACAAACATCAGAGGCAGGATTTGAACCAAGTTCCTTTGCCTCTAGAATCAATATTCTTTTTAGGATACCTCATTGAGCATCATCCAAAGGACAGAAGAAATATTTACAAAAATATAAACTCTCCAGATTAAAGAAAGATGAAATAATATACTTAACCCCATTTCAGAAAAATAAATTGAACAAGCAATCAATGAACTCCCTGAGAAAAAATCTCCAGGTCCAGATGAATTTACAAGTGAATTCTATGAAATATTTAAAGAACAATTAATCCCAATACTATATAGACTATCTGGCAAAATAGGTGAAGAAGGAGTTCTAACAAATTCTTTTTTATGATACAAATATGGTGCTTATACCTAAACTGGGAAGAGTCAAAACAGAGAAAAAAATTCTAGACCAATTTCCCAAATGAATATAGATGCAAAAATTCTAAATAAAATAGTAGCAAAGAGATTACAGGCACTTATCTTAAGGAAACTACACTATGACCAGGTAGGATTTGTAGCAAGAATGCAGGACTGGTTCAGTATTAAAAAAAAAAAAACTATCAGCATTAATTGACTATATCAATAGCAAAACTAATGGAAATCATGGTCATCTCAATAAATGCAGAAAAAAGCATTTGACAAAATACAATACCCATTCCTATTCATAACACTAGGCAACATAGGAATAAATGGAGTCTTCCACAAAATAATAGGTAGCATTTATCAAAGGAAAGTAGTGAAGTGCAAAAAGAATTACAAAATAATCTGGTCATTTACTGTGAACAATAAAGAATTATGCAAATGAAATGATGTAAGAGATGTCAGTGTCACAGAGAAGCAAATGACTACTTTAGATGGATCAGTCATATGGTCAGAATGAGGAAAAATAGACTGGCAGCCAATTCTATTAGTATTCTTGCAATTTTAGAGAACTTCCGGGAAGAGATGGAGAAAAGTAACACAGGTTCCAGAGGCTGGGATGGGTTGGTACTTACATCTTTGAAGGAAGAAGCCACATGATTGGTATCATATATCCTTTGGAGTATTAGTGTTCTTAAGGACAAATTATCAAGCTTCCTCAAGGTTACTTAACGGTGATTCTGGCCAGTCAATTAATGGCATGTCTCAGTGTCATTTCTTTATTAAAAGAATGTAGTTTTGTTACTTTTAAATCCATGTAAACTAACTATTATCCAAGGGAAACTATTCTTTAATGAATAGAGAGGCAATAAGGCATAATAGATAGAAATCTGGCCTCTAAGTGAGGAAAACCAGGGTTCAAGTCATACCTTTAAATTGTAAAAGTCTTTACAACCTCCTGGCCTCAAGTTACCTTTCTAGCCTTATTATGCATTCTTTTCCATGCTGTGTAATCCAACCAAATCCTCTTTCTCACTATTCCTTGCACGTGGTGCACCATCTCTTGTCTTCATCCCCCATGCCTCTTCAATCCTGAACTGTGTGCTTGTTTCCTCTCCCTCTCCCTCTCCCTGACCCTCTACCTCTACTTCTCCCTCTCACTTCCCTTCCCCATCTCTCCTCTCCCTCCCCTTCCTCCTCTCTCAGATTATATATTTCGGAGAAGATGCAGATGTTCATTGGCAGAGGTTACATCACTGAGATATCACAAATCCACTCCCACTCCACTGCAAGAATTATTTCATAATGCCAAAACAAAGAACTGATGGAAAGTTGTGTCTTCATATGCAATGGCTAGTACTTGAAAACAATTGGTTCTCTTGAAGAGGGATGTATTACCCTTAATTTGTTTCCACTGTTTGGGAATAATACCTCTAATCATTGCCAGAGCAAAAGGAAAATTCAACCTTAACCCTATGGTTTAAATGATCACAAATTCCAATTCTGTGAAGCTGAATTAATGGGATTCTATTCCATAGTCAAAATCAAAAACAAGTAAGAGAATTCAGGATAAATGTGTTTTTGTAAATTTCCTTGGCACTTCAAACTAATTGAATTTATGGGATACAGCACCATTGCATGTCTGTGAGAAGCTTTGTGGTCGGAAGTACGATAGAAGGTTAGGCAGAGGCATTTAAGCTGTGGGATATTAAGCCCTCTAAGCCCATTGCCTGTATGGAGCTTGTCATAAGAAATGCTGATACTTTGTTAAGCTGTAGGCATAGTGAGTCAGGTGTCTCTAATCTACCATAGCTTTTGGTATAAATGTACAATATCCTATGAGATTAGGAAAGATACAGAATTAGCTGTCACTGGAAACACACGATAGGTGTGTTTTGTTTATTCCGAACCATGTTAAGATTTTTCATCGTTAAAAAAAAAATGAAAAATTTTCCGAGCTCACACTTACTTAACGCCATATGGTGTTTATGGTTCCAGACATAAATACCCAAAACTCAGAGCAGAAGCTGCTAGGAGCAGGCCTGGGCCAGAGAAGAAATGACTGGGGCAAATATCATGGGAGAGACTGCCCAAAGCAATGAAGATGACCTAGCAACATTTTCTCTTGATTTCTTGTCCCAGAGTCCCTTTCAGTGTAATACCTGCATTAAAGCATCATGCTTCAAAATCCTGCCTGTGGGAAGAAGGGATACTTGCAGTTGGTCACTTCCAGTGGATTGGCTGTAAAATATCACAGACTAGTAATGACATCTCAGTAAAGTTCTATCAAGTTCTAGGTGAGCTTGAGGGAAACTCTGGATTTAAACAATTATGTTCTTTTCTCAGAGGTTTGATTTTCTTGAATGAATGAATGCCTCTCTGCTACGAACATTTCATCTAAAAATATAACACTTTACAGGCATATATGTTCTAGTTGACTGGAGGTTGGGTGGGGATCGATGATTGGTGATTTATCAAACACCAGTCATTTAGTTCAAATGTCATCTTTAAATGGCAAATATGTGACTTCAAGTGAAGTCAGATGCTTTTGTACAGGACGTCCGCATTAATTTAGGTTGTGTATTTTTCATAATAATTAGAGAAAAGGTGCCATTCCCAGAAAATACAGTTTTAAAGTTTCACAAAGAAGGGTATTAAAAGGCAGAGGGGAGAGGAAAGGAAGTATCAAACAGTAGAAATTTTTTTTTTTGTTTTATTTTGTTTGCCTTTTTTTTTTTTGGAGGGCATTTGGGGTTAAGTAACTTGCCCAAGGTTACATGGCTAGTTGTGTGTGTGTGCGTGTGTGTGTGTGTGTGTATGCGTGTGTGTGTGTGTGTGTATGCGTGTGTGTGTGTGTGTGTGTGTGTGTGTGTGTGTGTGTGTTAAGTGTCTGAGGCCGGAACCGAACTCGGGCCAGTGCTTTACTCACTGCACCACCTAGCTGCCCCCTGTGGAAAAACTTTGAATAGGGTGTGACTTCATATGTTGATTCTTTTGTTTACCACTTATATGATAATGGACAAGTCACTTAGCCTCTCTGTGCCTCAGTTTCCATATCTGTAAAATGAGATGGTTCTTTCCAACTCTAATTCCATGATGCATTTATTTCATAGCATTATCAGTGTTAAAGGGATAACAACTGGACTGTTATTTCATTGACAAGGAGAACTGGACTCTTATCATTCAAGGTCAGAGTTTTCTCAGCAACTTAAAGATTTAGAGACTTGCCTAGTGTAGTGAGAACTTAAGTTGATCACTTTTGCGCAGTTTCCTGAGGAAACTATACACAGTAATCTTAAAGTCTAGATAGACTTTTATAATTTGTGATGTTGTTTGCATAGGTCTTCCCTCTATCTGTTGTTCAGTTGTTTGGTTCTTGTCCAACACTTTATGACCCTATTTAGGCTTTTCTTGGCAGAGATACTGGAGTTGATTGCCATTTCATTCCCCTGCTCATTTTACAGAAGAGGAAAATGAGGCAAACAGGGTTAAGTGATTTGCCCAGGGTCACACAGCTAGTAAGTTTCTGAAGCCAAATTAGAACTCAGTAAGATGAATCTTCCTGACTCCAGACTGGAACTCTATCACTGGCCACCTAACTGCCTTTCCTCTGTAGATGTAGGTGATTTAGGCTAGAAAATGACTGAGTAGGAGTGGGTAACTTTATGGTTTTGTTTGTGTGCATCTGCATCATAGCTCATTTTAGTGGAGACCACAATGGTTTCCATAACTTCTCCTCCTACCAGTTCCCCACTGCCCCCCAAATTAATTGGTAGCCAAGTCTGGTGATAAGCCTGTCTGAAAGTACCTAGGCTAGTGTTTGCATGAGAGTTCGTCCACAGTAATCCTGCTAGTGGACTGGTAATTAAAGCTTGGCCAGTTTTATAGAAAATTCCCAATGTGGTGATCTCCTGGTAAAGTCTTGAGAAGCCAGGCTCGTCTCTATTTCACATGGGTACTTGGAAGAATTATCTTAGCAGCAGAATATTAAATTATTTGTGAACCATCAGGAGACTTTCAGAAAAAGAAAAACGTGATAAGATTACTCAACAGGTATCTCTGTTTTAATCTTGGTCAATGGGTTCTCTGAAGCCATGACCTGAGAGAAGTAATAAGCAAAGTAACCTATCATTCTTGCTCTAACCCCTAAAGAAAATGGTGGTATGTTGGTAAAGCCCTTCTTAGCAACTTTTGACTTTGGATTAGTATCCATCACCATTGAAAGAAAGCCTCTGGACAGATAAAAGTAACTTTACAAATGGAGTAGTCCTTCTATTTTCACCAGCCATTAAGGCAGATTTTGATGAAGGATGGTTCTTGGAAGCCATGAGAGGAAGTATTGCTCTAGAACCAGGGATTTCATTCTGGATCCAGTCGGAGGGAGCCAACAAGGTCAAAGAGTTCATGCCTGGGAAGTTAAGTGCAGGTCACCTGGGATTCAACATATTTCTAAAGTTAACAGTCGCCATACTTTCCTTCATTTTGTAAAAGTGCTGGACACCCAGGGGAATGGAGTTAAGTCTAGAAATCTTGTGGCAGAAGTTTCCTGACCAAATTTACATCTCTCTCTCCTCTCCTCTTCTCTCATTTTCTCTCTCTTCTCTCTCTCTATTCTTCACTCCTTTCTTTCTTTTCCTCTCCTCCTCTTCTTCTTCCTCCTTCTCTCTCTCTCTCTCCCCCCTCCCACTTTCATACACACATACATGCATACTCACATATTCATATGCATTTAAATTACTTTAAATGATATAATACAGGAAGATAACACAGACATATGTGTGTGAAGCAGCTTGCCTAGAATAGAAGATGGGGATTCAACCCTAGAACGAGTAATATCTGGATTCAAGTCCTGCTTCTGACACCTGGACTGTGACTCTGGGCAAATCATCTAAATTCTGAGTGCCCCAGGAAGTGCTTTAAGACTGAATTGTGGAGAAAATGTCAATGTGAATAGAGAGAGGGAGTTCCTTCTTCATGAGCTTTCTATATTAGTGAAGTCATAGATCTGGTCCAAAAATATGCAAAAATTCATAGATGGAAATAGATTATTATTCATAATAACAATAGCTAACATGTATATTACTATGTACCAGGCACTAATCTATGAGTTTTACACATATTATCTCTTTTGATCCTCATAATAACTCTGGGAAGTAGATGCTATCATTAATCCCATATTACAGATGAGGAAACTGAAGCAGGCAGTAAGTCGCCAGGTTTACACAGCTGGTAAATATCTGAGGCTGGATTTGAACTCAGATCTTCCTGATTGCAGGCCCAATGTTCTATCCATTTTATTACCTATATGGATATAGAGATACATATAGACTATAAGTTAACATGACAATAAATTGATCTTTTAAGCCAGTGTTTAATAGGCATCTCTTTTCTTCTACAAGCATTTGATAGTTTTTGAACTGCTCATTTACATAATGGGCTATGATATCTGTCTCCCATTGTTACATGCATACACCTGGAAAGGAGCCCGAGCCTGTTATTCAATTGAAAAAACAAAACAAAGGGTATTAAAAAAAAAAAAAGACAAAGTAATGATATTGGGGGAAGGCAAGAGGGAAGGACAGAGAGGAATAAGCACAAAATAATCTTTCAAAAAAACTCTGGGAGATAAGTCAAGAATAAAGACAAATCCTCATTTTCTTATTATGTTACTCTCCACTTTTTTCTTGTGTTTGCGTCAACACGTCACGAGTACTTGTCAAAAATATTATTTTTAACCATGATACAAATTAGGAAAAAATAAAGCATTTACCAAGCATTCACAAGAAAATCTGTCATGGCTGCTACCCCAAACCGTGCATGTAAATATGTGAATGAACCTGCATGTGTGAATATGTATACATATGCTCCCATGTATGTATTTGCTTGTCCATGTGTATATATGAATATTATGTGTATGTGTTTATCCATCCAAGCATCATTTGAATTTTATATTGCATTATGTATCTGTAAGACAGAATCTCCCGTTAAAGGGACCCCTTCACTCTTGGTTATTTTGACTGCAGACAGTACCGCAGGGACACCAGCAATATCGACAGCGACAACAGCGGAAATTCGAAAGAGCGGTGTTATGACAACAGAGATCACCTCCAAAGTGGAAAAGACCCCCACCACCACCACCACCCCCGGCCACAACAGCACATGTCCTTCTGCAGAGACTGAGGAAGAGAAGGCCAAGAGGCTTCTGTATTGTTCGCTATGCAAGGTTGCTGTCAACTCAGCTTCCCAGCTGGAGGCCCACAACAGCGGTGAGATGGAGTGATTTCTGGCCTGTCTCAACAGCTCAGCAATAAGCTTCTTCCCAATAGACTAGATCATTTCGTGGCAGGGGACAAAAAGGTGGCAGGAAACTGGCAATTGGAGAGGATTCATTAATCATTAAAGAATAAGACTGAAAGCACAATGTCACATGAGATAGGGGAGGGATGCCAAGCCATATTTTGGCTATTGTTATTGTTGTCGTGATTTTGCATAAAATTCAACTTTTGGAGGTGGCGTGTCATAAAAACTTACCTTTATGTCCGACACCAACTAAGTGCTATGATTTTGAGGGTGTGCTCAAACGTGTCCTTCTCTTAGGATTTTTTTCCCCTATAAAGTGGCCACCATCACCAATCCTGCTTCTCTCTAAATTGTTGCTGCTTATTTTAGGCTGAGTTCATATGGCCTAGAAGAATTAGAAACAAAGCCAACCTTGATTAGTTTAGTTTCCTGGAGAGCTGATAAGTTACCTGGGAATGTTGAGGTTCCTTTCAACCTTGTACCTTAAGACCGTCCATGTGTCTCAATACATAAACCAGGGAGGAAAGCTCATACTTTAGAGCTGTTTCTCTTCTTGCCATCTACCCAAAACAACATTCCTTTTGTATCGTTGTCAGCGTGAGGCAGAAAGCAATTGGATTGAATTAACTCATACTACTATTTGGTTGACTTATAACCCCTTTAACATCTCCCAGAATCATAGAATCCAGATCTAGAGCTGGGAGAGAACATAGAGACGAGACCTTTCTGTACAATCCTGTCCTTTTTTTTTTTTTTTGCTTTTTGGAGGGGGAAAACTGGGCAATTGGGGTTAAGTGACTTGCCCAACGTCACACGGCTGTGTGTCTGAGGCTGGCTTTAAACTCAGGTCCCCCTGACTCTGGGGTCGGTGCTCTACTGACTGTGCCCCTAGCTGTCCCTAATCCTGTCCTTTTTAGCAGATGAGAAACCTGAGACTCAGTGAGGTTAAGTTATCTGCCCAAGGTACATAGATAGTAAGCCTCAGCATTGGGATTTTAAACCACATTTTCTGATTTCAGAGCTAGCGATCTTTCTTTGGCAGTCATCACAAAAATAAGATTCTTTTGGTTCACCCAAAAGAATCTCCAGTCATGGCAGTGTGATGCATGGAAATGAACTACTTTTTTTCAGCATGACAATAATTATCTGGGGAAGCTGGGAGTAAAATGCTGGTTGTGGGGGTTCAATCATTTCAGTTGTGCCCAGCTTCTTCTGACCCTATTTGGGATTTTCTTGGCAGAGATGTTGGAGAAGCTATTTCCTTCTCCAGCTCATTTTATAGATGAGGAAAGTGAGGCAAATAGGGTTAAGTGATTTGCCCAAGGTCACAAAGCTAATAAGTGTCAGAGACCAGATTTGACCTTAGGAGAGTCAGTCTTCTTGCCTCTATGTCCAGCATTGTATGTACTGTACTACCTAGCTGCCCCATACAGTGGACAGTACCCAAATACAGTGCTAAGTGTCTTGAATTTGGAATCAGAAGATCTGAACTCCTATACTTGCTCTAACAAATCATTTCACATCTCTTGGTCTTAACTTCTCTATCTCTAAAATGAGGGAATAAGACAAAATGCCCTCTGAAGTGCCTTCTAGCTCTAAATCAAAGATCCCATAGTCTAATGAGATATTTTGATATTTTACTTCCATGTCATTCCACCACGGTCATTTAGAACTCTCCTAATTCTGTGACCTTGAGCACATTCCTCATGTTCTTGGGCCATAATTTTCCCACACATAAAATGACAGGGGCACAGGAGCGATAGATTATATGACCTCTGAATTTCCCCCTAGATCTCAGTCTATGCTTCTATATTTCTTCCCAATATGTTTTTTCTATCCTATTCTGAAATAATCATATAGCATATTGCCTTTGAATGTGAGAAGAAATCTTGCCAGGCACCACATTTCCTCCCAATATCTTCTAAAGGATGGAATTTGTTGGCCATAATTACAATGAGAAAGGTATCCTCAATGATACTAGTATAAACCCAAGATTTAATAGAAAAACTTTATGCTGACAGAAGGGTGCCAAGCCCATCAGCATGTGCCAGCTATTGCCTTTGAAAATGTAATGCAGTAATTGCCCAGGGAGACCGATTCTTTTAGCCCTTATCTGCCTTCTGCATGTGAAGTTTTATTAGAATTCACTGAGAGTTCATGGGTTCAGGGGCAGAGATGCACAGAGAAAATTTGGCCCTGAGTCAAAATCTATACTCTACAGATGCGTGGTGTGTGTTCATGTTGCACCAAAGAAACTGGAAGATAAAAGCTATTGGAAGTTCAATTATTTCTCAAGAAGACTGAACCATTCTCTACTCTAACATGATAACATTAATTTTAGGGAGAAGATCAATTCACCCAGCTATATTCTGAGCAGATAAATGAATTGTGTTCTTTGGGGCTGAAGTTAATTTCTGAAGGAAATGGGAATCAATCTCCAATTTTCCTCAGCAACATGTGATTCAGAAACAAATCACAAAAGCAACTTGTTTTGGCTCTGGATTTAGGGAGTTTGAGATGGGAAATGAACTTGCCATAGGGGACTGTGGACGAGGAAACTCTTATTAATGGAGTTCAGGAATTCCCCAGTAACTTATAGTCTTAGAAATCTGATCAGTGTACCAACAAGTTAAGTGATTTGTCCAGGATCACATAGCCAATAGGTACTGGAGGTAAGGCATGAGCTCAGGTCCTCCTGACTCTAAAGATGGTATTGCTTCTATTCCCCAGGCTACTATGTGTGAGGAATCAGGATACTTGAGTTCTTTTTTTTAAGTTTTTTGGTTTTTTTTTTGCTTTTTGGAGGGGGTAAGGTAGGGCAATTGGGGTTAAGTGACTTGCCAAATGTCACACTACTCATAAGTGTTAGGTGCCTGAGGCAGGATTTAAACTCAGGTCCTCCTGACTCTAGGGCTGGTGTTTTATTCACTGCACTACCTAGCCAACCCTTAAGAGTTCTACTCTAAGATATATTACTGATTGTTTCCTGGGGATCCAAAACAAGGCAAGTAACCTCTCTATCTATACCCTCTTATCCTTAAAAAAGAGATCGATCCATGAATGAACAAGCATTTTTAAAGTACCTACTATGTCATGCATTATGGATACAAACTAAAAATTGAGACAGTTCCTGCCCTCAAACAGCTTATCTTCAACTGGGATGACAATATGTCCTTGACTTTCTTTAAAAAGTTTTCAGGGGCAGCCAGGTAGCACAGAAAGTAAGAGCACTGGCTCCAGTGTTGAGAAGACCTGGAGATCGAATCCCGGTTTCAGACACTTAGCACCCACCCAGAAACACCTGGCCATGTAACCTTGAGCAAGTTACTTAACCACAATTGCTTAGGGGCGGCCAGGTGGCTCAGCGAGTAAGAGCACCTGCTCCAGTGTTGGGATGACCCGGATCAAATCCGGGCTCAGATACTCAGCACCACACTCAGAAATAACTGGCCGTGTAACCTTGAGAAAGTTACTTAACCCCAATTGCTTAAAAAGTTTTCAGGAGTGAATGAAAGCTGTTATTATTGCTAAGACAGTGATGATCTATCAGGTCTATTCCCTTTTCATGAATTCTATGTTTTTCGATAATGTTTCTTTTCATTTATTGTCATTCATTTCAAACTGAAGGAAAAATCACATTAATTCAGGCACTAATAAAGTGGAACCTGTCATAAGTTGGGAAAAATCTTGGTTGCAATAACTTGAGCATCTTATCTGTGAAGAAAGCTTTGCTAAGTAAATGAATGAAATAAGCAGAAAGTCTGGAAAACTGGAAAGAACAGAGAACACATTGTTTTCGAGTGTTTAAGAAGCCTCTGTTTATTTGTCAATAGTTATAGAGTCAACAAAGCCTGAGTTCAAATCATAACTCACAAGACTAATTGTGTGACCCTAGGCAAGTCACTCAGCCTCTCTCAGTTTCAGTGTCTCCATTTAGCAAAATGGAAATACTAATGGCACCTACCTCCTGGGTTGTTGTAAGGATCAAATGAGATACTCTATGGAAAATGCTTTTTAAATCTTAGAGTGCTACAAAAATATTAGCTATTAGGTGCTAATTACAAATCATTTGTATCTGTTCTTTAAAAGAATCATTTTTCTCTCTACCCATTTCTCCCCCCCAAAGTGTTTCCCCCACACATACCTGGAAGACATTTCCTCCTTTTCTCTAAAGGCTGATTTTTATTTTCTATTTTCAAACCTTTCCCCCCACCCCCTCAAAAAAGGAAACTCATTTCAGATGTCTCAAATGAGAGTGATCTTTCCCTCCTTAAATTCTCCTTTTGGACCTCTCCTTTGCCCTGTATTATTCTACTTTTCATTGTACTCAATCTATCCATATATTATCCCTCCTATTGAATTATAAATTTTTTGAGAGCTGGGTCTATCATTTTTCATCAGAACACTTAGTCCATTTCCAGACACATAGTAGGCACTTAATAAATACTACTTGACTATTGCTTTATAAATATTTATTGCAATTAAAAATTCATGTTATTATGCAGGCAGGGAATTCTCAGAAATGTATTAGCAAATTGGAATTTTAAAAATTAATTTAATAAATTATTAATGAAATTAATAAACATCCATTAAATACCTACTCTGTGTCAGGCACTGTTCTAAGGTACTGGGGATATGAAGACAAAAGAAAATATGTCCTGCCCTCAAGGAACTTACATTCTGTGAGAGAAAAAATTATATATGCATCTATAAACAAAAACAAAGATGCATCCAATGCCAAAACATTTCACCTTTATTGGAAAGGCATTAGAAATTGAGGAGAGGGGTGGCTAGGTGATGCAGTGAATAGAGCACCAGCCCTGGAGTCAGGAGGACCTGAGCTCAAATCCGACCTCAGACACTTAACATTTACTAGCTATGTGACCTCGGGCAAGTCACTTAACTTCAATTGCCCTGCCTTTCTCCCCTCCAAAAAAAGCAATCAATCAATAAATAAATAAATTCAGGAGACTGTGAAAAGCTCCTTGCATAGGTTGGGACTTGAACTGAGTCTTGAAACAAGTCAGGGTTTCCAAGAGGCAACATAAAGAAGAGAAAATATTCTAGACATGGGAGACAAACACCAAGGGGCACCAAGAGGGGAGATGAAGTATCACGTGGGTAGGAGACAGAAAGAGCCCATATGACTGGAAATTTACTGAGTGGCCCTACCGTAGTACGATAGTGATAGAGTTAGCCTGACTTGTGCTACCTGGTAGCAGTGGACCATGTGGATCGGGAGGGAGAAACGAGAAATGTGTCCTTCCTATTTTGAATAGCATCCCTTCCGTACTCTACAGATAACTTTTCTGCCTTGTCTTTGTGGAACCCACCACCACCATAGTTCCTTTCTACACTGTCTTCCCCCATTAGAATGTAAACTTCCTGAGGGCAAGGACTACTTTTCTTATTGCTTATGTTTGTATTTCCAATCTTTAGTACAGTTCCTGACATATAATAAATATTTAAGGAGTTCTTTATCTAATATATAATCTAATCTTCCCCTCACATTGACTGTACAGTAATTTTGTTTTAGGAGACATTCTGAAATACCAAAGTTTGTGAAAAACACTTTAACATCTCCTTTTCTACATTAATTGCATTATTACTGATGTAATAATAAGCATATCATGAATATTGTACTAAGTCCATTGTTAATATTTTAATTATACTACAATACTAAGCAGTTCATTTCTCACACAGCTCACATTAATAAGGGACTTTAAAGTTTGCAAAGCAATTTCCTCCAATCAAGGCAGGCAGCAGACATGTTAGTATATCCTTTCTATAGATGGGAAATGGAGGTATAGTTGGCTAGGTAACTTGCCTATAGTCATGCTCTAGAGTGGAGCCTTCAGGTCACATTTGAATGCTGACTCTATTTCCAATCTGTGCAAGAGTGAGTCATCTGTTTGACCTCTCTGGGTTTGAGATTCCTTATTTATTAAATGAGATCATTGGACTGGGGTTCTTTATGGTACTTTCGTTGGTGATATAGCAGATCGAGCCTTGCTGAGGCAGGAAGAAGTGAGTTCAAATACAGCCTCAGAGACTTATCAGCTGTCTAACCCTGAGGAAGTCATTTAAACTCTCTCTGACTCTGTTTCCTCATCTATCACCCAGAACAATATTTGTGACATATTCTGGAAACCTTGAATCACTATATGAATGCTACCTCTCATTATTGCCATTCTCATTCCTGTTGTTATTCTTAATGTGGTATGGTGGTTAGAGTGCTAAGTTTGGAAGTCAGGGAAAAGAGGATTCTGATCCCATTGTTCATACCAAGTCTCTGAATATCTCAAGTAAATTCTTAGGACTTAAAAGATTCAATTTGACAAGCATTTTACATAGACCTATTACACAGGCCCTGAGGCTACAAAAACAAAATTGAAGCAATCACTATAAAAGTTTATAAATCTACCTTTTCAATATTTTGTCATGTTTACTAAGTCAGAGATAGGTTGTGATCATCAGCAGCAAAAGGACTTTCCATACCTGGATTTTCCCCATGCTAGTGACATCCCAATTCCTTTGCCATTCTTTGTATGTGATTTCTCCATTTTTTTTTCACTGAGACAAAATAGCATTTGTCCCTCCGTCATTTACACCAAGAAAGAATAAAGACATTTTTGTAAAGTATAAAGCAGAGAAAAATGGAAGATCATCAGTGGACCTCTATACTACACATTAGGAAAGGTACAGAGCCCTCTCATGAGTAGCACAGAGCGGCACTAGTCAGCCATGATTTTTCTTTGTGCCTATGTCCTTGGCAGAGATTTGGCCACAGCTGTCACCCTGATTGATTACCTTCCAGAGAGCTGGTAGCTGATCCCTTATGCCACATATTTAGGTAGAAAATATCTCGTAACATCTTTCTAAAGTATGGGTTTTCAGCTCTCTTACATTGGATGGGATGGATAGGAAGGCAATGGAGGTCAGTACCTTCAGTGGTTTCCCTTTGTCTTCTCCAGCCTTTTGATAAATACTCCTTCAATGCCTTGGTGTGTCCTTGGAATTTGCTTCCGTGTTCCCCTTTAGAGATAATCAGTTTGGGGGATTAGATATTGGAGTGATTTGGACTTGGTTAACTTCATTGTGTCACACTCTGAACAGGGATGAGTTATAGCACATTATTTCTCTTACTTGGTGTTTGTATTTCTGTCATGTGTGATAGATGGGGTCATCTCTATGTGCTTTCAGAGACAGAGTATGTTTTCTTCTTGAGGTCATAGTGACTTCTTTGTGCCTCCTCCTCTTTCCCTTGGCCAGTGAGAGAGGAAATTAGTATTTAGGCAGAAATGTTGATAGAAAATCTAGAAACCCATCAGGCATAGGGAAATGTGTCTTACTCCCAGACCAGCAGTACATACATTATGTCACCCAGTTATCCCTACATGGGGAAGCAAGAAAAGGTGCCAAACTCAGGCATCTAATTCCAACAAAATGGGGGGGGGCAGACATTTGTAGCAGGGAGTCTCTACCCAGGGAAACAAGCAAACTCCCAGGCCAGGAAGGGTAAGATGACATCATACTGTGAGTGATCAAACTTTGATAATCAAGAAAATTTGAGGGGCAGCTAGGTGGTGCTGTGAGTAAAGCGCTGGCCCCAGAGTCAGAAGGACCTGAGTTCGGTTCTGGCCTTAGACACTTAACACACACACACACACACACACACACACACACACACACACACAAAACTAGCCGCATAACCTCGGACAAGTTACTTAACTCCAATTGCCCTCCAAAAGGCAAAAAAAAAAAAAATTGAGAAAATAATGAAAAGTCAAAGGCTTAGAGGCAAACAAGATCATCATCATAATCACTAACATTTAATATAGCACCTTCTATGCAACAGGCACCAAGCTAAGCACTCTACAATTATTATCTCTTTTGATCTGCTCTGCAACCTGGGAGGCAGGTGCTCTCATTGTAGTTTTATTATTATTTTTAACTATAGTTGTATTATAGCATAGTAATACTGCATTATTATTGTAATACATTTTATAGTTGAGGAAACTGAGACAAACAAGGTTAAGTGATGTGCCTAGTGTCATGTAGCTAGTAACTGTCTGAGACCGGATGAATTCCATTACTGCTGATCCCAGGCCCAGTGATGGATCCAGGTACCAAGCCCCTCTGGAACACTCAAGAAGTAACTGGACCCAAAGTAGCTGATTCCATTTTGCAGGGTCCGGGGCCAAATCATAGGATTTAGAGAGTGAATCAGTTCTTGCATTTCTTTTCTCCGTGTAGTTAGGATATCAGTGGGAATGTCCAGTCTACATTATAGACATTATAGTTAAACTTTTGGAAGTTGAACAGAATTTTCCCTTAAAAATATTGCTTTTAAAAAGGTGATCAAGGGACAGCTAGGTGGCACAATGAGTAGAGCACTGGCCCTGTATTCAGGAGGACCTGAGTTCAAATCCAGCCTCAGATACGTAACACTAGCTGTGTGACCTTGAGTAAGTCACTTAACCCTAATTGCCCTACCTTTCCCCCTCCAAAAAGACATATAAATAAATATATGAATAAATAAATAAATAAAAAGGTTATCAAGCCAAGATAGGGGAGTAAAAGCAAGGACTCACTTGAGCTCTTTCCCAAACCCTCCAAATACCTGTAAAAAAATGACTCTAAACAAATTCTAGAGCTACAGAACCCACAAAATAACAGAGTGAAACACATCTGTAACCCAAAACACCCTGGAAGACTGACAGGAAAGGTCTATAGCACTGGGCTGGTAGCAGAGCACAGTCCAGTATGAACTGTTCACAGACAAGGCCAGAGCAGGCCTCAGGGGACTGAATCACTGGCAACTGTAGTAGTTTCCACACTTCTCAACCCACAACACCAAAGACAGCATAGAAGGTCAGTGGGCAAATTCTTTGGGAGCTGAGTGAAAGAAGCACTTATTCTCATTGGGGTCTGGACCCAGCCCAGTGGGGGGTTGGGAGGCAGGGATTGCAGCAGCAGTAGTGGCAGCAGCAGCTGCTTCTAGTGGTCTGGGTCCACAGATGGTGGGGCATCAAACAGTTGATCCAAACCCCTGAAGTCTGGAATGGTACATGCACCCCCACCCCCACTGGAAGCAGGGTCCTACCTTGACAAAAACTTAGAAAATCAAGTGTTTGCCTGCAAATATGAGCAGACAGCATAAAAAATCTCAGACTATAGAATCTTACTTTGGTGACAAAGAAGTTCAAAACATACAACCAGAAGAAGAAAATGAATTCAAAGCTCCTGCATCAAAAGCCTCTGAGAAAAAATATGAATCAGTCTCAGACCATGGAGGAGCTCAAAACTTTTTTTGAAAGTAAAAAGGTGATCAATTTCCTTGATCAAGCCACCAAGGCCATTTAAACGACAACACAACTTAAGTACAGTACTAGTTTTTTTTTAACTGTAAAATGGGTGAGGAGATGAACTGAAAGACCTGTGCTGTCTATGATACCATTAGTCTATGCACACTACTTGACTCCATTTTCCTTTCTTAAACCTTTCTTTTTCTCCTATCTCCCAATCATCCTCCTCTCCTCTGATGAATGCCCAATGAGAACAGAGAATCTCCATTCTCAACTCATCTCAGATACTGCCGTCCATTGCCTGACACTCATTACTTTTCCATCTTCTGCTAGAGACACTTCCTTTATCTTTTACTCCCTTATTTCTGGGACAGCTATGTTCTGTATGCTTAAGAATGACATCAGGTTAATCTCTAGATGACCAAAATTGGACTGTATATGGAGGGAAAGTGCTCAAAGAAGTGACATGGACACAAAGTTTTGAGATTTCAGAGGAACAAGAGGTCAGTGAATCTTCATGGGTGAAATAAGGCTTCAGTTGGGGCCTGATTAATGCTTCTGATACCCATCAACTATATAAACTGGGAGAATTTTGTTTTCTCAGAACACATAGTATGAATCTAATGTCATATATTGTATAAGACCTTTCCAATGTGCTATTTATAGAAAAAAAGCACTTTTCCTGCTCATGTATTTAAAGTTAAGTAGGCTGAATTTGTGCTAAATAAGCAATTAGAATAGAGGTTTGGGGAATGGCAGGGGTTTTCTAAGGGCTTATTTGAATACATTAAAACATCAGTTAGCCACTACTCAAGTACATGGAACCATTGGGAAACTGGCTTTTTTTTTTCCCATTTAAAAGGTCAGCAATAGAAATAAAAAATCAAGGAGAGTTAAGGCCGCCCAAAAGATCCAAGGTTCCATCCTCAGAAATTACCTAACGTAAGACAAAAGGCAAAAGTGTTAAAGGGTTCCTCGACAAGTCTATATGTGTAAAACCCATCTAGCATGAGGTATAAAACTGGATATTTCAAACCTTCTTAGAGAGCTTATAGGAACAAAGGTTTGAATCCCACTACTATGTTAACGGAAAAGTGAAAAAACAAATTGAATCAAGCCGAGGAAGAAGTACTTTTCATAACATGATCACAAGGGAATTCAGGAAAAAAAAAACTTTGCTAAAAAGTATCATTCAAGTGAGTTTAACCTAAAGTACATGATTAAATGAAATATAAGCCCTTGTCTCCCTAGGATTGCCAAAAATATGAGTTCCCTAGGTCTTTTGTGTTGTTGGGTTTTTTTTTTTTTGGTTGTTTTGGTTTTTTGAAGGGAGGGAGGAAGCCAAGTGAGGAGATGAAGATTTAGATGATTTATTACTTATATTGTAATTGGCTCTAGAGAAAATGGCCTTTTTCTTATCTTATGCTTTTGTAACTCTCAACATAGCTGTCAATAATTGTCGCTTAATCAGAAAATCCCATTTTTCAAACATGCTGAGTTTTTCTGTATAATTACTATGAAGGTTCAAATTTCTCACAGTGTTTGTGTCAATATTCCTTATTGGCAGGCTTCATTTTAAATGATGAAGTTAAGGAGATCTAGTTTTCTTTTTGATTGACAATCCCTTATATATCAGAATGATTCATTATAGTTTCCAATGTGAAAAAGAGGCAGGATATAAGGACAGTATTAATTTTGATATTGTCTTATTCCAGTAGGATGCCAATAAGCTCTTTGAAGATGAGGACTGTCCTTTGTATTTGTTTGTTTTCATAATCCCGGAGTCTAGCACAAATTCCTTTCAAAATCATTGACAATTAATACCTCTTGAGTGGATGAATATTTAAGTCAAGTTTGGCTCATGGGAATGAAAATAATAAAAGAATTCTCCTAGGTCATGGCTCAAATCTTTTTATAATTCAAAAGAGGGAAAATGAAATGGCTGTCCCTGCCCTCATGGGATCATTCCCTTCATGGGAATCATTTCCTGCCCTGGGGAGGGGAAAAAAAAAGTTGATAATTGATCTGCTTAAATACTATTATGCAAGGGTTAATGGCATGAGATTTGTTTTCTATTTAATATGGTTGATCCAAAGCACAGGTTAACTGAGATTTTCTGTGTTAGAATTGGTTCCTAGGAAATTAGAATAAATGGAAAACATGCTAATTTCCTACTGAGAGACACCCTCATTTTTCCCATTTCATACATTCACTTAAAAAGATAAATTTTCACTTATATCTTGCTTAATTTTGACTCCATGGTATAATTGTTCCTTTAGAAATTACAATCACCATCATAATCATGCATCTGTATAGTGTTTGAAAGTTTTCAAAGTGCTTTACTAAAATTACTCATTTTATCTTCATTAGAACCTTTGAAATTAGTACTTTATTATCCCATTTTATAGATGAGGAAACAGTAGCAAACAAAAGCTAACACGCCAAGGGTTTACACATGAAACGTCTGAGACAAGATTTAAGCTCCAATGTTCTTGAATTCATATTCACTTCTCCTCCTTGCTGCCTCTTATAAAAGAAGAGTGTGAAATTTACAAAAGACATAGCTAGGAAGGATAGTTATCATATTTCATGGGATTTAAGATTCGAAAAAAAAAAGATCTCATTAGGCCAGGACATTGGGCTAAATATAATAAAATGAAATTCATTCAGGATAATATCAAATTTTATATTTGGATGCAAAACCACCTTCACAGGTACAAGATAAAGAAGAAAATATTAGTTTGCCTGAAAATAAATCCTTAGAAGGGAAGGAGGGTTGATGGATCAACAGTGATGCTACAGATAAGAAATTTAATACAGTCATATTGAATCAAGAGAGTTAATGTCCAGGACAAGACAGGTAACTACCCCATTGGACTCTGCCCTAGTATGACTCCATTTAGAAAATGGTTTTTGGTACTAGGTACCACATTATAGAAAAGATAATCAGTATCCAGAGAGAAATGAAAAGTCCTTCAGATCATAGCATATGATCAGTGGAAGAATCTTGACTTCTTTATCCTGGAAAAGAGAAGATGGTAGGAAACACGGTAGCTGTCTTCAAGTATTTCAGGAATTATTAAGTAGAAGAAGAATTTGATTTGTTCTACTTGGCATAAGAGGCAGGAACTAAGAGTAAAAGACAGAAATTGCAAAGAGAGAGATTAGATTTGATGTAAGGAAAAAAACAACAACTTCTAACCAATTAAATCTATCCTAAATGTTATGAATGTCTAGAGGAAGGAGTGAGTTCCCTAGTCAAATTCGATTCAATGAGCATTTAGTGAATGTCTGCCCTGTTCAAGGCTCTCTGCTAAAATCTACTGGGTATTCATTTCCATCTATGGATTGGTTTACATGGCCACCCAGGTTCCTTTCAACTTTGGGCCTGGGATTCACAGACAGTTGAGATTTCAAAAGGAATAATTGTTAGATAGATAGACAGGCAGACATATAGATAAATAGGTAGATATGTACATACATATGGAGATAGTAGAGATAACTAGGTATAGAAATAGAGATAGACATAGATGTTTTTATTCATTCATTATTTATTTGTTTGTTTGTTTTTATTTTTAAGGAGAGAGACCTCTTATTGCATTGGTATGGCAAGTTTCCAGTCAGGAAACTCTCTTTACCAGTACAAATTGGACTGTTTTCTACAATGTGTGTAGCCTTAAAGCATTGCCTGAAGCCCTGAGAAGTTAAATTACTCTTCCAAAGTAGCCAGTATGTGTCAGTGGCAAAATTTGAACCTAGGGTCTTCCTGATTCTGAGATTTAACTCTATATCTAGTACTCCATGATACCTCTTTAGAGCTAAATTAATAGCAAAATTATAAGGCCTATTATCATTGAAGACTTCATTACTTCATTAGCATTCCAAGTGTACACCTACCTGTATTTAATCAGGGAAAAAAATCATTCTGAGCAGCTTTTGTCTTTGGCATATATTGTGTGCTGGTATATTGCTACCCTAGAGAAACATTTGTATATCTTCACAAGTACAAGGATGTAGTTAAGGTTCTCTTGTAGCTATAGGCTTTTGACTAACCCATCAAAAGTAATGGTACTGTGAAGGAAAGGGTACTAGAGGAAAAGTAAATTGGAAAGTAAGTTCAAAATAAAGTCAAATCTAAGAAAAAATTATTTCTACTAGAATGGGAAATTCCACTTTGGGAAGGTACCAGGAGTTGAAGGGCACTAGCTAATAGGCTGAAGAATTGCCAAAGTATGATAAGATGAATACACATACTTAGTTAATGTTAAAAGTCAGTTTAGATCCATGATTTCTTTTTATGGCTATGACCCTGTAGTTCCTAAAATGCTAGATCTAATCTTCCTAACTTCTGAGAATTCCTCCCTGGTTTTTATCTATTACCTCCCCCAAAAAATCCCTTCCACAGAAAATTTCTCCTAGAGCTAATAAATAACATTTCCCATCATCAAGAGTAAGAAAAAGGTTTAATAGTGCAAAAGTAAGAAATTTTGTAGGAAAAAAAATTAGGAGAAATCTATTTACCATCAAATTGTAAAAAATTGCAATGGTAGAACAAATGTTATTTTTAATCTGTGAATTTAAAGTGAATAAACTTTATGTCCAAAAAAAAAAAAGGCTACTATCACTTTCTTCAAAGAAAACAGATCTTGCTCTATAACCTATTGTGGAGACTATTATCCCTCACTATCTGGTTCCAATGATTTGAGGTTAGAAGACTGCATCTCATCTGAGTGGATGTTATTATCCTGTTTAGGCTACTTAGAAGGCTACTTTGGGTGCCTTGAGCTTCTTTCTTTTCTCTTTGGGTTTCTTCTACATAATATTATGAATGTATATTCCATCTAACGTTGGGGAGTTATTTATCTTTCATGATAACCTTTCTGCTGTTCATTTAGACCTATTCCAAAAAGGTAGAAATCACTTTGCTAGGACCACCTTAAAGACAGTTTCTCTTCCTTTTCAAATACCAGCCAACCAGTAGGAGACATAAAGAAAGAAGTCACAAAGAAATAGTCATAACCATTTTATTTTACCTCAGCACACTATGATTTAGTCAGGTTTGTTTCATATGTCTGTGTGCACATGAGTGTGTGGTGGGGGGGGCAGGAGGAGAAGGAGAGGGAAAGGAAGAGGGAGAAAGGAGGGAGAAGGGAGGGAGCAAGGGATAGAGAGAGGAAGTTACTTCATTAGCATTTCAAATTTTTCATATATTCCAGTGTTTATCCATGGAACATGAAAAATATCTATTGGTTGTTTTTTTACAGAGATAGGAGGAGGGACCTGAATAGCTGTAATATTTTTTTCTCCTCTTTGATCCCATTTCTGTCTTTCTTTTCTTTTAAATTTATATTTCAGGGACTAAGCACAAAACCATGCTGGAAGCCCGAAATGGGAGTGGGACTATTAAGGCATTTCCTCGAGCAGGAGTAAAAGGCAAAGGGCCAATCAACAAGGGAAACACGGGCCTACAAAATAAGACATTTCACTGTGAAATCTGTGATGTGCATGTAAATTCAGAGACACAGCTTAAACAGGTGGGTGACTCCAATCTGAGCACAAGAACCTTTGGTCTCTCCCCATGGAACGGGAAAGCAGATTATTCCTTTGAACTTGAAGTATTTATTGAGCATTTGCACATGTGTAGCAGCCTGATTCTCAAAGAAATGCAGTGCTCTTCTGGGGCTCACAGATGTCCAGTCTTATGGGGAAAGGCCACTCTATATAGTTGAGTTATTGACCAGTAAACTTTTGAGGTCAGATTTACCAGCCAACTAAATAAGCGTTTACTTAAAGGGTAAATTTCCCAAGTCATTGTTAAATTCATCACTATAAACCAAGGATACTGATCAATCAATCAATCAATTCTGTATCAAGCTCTATCCTATCAGCACAGTTAGAAAATGAAAATTCTTGGCTTAGGGAGTTTATATTTGTAGTAACTGTTCTTATGATATTTTTAAAACCACTAAATAAAATTAAAGAAATTTCTTTTAAGATATACCAGTGATATAACCTAAGAAAATAGACCTTCAGATTAAAATGTATTTTGTATTTCAGTGATATAACCTAAGAACACAGTCTTCCAATTATAATCAATTTTGTGGAATTCTGAACAATATTTTTCCCAGAGTTCTTATTCACTGAAACCTTCTTTTGGATTTATTAGGTTGATACTGAATTGTACAGACAGAGGGATAAACATTAGTATAGAAATAAATTTTTCTCTGCCTGGCATATGGTTTTATTTACCTATAAAGTTTCCCCAAGAATTTTCTTTCTCTTACAAGCCACCTTCCATAAAAAGAGATTTGTACCATAGAAAAATAACAGCAAAATCTATTTATTTTTATAATGAATACCCAAATAGATATAACCCTTAAAAAAACACATGTACTTTTTAATTCTTTTCACTAGATCATATTTTGATGGGGGAGGGGGGGAGGCAGAATCAAAGTGCATGCCTTTTGATTCTCTGATGCTTTAATAAAAATAATAATCAAAATGCCAAGTGTTTTTAAGCATATACTGTATGGAAGGGAATGTGTTGGATATTGAGGACCAAAAAAGTAATAAAAGTCCCTCGCCCAAGGTTCCTACATTCAAATAATGAATATAAGTGACATACAAAGAAACTTTAACATTAATCGTAGGTAAGTGAGACAAATTGCACAAGATTGTGGAAGGTGATGGGGGAAAAAAAGACAACAAGGATTGCCTATCTTTTCCAGAATGGTAAGGAGCTGAAAAGGTATTGGTTGGAATTAGTTAGGAGATTAGTGTGAGATTGGTGGAAGATTAAGAGGGCAGAAAATTCAGGGTGGGGAGGATACATTATTCAATGACTGACCATAGGGTCAAGATTGTGGAGGGCAAGAGGCAAGGCCAGAATAAAATGGAAGGAGTGGAGTTATAGAATTTGAGAAAATGAAGGTTATAAAGTACAAACCAATTTGAGAAGATTGATTGAGTGAGAGAAAACGAAGGTCAGGACATTACAATTAGAGAGAAGAAATTTCTGACTTCAAAATTTTGCAGATTGAATAAATTTGAGTTAGGGAGGACCTATAGTAGTTAGAACCAAGCAATATGGTAGAAAAGGAAAAAAAAAACATAAATTTTAGAGGTGGAAGACTTGGATTTGAGTTAGAACTTGATAACTTTACAAGTGCACATCACTGCACCTCTCCAGAGCTCAGTTTCCAAAAAAATTAGGAAACAGATAGAAAATGTCCAAATACTCCTATAACTCTAAATCCTAGGAATGATGGCTCCATGAGTGGTGTAGGAGATGAGGAATTCAAGTAAACTTAATTAATATCAAAAGTTCAACACATATATTGAAATCTCCTAGGATGGAAGGCAACATTTTAGAGGATCATTTTTGGTTTGTTTTGGTTTTTTTGGTCCAGTTTTAAAAGTTTCTCTCCTTTCCCTATATTTAATAGCACATCAGCAGTAGAAGGCACAAAGACAGAGCTGCTGGGAAACCCCCCAAACCTAAATACAGTCCCTACAATAAACTTCAAAAGGGAGCACATCCACTTGGGGTGAGTACAATTTCCACTTCCCTCCAAATATGCTGAATTTGAAAATGGTTTTTCCCTTACAAATGAAATGATGAATCCCTGAATGACAGTCTTTGAGATAATGGTTCTATCTCCCAAGCATACAAGTATTCGATCTATTCAATAAACAATTGAATCAACTCAATCTGGGGAAATTACCAGTATCTAAACTAATATTTTGCCATTGAATAGATGCAGCTGTTATCCCTCACACTGTTCATACATCTTTTCGTTGAACTCCTTATTTGTCACTGAGCCTAGAAAGAACAGAGAAAGCAATAAGGAGAGGGCAGTATGGTTCACTTACTGTATATTTCTAGTATTGATTTCAAAGGCAGAACCCTAGTGGAAACAAAGGGTAGTAAAAGCAAAACACTTCAGCTGCTTCTTTTGAGAGACTAATGAGTGATACAGACAAGTCAAAGTAAACTAGGATGTTTTAAGCCTGAATGACTTGGGAGTCTCAACCCAATCAATGTTTTGATTTGAGTATATTTCTTTTTCCCTTTGCATTTTAGTGATCTATGGAATTCTACCTTTTAATTTTGTGAGTTCCACCTTTGTAAAATCTTGTTTCTTTCTGTCTTTGTCTCTCACTCTGTCTTTCCCTCTCTCTCTGTCTCTCTCCCTCTCTGTCTTCCTCTCTCTGTCTCTCTCCCTCTCTATCCTTTTGTCCCTCCCTTGCTCCCTCCCTCCTTACACACACACACACACACACACACACACACACACACACACAAATGGATAGACAGATGAAAAAAGAATAGATAAGCCATTCACAACCCCAATTGCCTTGCCTTCCCCCTCAAAAAAAATAAAAGAATAGATAAAACAATAGTGCCGAAATTTCCAAGATGAAAAAGAGAAATTGATTACCTATTTAATGTATGTATATATAAAAACATTTATAATGTGCATGCATATGTATATATAAATTTATATTATACTTTATTATATTAAATATTATTAAATATAATTTAAATTTTAATTATACATTCATATATTAAGTAAATAAGCATCTAGATACTAATATGCTCTATATAAAATTTATATTTTAAAAAGAAATTTAAATTACATTTAAAAATTTCAGTGTAATTATTCATCTTAAAACCCCATTTTTTTTTAAATCCCAGAGGATGAGGAGGCTTTTTCCTTGATTCAGGTTTATTCTTTCATTTGTGCCCTTAATTGTTTCCCCCTCCATCTTTTCAGATCTTGAGGAATCAATCATTCTATCTTTTTTTCCACTTCCTCCCTCTCTAAATGCCTTCTTTCCCTCTGCTTACAAACATGTTTGGTTCTTCTATCTAAATATTTCTAGATCTTTCAATTGATCTATTTACTGAGAGGGAGAGAGAGACAGAGACGGAGAGGGAGAGGGAGAGAGAGGGACAGGGAGAGAGGGAGGGGGAGAGAGAGAGAGAGACAGAGAGACAGAGACAGAGAGAGAGAGAGAGACAGACAGAGAGACAGAGACAGAGAGAGAGAGGGAGAGAGGGAGAGAAAGAGGAGGAGGAGGGAGAGAGAGGGAGAGGGAAAGGAAGGAAGAAGGGGGGGAAGAGGGAGGGGGAGAGAGACAGAAAGAGGGAGAGAGAACCTTTTCCTCAATCCTTCCTCCTTGTGTCCTCATCCTATATTTCTCCTCACCTTCATTACCAGTCCTCCAGAAAGACTAATTCACCCTCTGTAAATTCCTCATCAAATAATTCCTCAATATCCTGCACTACTTACCACTCTCCAGAAGCTTTCTGCAGTCATCAGTATCTAGGTTCTCTCCCTTGTCACATTCTTCCTTATATATTATGTATTTGGGTTTATAGCTTATTCTCAAATTAGATTGTAAGCTGTGTGCGGCCAGTGCTCTTTCATCTTTGCCCCCTTGGTGCATAGCATGCTGCCTTGTCCCTAGCGGGTACTTAAGAAAGGTTGAATTCAGGGGCGGCCAGGTGGCTCAGCAAATAAGAGCACTGGCTCCAGTGTTGGGATGACCTGGAGATCGAATCCCAGGCTCAGACACTCAGCACCACACCCAGAAATAACTGGCCGTGTAACCTTGAGCAAG
>NW_027185797.1:13398492-13412221 GCF_028583685.1 Petaurus breviceps papuanus | reverse complement strand
CAGCACCACACCCAGAAATAACTGGCCGTGTAACCTTGAGCAAGTTACTTAACCCCGATTGCTTAAAAAAAAAAAAAAAGAAGAAAGGTTGAATTCCCTAGAATTGAACTCTAGTCTTCCATAATGAGTCCTTAGGTTAGGTCAAAACAAGTCCTTTCATAGTATAACTCTCATTATGCAAAAGAAATGTCCTTTTTTATTTTTTATTTTTGTTTAGAAACAATGTTAACTACTGTGTAAGATTTGAGATGTTTATCTTGGTTGTTGTAGATTCCATCATCTTATCAGTAACCTTGATTTTATCCTACCTTTATACTTAGACAAAGTAAATATTTCCTAAAGGTGAAGAGTTCATATCCATAAATGTTCATATTCATTTCGAAAACTTAAAAATTTTTTTCCACGGTGTTACTATTCTGTAACTGGGAAATCATCCTCAGAGCAGCCATTCTCCTGATGCTTCTGGCAGGAGGTCCAGGCTACTGATTTAAATTGAAGCTGGGGAAACAGCTCTTTTTGTAGTGATGAAGAAACAAAAATTGTTTAACTTGTTAGAGGTAAGATCTTTCACTTTAAGAATGGCTTTTGTTATTCTCAAGTTTTCCCATGTGCTCAAATGAGAGTGACATTTTCTGTGGCCTACTTGACAGCATTGGATTGTCAGATGACAGCTGTCTGTCTTAGGAATGATGAATTTCTCTCCCTCTCCCTCTCTCTCATTTTATTTTGTTTGTTCGGAATGTCTCTGGGTAATTTACTTAAATTGTCCTACTCATAGAGATTTGATGTGCCCATCACTGTCTCATTTCCATTTCCATGTCTCATTTTCATTTACTTGTATCTTATTAGGATCATAGCTTTGAAATTCAAAGGTACCTGAAAAACCCACTTCTTACAAAGATGAGACCCTGGGAGACGAATTGACTGTTGATCATGGGACCAAACCTCTGGCATTGGAAAGAACCTCAGAGGTTATCTCGGCCAAACCTCTCATTTTATAAAACTGAGGTTCAGGATTGTTGTTAGTTCATTCATTTGGAGTTGTAGGTCTCTCCCAGACCAGCTAAGCCAGCTCTTACATTTTGCAGATAAGGAAAATGAGACCTAGAAAGGTTGAATATCTTGTTCAAATCAGACAGATAGTCAGTAGCAGGGTCAAGATTCTGTGACTCCACAGTGACAGCACTCACTCCACAGCACTCCAAAGTTTGGCACACTTTCTACTGTGCATTTAAGGACCACTTACGGTCTTTGGCAAATGGAAGGTTTCCTGGTTATTTTTGTAATGATAATTCACTAGCATGAATGGCTGAATTGGGGGGGGGGGCATTTATTAACTGCTAACAATGTGCTAGATTCTAAGGTAAGTGCTGGGAATACACATTTAGAAAGTAAGAGTCCCTGGCACGGCCAGGTAGTACAGCGAGTAAGAGCACCGGCTCCAGTGTCAGGATCACCTGAGGATCGAATCCAGGCTCAGACACTTAGCACCTACCCAGAAACACCTGGCCGTGTAACCTTGAGCAAGTTACTTAACCCTGTTTGCTTTAAATAAAAAAATTTTTAAAAAAGTAAGAGTCCCTGGCCTCAAGGAGTTTAAATTCTCATGGGAGATTACAACCCACAAACACAGTTTCTCTTAACAGATTAGTCAAGTTGTCATCCAGGTTTTCCCCTGAAAAGATATTTGAAATCTTATAGTTCTTTACAATGTATATTTGAACCATAAGTCTAGCTTTTTTGTGAATTGTCCCTTGGAATTCTAAAGTTGTCTAATTTGGAGCTATCTGGGAAAGAACATATCCCCAAATTATGTTTTGCTTCTCTCCCACTTTCTTTTCCCTCTCCATTCATTACAGGTAAAATTAGTATTTTCTAAGGAACCTTCCAAGCCATTGGCTCCACGGATCCTCCCAAACCCATTGGCAGCTGCAGCGGCGGCTGCTGCTGTGGCAGTGAATTCACCCTTCAGTCTCCGAACAGCTCCGGCAGCCACCCTCTTCCAGCCATCTGCACTTCCTCCAGCACTCCTCCGGCCTGCTCCAGGGCCCATACGGACCACCCATACTCCTGTGCTGTTTGCTCCTTATTGAACTCCACCTGGGAGTGATTGTACTGCAATAATTTTTTTTTTCAAAAAACAAAGAAAACAAACAAAAAAATGAACTATGCAGTGTTTATTTCTAGTTTAAAGTCTATCTGAAGAGCCAGGACTTTTGATAGTGAATTGAAAAGATTCTCAAAGGGGATGGGAGGGAGGGGAAGGGGCAGCATTTTCTCCACATAAGAGCATTCCTCTTGAATATTGACTGTTTTAGAAGTGATCTCCAGCATTGACTCATAGTGATATCTAGAACTTACAAAACCTTTGTGACCGTGCTTTTGGGCACCTACTTCCCCTGCATTGTCTTTCCTGCTTTATGAAACAACTATCCATTTGTCTAAGGGCATTAACTGGTTCCAATGTATATTCAGTACTTTATTCTGTAGATTAATGAGAAGAAGAAGAATGAGAAACAGCAGCAACACTGTGAATAGTAGACCCCTTACTGATCCTTCTGCCATGTCAGCAGTTACTGGGTATTTATCAGAACAAAATTAGATGTTGTAGTTGTCTTGTAAAACAGTAGCCATGTCTCAATTTAACACCTTTAGGGTTATCACTGAATCACAAAAGGTAGAATGACCAGCCTGTAAGTAGCCAAAACAATGGACACCAATGATACTGTTGGGGAGGTCTTCCAAATCAATAGTCTTTCTCTCCTACTCAACTCTGAGACAAATGCAGTGTTCAGAGATCTCATATAGTGGAGTCATGCTTTGGGGTCACCCTTCCCCCCCAAAAAAAAGGAAAAGTGATTTGTTATAATGTTCTGAGTACCCAGGAACAATAAATATCCATGTTTAAAAATATGGATGAGTAAGCACTGGGGGAAATGCGTGCCATGGGAATAGAGAAAATAAAAGATGGTAGGCAGCCGACCTGCTCAGTTTCTGTGAGCTAGGGATGGCCATAACCTTGAGCTATAGTGCCAAGATAAGTTCTGAGTAGGAAATCCATGGTCATCCCTACCTCATAAAAAAGGGAGCATATTATACCTCTGCAACACACTCCATTTATATCATGCCAGTGGCGCCATATCTGTAAGTGGAATGCTTTCGTTTGGAGTACAACGGAAGTTATAAGCTTAATTGTTTATTTTGTAGATCTCCTACTGACATGATATAAATGTTTACTGTATATGTAAAGGTTAGTAGCAACAAGAAAAAATGCAGATGAGTTAACTGCACACCATGGATATGGAGTAGAGACAAATATCTAGAAGGTCTTATTGTACCTTCATTTCTATCATGGACTTCTGCACATTGGAAGCTTTATGTGATCAATGTAAGGCTTTGAAGGGTTGACAGCGTCCCTTTAAAATAAGATTTATCAGGGGTATATATAAGTATATATATTATATATATTGTATATATGTTAGAAAGATTAAGAAAATAACTTATAAACAGAAATTCTACTATATGAAATAAATATATAACCATCCAACTTCACACTTTATCATCAAAGTGGTAAATAGTTAACGGCATCAAAAATAACTATGCCTTTGATTTGTGATCAACACAATTGGCTTTTGCCCTCAGAGAGCTAAAAGGCATCTTACCCACCTGATGGGGGAGGATATAGCTGTAGTGCTCCGGAACCAAGACACATGCCGCTCTTACACTTAGAACAAGAATTAAAACCACAACTTAGGTTTAGGGAAAAAAAAATATTTTTGAAAAGATTTTGTAAAGGCTATTTAATGAGGAAGGGACAGGAAGATACATATATGACCTTCCTGAAATTGCTTTTAGTAACAAATAAAAATGAAATAAAGGAAATTAGCAGCAATTTGAGAGATGTTAAGAATTCAGGATAAAATAATACTCTTGAACTGTGGATGTTTCATGTTTGACTGTTGCCATATTTAACACCACCCACTACAAGTTCAGTGCTCAGAGCTGAGCATCATCTTGAGCTTTCTTATCCACAATCTAGCCATAGTCCGTGGTGCTCATCTCTTTAAAAATTGTGTGCTTAAATATATACATATATATGTGTGTGTATATATATATGTATGTATGTATATATACATATATATTTTTAAGCAAAAGAAGAAAAATGTGCTTTGTGTATTTTGTGGGGCAAGGAACTCAGAAGATTCACATGGGTATTTATTTAAATTATCTCCTCAAATTGTTATTTTGACTTGTTTATTTCCTACTTCCCGATATCTGCATCCTTTGGTCTCAATGATTTGTCCCACTTTCAATTACAATCAAATTTGTGGTCCATCTGTTTAGCCAATTGAGAGGGAGCTCCAAGTGGTTTGGGAGCCCTCTGCATGGGGAATACTGTTTGACCTTACAGAGGAAGATGACCCATTGCCCACCCATGGAATGGCCAGATGTGGTTAAACAGGTCCTTTGCAGTTCTGACTTTGGTTCGGTCTTTCCATTAGGCAAAATACTTTGGTTTTAACATCAGTCAACCAATGTCATAATTTGGGGAAAACAAATACCTATAAGGAAGAAATAAAACAAAGGTAAAGACCTCCTTTGAATTCAAAATGGAAAATCAATAGTTGGCATATAACAACATGCCAAGGATTTTTCCACCATTCTCCAATTTCACAGGAGTTGACACTTCTGTATATTTAGGAAGTAAAGCCTGGGTTATGTGGGTTATCCTAGGGAGATGAGGGAGGGGTAACTTAAAGATGGTTGAAAGCAAACAGTATCATGTGCAAACCCATGCAAACCCTATGCGGTATCTGAATCTCTTTTGCCTCCATGCTCTGTGGAACAGTTTTGGTTCAAATGGCCGCTCTTAAATTTGACTTGTAAACATCAATTGTCTCTTACTACCTAATAAAGGATGAAGCCTAATCATTAGGTCTTATAGTGGATTTTCTATGATTTCATTTTTATTTTCTTTATCCGGCACATAACTACTTGAGAGGAAAAGGTAAACATTCAAATCCAGACTCTGAGAATGGTCTATCTTGTCCCTTATGGAATGCTATATCAGAAGTGAAGATAGATAGTTTGGCGGTCAGCAATGGCCTACACACCTCTATTGAGTTAGCCTGAAACTTCAGATTTGACCCTTGCCCCATGGCAGAGGGAAAAAAAAATGAGTAAGGGGAGCATCTCTGATTTCATCTCAAATGAATATAAAAGTACAGCAAAAGCCAAAAGTCTTTAGGGGAAGAGAATTTTTTTTTTTGCTACATTTAGACTAAATCAATGCGAAACAGTTGCTAGGAGAGATGGTACTAGATATATTTTGCAAAGAAATAAATGTTGGGATACGATCAATTGTTTCTCAGACTGGCATGAACCTTTTATATGTGAATTTTTTATTCATGTAAGAAATTGTGTAATATCAATTTTACTTCTACTAGGACAAACCACAGCTTTCTTGAAAGGATCACCAACTCTAGCCATCACTGGCCTTTCAGACACTGTTCATAATAATATACACTTACTTTTAGCACAGATGTGGTCTGGTTTCTTGAAAAAGTTTACATAAGTTTCTCCTTAGGAATTACTTAGAAGCAGAAGCATCACCGTGCAATGGAAAGGGCCATATATCTGGAATCTGAGGATCTGAGTTCAAGCTAGATGACACTGAAGTTTTCTTCTAGCCATAAATCCTTACCTGTCTTTAGAAATATTTTACAATTAGTGTGGAAAAAGTTGGGCCAGTGAGACTTGAGCTCTCCCTTATTCCTGTGGATCCATGGTCCCATTGAAGAGAATATTGCCTCAAGTGATCAAGATTAGCACATCCCTGTCTGAGCATGCTATTCAATTCTTAATATTTCAATAATTTGAGAATTAAATGAAAGAGACTTATGTGATAAATAGAATAGCTGAAAGTATAACAGCACCTATCAGTAGATTCCAAACACAGCACCAATATATGAAAAAGGAGACAATAAATGTCAGGATCAGCTCAATTAATTCTTGCAAAGAAATACTTGTGTGGCCCTGTATATAGTTAGATGGCTCTGTGGATAGAGTGCTGGGTGTGGACTCAGAAAACCTGAGTTCAAATTCAGCCTCACACTAACTATGTGACCGTGGGCAAGCCACTTAACCTCGCTTTGTCTTAATGCTCTGGGGAAGGAAATGGCAAACTACTCCACTGTCTTTGCCAAGAAAATCCCATAGACATTTTTTGTAAGCTATGGTCCATGGGGTCACCAAGAGTCAGACATGACTGAGTGACTAAATAACAACAACTGGTATGGAATTTCAACTTTACTATAAAACATAGACCATAAAGCTGGAAGACAGCTCACACGGCCACCTCATCTGGGCTACTGATTTTAATGAAGACTAACACCAAGATACAAAAGTGGATGGCTTCATATGAGAGGATTCCATCTATTAGTTATATAGAAATCTACACTTATAGTCATTATGGCATAACAGAAAGAACATGAGTAGTCGGATTAAGTCAGAAGAACTGGGTTCTGGTATGACACAAGAATTAAGTTGCTATCTGGGGCAACTCAGGCCTCAGCTTTCTCATCTCTTGAATGACATTAGAGTAGATAATCACTAAGGTTCATTCTAGCTCTATGATACATTACCACTTAATAGAGCAGAGAAACTGTGTCTTGTCTTTTCTTGGCCCCCAAAGTATATATGTGTGGCTTTTCCAGTTTCAATTTCAGTGTTCTAAAAAATCTTTCCTGTTATATAATGCTCCCCTATTGTAAAATACAAACCTCAGTCAATGGGACCACCAATGAACAGCAGAAGTTTCATCCTGTTTAATTTCTGAATTTAATTCTGGCCATGTGACTTTATTTGCCACATGTATTCTAGCCTGGATCATGTCATATGCTGAATAAAGCAATAGGAGGAAGAGAAAGAGAAAGAGAGACAGACAGACAGACAGAGAGACAGAGACACAGAGAGACAGACAGAGACATAGAGATAGAGACAGAGACACAGAGAGAGAGAGACAGAGACACAGAGAGAGAGACAGAGAGACAGAGATAGAGAGAGACACAGACAGACAGAGACACAGAGAGAGAGAGAGACAGACAGACAGAGACAGAGAGACAGAGACAGAGACACAGAGAGAGAGACAGAGAGACAGAGATAGAGAGAGACACAGACAGACAGAGAGACAGAGACACAGAGAGAGAAAGAGAGACAGACAGAGACAGAGAGACAGAGACAGAGACACAGAGAGAGAGAGAGACAGAGAGAAGACCGAGACAGATGGAGATCTGAAGATGGGGGGATCGCTTTAGAGTTTCTCCTCTATTGCTTTTGTTTCTCTTCAGTTATCAGTAAGCATTTATTAAGTTCATAGTATATGCCAGATACTCTGCTAAGCACTGGAAATACAAAGAGGCCAAACCAGTCCTTGACCTCAAGATGTTTACAGTATAATGGGGGAATCTAATGTCTCTTCTTCAAATAGGAGGACTCTCCTAGAGGAATTCGCCTTGAATAATTTGGTATTCTGTCCTTGGTGATCTCCATTAGGTTATTGTCTTTGTGTGTAGCTCTTTCTGTTATTATTGCTGTTAATTCATTATTACTATGAATTCAAGGTATTAAGGAACCATGTCATTCATTCTTCAAAGCATATTCAATAAACATTATGTCCTGAGAATGAATTTCTATACCTTCCCTTCCTCTTTATTTTTTTAATAGAGGATTTTCATTCTCTGGAGCCTTTCACCTGGTCTTTTTGCTAACTGCTTACAGAACTAGCAAAGAAATGTATGAATAGTTGAATGAACCCCTTATGGGACAGGTTCCCATTAACACACTGGCAGGTCATAGTAGTGGGAGGAACCCTAGTGCTTCCAATTACCTTGGGGTTTGCTGGCTGTCATGTCCAAGTTTTCTTCTAATGTTGATTGTCCAAGGAATTTGTCATTTAGAATAATTGGTTATGACAGAAAAATCAGGTATATCAACCCTATATATTTCTCGTTTGCACATACTTCCAAGCTTATTAAATGCAATGGAGTTTTATGGATAGTCTATGATATGGGCTGTCAAAATCTGACTTTGGAAAGACCATATCCAAAGGTGAGGTCAAAGGACCTCATTCTTCTTAGCCCTTGGTAGTCTTTGGGACCTCCTCAGATTTCACAAATTTTCATTCTTTAAAATTCAATCTTCACAAGAGAAACCAAAGATTATAAGGAGCATAACTGGAGAAAATTATCTCTTTGACAAAAAAACATCATAAATCCATTGCAGTATTTTGAGTAATAATAGCCATTTTCTAAACACCTGCTAGGGCTAGGCACCATGCTGTGTATGGGGGTAGAAAGAAAGGCAAAGAGGCCTTACTCTCAAGAAGTCACTGTCTAATGGGGGGACAACGTGCCAACCACTATGAAGAAAAAGGTTATATCCAGGATAAATTGGAAATAATCACCAGACGTAAGACACTAGAACTGGAGAAGCTTCAGAAAATATTTCTTCTAGAAGCTGGAATTTGAGCTGGTCATTGAAGGAGGCCAGGAAGCAGCCAAAGACAATGAGGAACAGCATAGGAGACAGCCAGGTAAAATGGCCAGAGCTCAGAGATAAGAGTGGTGTAGTTGGAACTGAATAATGAAAGGGTCTGGTTTTATTCATATCCAAGACTGGCACATAAACCAGGTAATCAAGAAAGATAATGTCTTTCAGGAAGGAAATAGGAGGTAGTGTTGTGAGTTCCCTGATCTAGGGAACTAACTTCCTGGTGAGGAAAATATCTCTTCCAGAGGAGGTCAATACCTTCTCTATGACTTAAAGTCTTACAGAGTTGTCTAGGCCACTGTAGCAGCAAGCACCCTAGCATACCCAGGGTGGCTGCCAACACAGGTTTTTAGATCTGCTTTTCTAAAGGAAAGGAACTCAAAATGGGTTAACGATCTTACTTTAATCAATCAAACATATATCTTTTACCTAGTTCAGGGGAAAAAGCCAGCACTCCAAACTTCAGAGAATACTAACAAGTTACAAGCAGATAGAGAAACAGATCAGCAGACAGGCTTCCAATGTCTGACCATTACATCCATAACTAGTCAGTTACCAGAGAGAGAAGCACCAACATCTGGGTTTTCAAAGCTGGGGGTCTCAACAGCTGCCCAGAGTCTCAACTGGTCAAATCACAAAACTCTTCTCAAAGTGAGGCCCAAAACAAAACCTCACATCAGGGTAAATATAGCCTTTTTCTGGCTCAGAAAATGTCACACCCCTCTTGACCCACTGCACAATCACAAAGTTTCAAGGTGTGGGAATTCCTGAAAAACAAGCCTCTTGCCACAGGCTCCATGTGACCACATTCAACCTATTAGTGGGCAGAGTGTATTTTCAAATTAAGGAAGGTTCTCAGAGTCTCTTAAGCCTATCAAAGGACAAAGGGGCAGGGAAGATCTTCAGATTCCCATTACCATAACATATTGAGCCTGATTCTATTCACTTCACCATATTGCTGCTTTAGCACCATTGGTTTTAAGGAAAAGTGTAACTGAAGCAATAATATTTCCTTAAGTGACTCATATGCCCATTCAGAGGACCAAAGATGGTTGAATCAATTCCAGCATCTTCCAAATATGCTTAGAGCTTCCCATAATGAATGCTTTGATGAATATTCAATGGCAATCAAGTATTTCCTAGATCACTCCAATGTTCCAGCCATGTTGTTGTTGTTGATGATGTTGTTATTGTTGATTTTGTTGTTGTTGTTGATGATGTTGTTATCATTGATTTTGTTGTTGTTGTTGTTGTTGCTGTTGTTGTTCAGTCATTTAACTTGTCTGACCCTTCATGACCCCCTTTGGGGTTCTCTTGGCAAAGTTACTAGAACAGCTTGCTATTTCCTTCTCCAGATCATTTTACTTGCCCAGGTAATCTGGAAAGTGTCTGAGACTGAATTTCAACTGAGGTCGCTCTGACTTCAGGTCTGATATTCTATCCATCATGCCACCTAGCCTACGAAAGGAAAACTCATTCAAAAAAGGTCTGATATGCTACTTAATAACACTTCTCCCTTTATACTGACAAGCATTCCTTTTGCCATACCTCACTAACTCAGCCTTTTATGAGATTAGGACTCTATGAGATACCTCTCCAGTTCCATTTTTTAAGAGTCTTTAAGCAGGTTATTTGGCTAGTGAGCTTGGTGACTGGGCACTCGGTCCGATATCTTATCTCTTTGAAGAAATTCAACTTGGGATAGTAGAACTTCTGGTGGTGACTTCTCTTCCATTTCTGTTACTCATGTTACATATCCAATATTTTTCATAATGAAAGTCACCAAGAAAATGAATATGGCAGAGAGATAACATCTCTAAAATCCTACTGAGCCTTTCTTCAATTATGCCCCAGATGCATATGCAGAACTATATTCTTCAGTGAAAAAGTGACTGCTGAGATCAAAGATTCTGCCTTACCTGTGCTCCTTGAATAATCATCAAAACCATTTGCATACTTCCCATTCAGTATGGAGTAAGTATGCCTGTTTTGCTGGGACTCCAGTAATTCCTTAGGCCAGAATGAAGGAATTGCTTTACCCACCCAGCTTCTGAGTTTATCTTATCATGGGTATCTTCACTTTAAGGAAAGTGACATCACTATGAAACTTTTTAAGTTTAGGGGGATGACATTTTTAACACTGAATTAAAGCAACAATCAAAAGAAATAGGACTGAAGAATTTAAGTGTAAGTAATAAAAAGAGAGAGGCAGTTAGGCAGCATAGTGTCAGGCAGACTTATCTTCCTGAGTTCACTAACATACCGACTGACCCTCAGCAAGCCATTCACCCTGCTTGCCTCAGTTTCCTCATCTAAAATAAGCTGGAGAAGTAAATGGCAGAACATTTTAGTATCTTTGCCAAAAAAAAAAAACACCCTAAAAGGGTTCAACAAAGAGTCAGACACAACCAAAAAAACCACCGAAATGATGAGGAGTGGTGGATAAAATCCGAGGAGGTATCATGGTAGAGTGGATAGGACACAGAACTTGAAGACCCGAATTGAAATGTTTCCTCAGAAACTTACCAGCTTTGTGGCCCTGGCCAAGTCATTCAAGGGCTCTTGGCCTCAGTTTCCTGTATCCTGTGCCTTTGTACAAAGAGGTAGTTAGATTGTATGACCTCAAGAGTTTATTTCCAGTTGTAAATTTCTGAATCTGTCATCCCATGGTCCCCACAAAGGCATCATCCTCAATGAGAATGGACATTTAAAAGCATTTGTTAGAACCTTAGAAAATATTGCAAATTACTTAACATTCAGGAAACATTTTATGGACTGAGAAGAAATGAACTCTCTGAAAGTATCTGATTATTAACTAAGGTGACTCTGGGAAAGAACTGAATGGATTTGGTATTAGGAAAGGCCCCATGACCAAGTAATCTAAAGACAAAATCCAGAATGGAATACCAAAAATATCTAATGCTGGATTCTTGGCTCTGCTCCTAATTTCCAGAGAGAAAATTGGGCCAATCCCCTTGATGTTTTCCTCTTTTTCTTTTGTCAAATGGGGACACACAGGCTGGCCTACTTTAAGAGGATGTGTTACAAAAAAAAAAAAAAGAAACCTCATTTAGAAGAAAGTTAACTTGAATCTAAAAATTAGACCACACATCTATATGGATTCTATTAAATTCCTCTTTCAACAGCATGTTTTTAATGAAGTTAAGATTTCCAGTGTTTTAATATTGCTATTCTTCCTGATCTTTCAGGAAACTAAAATAAAAGCAATATAGATGAGCAGGGGCATGATTCAACATACTTTTTTTTTCCCCTGAGTCTGAAAATAATTTTAATTTTTTTTTTATATTTTAAAAATATAATCCCACCTTCCCTCATGAAAACCACCCCAAAAGCATAGACCCCACTTGTGCTAGTACCTATAATTGGTGCAAAAAAACAACTAATGAGAATAATTTTTGCATAACTTGTCAACTCTAATTGTTTCAGTTGTAGCTTCTTTATTTTACATTTGAAATCAGAGGACCTGTATTCAAATCCTGACTCTGCCTCGTACTACATATATGAACTTGGCAAAGTCGTTTAAATTCTCTGGGTCTCATTTTCCTCATTTGTAAAAGGAGAGGGTTAAATAGCCCTTTAAGGTTCCTTCCAACTCTACATGCATTATTTTATGGTCCTATTTTTAATGTAAATCAGTTAGAATTGATGTCTGTGATTTTGAAAGATGCACATGAAATGTGCATTTCCCAATGTTAGGAAGATTGGATAGTATCATTCCATAGAATGGAAGCTGCTGGAGAGTTGTGGAGGCTTTACTTAAATTAACAAATAATTACTCATAATAATAGAATTATAATCAGGACCAAGGCCTATTTACTGAAATCAGGCCAAACTTGTTTTTATTTTATTTTATTTTGTTTTGTTTGTATTGGCAAATTTAAGCAGCTAAACATAACCTGGCTATAATATCTAACACACTGATGTTATAGGATGGCTTGATTATCAAAGATCCAGTTGGAAACATTGGGAATATAAAATTGAAAGTACCTGGTAAAATGTTTTACCTTTTTGAAGATATCAGATTTCCTCCCAGGATTAGCAAACATAAAATCCCCTGTTACTAGGCAAAATGCACAGCGTGGATATGAAGCTTCAGGCTGGGCTTTAGAGACAGGAGGACCTGTGTTCCAGCTAATACCTCTGACACATACCAGCTGTGTAATTCTGAGTAAGTAACTTCATTTCTCTAGCCAACTCTCTTAGACTATATTGTCTTCATCCTCAAATTTCCTATGCCAAGGAAATCACAGATTAAAATCTCTAACTGTACCATGGGAAAATCATTTTCTTTTTGGGGGAGGAGGGGAAAAGGAGGAGAAGAATTCTTCCTTTTATTTAGAAATTTAATTTGTTTTTTAGTTTTTAGGTTTTTTTCTTTTTTTTCTACTAATAATACAGTTTAGACAAGCATATGTTTTATAGATGCAATGAGATTTTAGCCTGCTATCCCCATTCCTATAAAAACTTTTATGTTCTTTTCGAGAACTGCAGTCACTCTAGAAATATTTTTTGTTTGTTTTCCTTTGGAAAGAGAATATGCTCTCCATTTCAGCCTTCAGTGGACACTCATTTGCAGGACTCTCCGGAATCTCCTTTTTCACTCAGTGATTTCAGTAACAGGAACCTTATCCAATTCAATGTTTAGCAGGCCTCTGTATTTTCTTTTTGGTCAGCCCATCTTGTCATTCAATTCCATCACCATGAGTAACATTTGGGTGAATTGTACTAGGTGAAGGCAGGCCATCAGTGGTCTTTGAAGGTTAGGGCAAAGAAACTGTCCTTGAAATGCTCATGTTTGGATATATGAATGACAATTTGATTGTGGGGTCTTCCATCCCAGATTCACCCAACTGGTCTCGGCTAAGTAGGATTGCCCTTAGTTAATCTCCAAGTAAGATGCTAGACCAAAGGTTGGACTTAGCTCACTTCATCATAATTAAAATTTGTTATTTTATTCACTACCATAAACTAATATCTCAATATGATTCTTCTATCTAATGACATAGACAGAATAATTGAGAGTGATCACATCTGCTTTCTTTTTGAGCTTGAGCTAATTTAATTGAATGTGTTTGCCTGTATTTGTGTGTGTGTGTGTGTGTGTGTGTGTGCAGATGTAGAGAGATTTCTTTCCTTAGAATTTCTTTTTTTTTTTTTT
>NW_027185797.1:13375318-13398482 GCF_028583685.1 Petaurus breviceps papuanus | reverse complement strand
TGTGTGTGTGTGTGTGTGTGTGTGTGTGTGTGTGTGTGTGTGTGTGTACGTTCGCTCGCGTGCGCTACAATGTTGGTCCTGTGTTATCTAAACCTCCAGCTCTCGGCATCTCTGACTCTTTTGCTTTGTCTGTAATATTCTGATACTTTGAAAAAAATACTCTTAATCGACCATAACAATTTCTTGTAGTGCCAAGAGAATCTCATGGAATCACAAACCATGTATTTCCTGACTGTTTCTCCAAAGAAATTTGTGGTTTAAAAGAAAGAAAAAACGTAAATCATTTAGATTTTATTCAGCACTGAACTGATGCCTGTTCCATGGTCTATCTTAAAAAAAGTAAAAACAAAAACAAACATCATCCTCAAGCCAAAGGGTGTTATACTCAGCACCCTTTAGAATGACATCAACTAGAGTCCATCCTCTACAGCTATTGGAAAGATCCTGCTGCCCTTCCTAGTTGATGTTTTGGATTTCTCTTTAGTAGTGTTTATTGGGTTTTCATGAGTGCTATATACTCTGCTGTTGGCTGATCTTCAGGAAAATTCTCCCTCCGGTTGACTATTATAGAACTTATCTATGTAAAGATTTCCTTCCACCTCCCTCTTCTTCAACAGTCAAAGCTAGAAGAAGGGAAATATTTTGGAAATATCATTTTCAACAAATGTTTTTAGTGCATACATGAAGCTGTCTGTCCAGAACTGATATGGGGTAATGGACATGGGAGTGGAAATGAGGAGGTTTATTTATTTATTTATCTATTTATTTTTTTATTTATTTTGGTCAGAATTGTTATAACTGCAAGCATTTTATTGAGGTTGCCTATAAATATTTCTGTCTTTAAAATAGCACTGGTAGTAGCATCAGTTTTTGAATATGGAAGACGAGGCTAGACAAGACTTTTTCTCTTTGCCTTTCCTTCTCCTTTTTCTCTGAATTAAATGTGTTCTCTAAAGAAATTTATGGTAAAGTTGTTCAATACATTGTGTCTCTTGTACATATATAGAGTTTATGTACATATATTCTCACCCATGCATGTATGCACAGCTTAGCATTAGATGAAAAACGAATCAGAAAAGAAAGGAATGAAATCACAGAAAAAGAATTAATGACTCTTTATTCCTTTCCTGAGCAAGGAGTTCCACAGCTAGAAATGACCAGATAGTATTAACAACCTGACAAAGCTTAGATTTTAAATAAATCTAACCACACTCTCTTTTGAAAGGAAACATAGACAAAAACACTTGCTTGGATAAGATCAACTTTTGCTGATTGTTTTTTCTTTGAGGCATGTGATTCAATGGTGTGCAGGACTCCTGGTTTGGAAACTTCCCCCTCCATTTCAGACCAGCAATTTGTCTGTGACCTCTTCTCTTAGAGAGTTGCCTTGGGCACAGCGACTTTAAAAGACTTACCCATAATGTTTCAGAGGCAGAAGAGGAAATTATTCAATTTGGGTTTTCATCCCTCTAATCTTGCTCAGTTGCTCATGAAATGATATGGGGCCCAGCTTGGCCTGATTCCAAAGATGGTGCACCTATCTGCATAGTCATGCTGCCTCTCACATGGCTGATTTTTTTTTTCTTTTGCTAATTAACTCATGACTGGGGGAGCTAACTTCCATTAGTTGTAGTGGTTGCTTCATTCTGGTCTTGAAAATAAACTCCAGTTGTAAAGATGATCATGGAAAATAAGTCTTCGCATATATTACCATGGAACAAAGACTTCTAGTAAAGAACTCAAGATTGACACATGACTATTGTCCCAGAAGCAGCCTAAATAAATTCCCTGAGTTTCAGCTTCAAGTTAGCCACAGTTTAATTGATTTCTTCCTGACACAGCAACCCTTGGAATCCCCTAAATCCTACAGGCCTGGCATTCTTTGTTGGAAGTAGGGCAAATCACAGAATCTTGAAATATTAAATTAACTCATAACCTGCAAAATGCTGTGTGATGGAGAGGACAGAGAGCTGCTCTGTTTTTGTATGAAGACATGCCTCTGGTGCATAGATACTAGTTTTGCAACCATAAGCAAGTTACTTAAACTTTCAGAGATTTAGATAACTGTCTAAGCTTACAAATTGTGAATCTTTACGGGTACAAGGAATGTCCTACACTAATGAAGTCACAGGTCTGAACAAGAAATACGAAATACCCCCAATGGAAGCCCATGGCCCAGTTACTTAATAAGCTCTCTTGATTCATGGAATTCTATACAATTTAATGCAAAAGTGAAGTCCTGTCCTAATTATTATTGTTATTATTATTTATTATGAATTACCCTGAGTTTGGTTATCAAAATAGAATCCTTACATCATTGAAAAAACTAGTGAGTTAACATGAAAGTATACGTCCAAAGACCAAAATAAATCCAAAACTAGTCAATCCCTGAAACAGGGAAAACAATAAACAAATTCATTAATTAATCTTCTGCTAATATAACATTTCAAAGGGGAAAAGGTTAGCCTTATTTATGTTGAAGGGTGGGGAACCTGTGGCTTGAAGGTCACATGTGGCCCTCTAGGTTCTCAAGTGCAGCCCTTTGACTGAATCCCAGCTTCACAGAACAAATCCAGGTTCCCCACCCCTGCATCTAAACATTACATTTAGAGTTATTTTCAGACTTAGTTCAGCTTTTTGGTGCATAAGACTTGAAATTTGAACCATTATTTATTAATCTGCATTAATAGGATATAATCAAGGTCCTATGAAATAAATACACTATAATATAAACCAATAGCTTGGTAGCTTAGAGTAGGAATATAAAATTATTTGTAGGCTTGCTATTTGTCCTTTCCTGCTAGAGGCACTATACAGCAGCCTTTATACCTGCCTTGAATTTTTTTTCATTTATTTATTTTTATAAGAATAAGGTTAATTAATCCTCTCTTGCCTTGAAGATTGTTTCTTTCAATTATTGAACTTTGGAAATTATTCATCAGGTATTTTAGGCCCAGGCTTGTCATGAATGAATAAATGAATGAATGAACAAGCTTTTATTAAGTACTTACCATGTGTCAAGTTAATTGCTGAGTTGCTGAAGATATAAATGCACAAAAGTAAGACAGTTATCGCTCTCCAAAATTCTATTTATACAAACTCTCCTTAAATTTCTATTCATAGTCACTATTTTACTAACACCTTATTCTAGTCATTTATTCAAATTCCACTTTATTCATGAATGAATGGATGGATGGATGGAGGGATGGATAGATCGATGGATGGATAAAACATTCCTAAGTCATAAAAATAAAAGCATGAAGAAGAGCAAACTTTTAAAAACAATTAGAAATCTCCAAGCATAACATCATCCACCAAAATCTATCAAGTTTACATATTGGCTAGTAACACTGATAGTTTTGTGCTTTAAAAAAAATCTATGACATACAGCAAAAGGACCTGGTAATTAAAGTGGCTAGAAGCCAACATTCATGAGTTCCAGGGTTTAGATATCACATAGCCATAGATACATATGTGACCTTCAAGGCCATAATGATCCAAATCCTTAGTTTTACAGATAAAGGAAATGATATTCAAAGTGAGGAAATGACCACCTGTAGATCTGAGATTTGAATCCAAGTGCTCTAATGTGAAAGTCCATGAACTGTTATTTTACCCTGTTGCCTACATTCAATATAAGGAAGGTGAAGGGACTTTCCTTATGCTTACAGAGTTTCCAAACTAGTTCAAAGATCAGCAAAATCCTATAGGAATGGGACATTATATCAGAAGTCACATGCTTAGCAGATCAAGATGCACATTCAGGTCCTGATGATTAACTGACACATTTTTGGTCCTTTGTCCAACTAAATTTCTGTCTGTGTGGATTCTGCCTTCATTGATGCAGATCACAATTTGTCCACTGTAAGTTCATGTCTAATTTAATTCTCTTTTGGTCCATCTTTCCCCATAAATCCTTTATTACTCTCCCCTGAGAGGGAGAAATTGATTTTCTTTCTTCATCTTGGTATCTTGGGAATACCAGTGAACCATTCAGGTTGTCAATTTAATTATAAGATTGAAATTTCTTTGCCACCCTACTCCTACCACAAGGTTGGGTGCTTTAGTTATTGTTTGCAAACAATTTTCTCTTCCAGTCACCATTGAGACATTGCTATATGAATTACATTCAGTTAATTTCTCCCTCTGTCTCTCTCTGTCTCTGTCTCTCTCTCCCATTCTGTCCCTGTCTCTGTCTGTCTCTGCCTCTGTCTTTGTCTGTCTGTCTCTGTCTCTCTCTGTCTCTGTCTCTCTCTCCCTGTCTCTGCCTCTGTCTTTGTCTGTCTCTCTGTCTCTCTCTGTCTCTGTCTCTCCCTGTCTCTGTCTGTCTCTGTCTCTATCTTTTCTCTCTCTCTCTGTCTCTCTCTCTGTCTCTCTGTCTCTTTCTTCTCCCTCTATTCCCTGATCCTAAATTCCTTTCACCATGCTTTCTATTTACAGCAGACTGGCAACAGGAAACCTACACGATTGATGTCAAAAGAGCCATCATTTATTCACCAGCTATAATTATCTCAATGAATTCCTCATCAGCAATCAGGCATCATAGAACTCCAAGAGTTCTTGAGAAGTCTTTCCCCTCTCCCCTCCACCCCACACCTCCCATCCTGATGCCTTGAGGCAGAGGCACGCCTAGTCCCAGGCAGACTGGCATGTTTGCCATAAAATTAAATGTTTGAAAATCAGGACAAAGAAAGGGAAGACATCAAGTTTGCCTTAGGAGAGACAGCAATGTGAGACCTGGGAATCATCTGCTGCTTCACCCTCATTAATCACTCCAAGTGAGTATATGCTTATCACCCTGCTTTGCTTTCACATTTCCCACAGCAGAAGTCCAAAGATGGAGGGGGGGAGGCTAGCTTGGGGAGGGGGTTGGGGAGGCAAAAAATATAATGACCAGAAGCATATTTGGTGGATTTTTCCACATTTTGAAGAAATGAAACAAGCAATGGTGATTAGATATGGAACTCCAAAGTCCCATCATTGGATCATAGATTTTAAAGGTGTAAGAAACCTTAGAGGCTATGAAATCCAATGCCCTCATTTTATAAATAAGGAAATTGAGACCCACAGAGGTTTTCTCCAAGGTCACCTGGCTAGGAAGTTGCACAGCTAGGCTTAAAACCTAAGTCCTTTGACCCCCATTTTCCAGTATCTACCTCTTTGGGAGTATGAAGTTTAATTCCCTTGAGGAGCTGCTGGCATTGTTAAGAGTAGGTAAATGACATCTTAATGGGGATAGGGGCAGGAGTGTGCTGGTAGGACTTTAATCTGGGTTTTATTGACTCAAATTCAGTCTTCTATCTGCTACTTTACACTGCCCTTCACTCCCATTTTACAGATGAGGTAACTGAGGATGAAAAAGCTTAAATCATTTGCCTGTGGTCACATAGGTAGTTATTGGGGTAGGATTTGAACCTGGTGCCTCCTGGCTCCAAGCCCAGCACTCTTTTCCTTGTATCAGGCTGCTTTTCTAGACAGGTGCACCAAAACATTTCATTTTCCCCTATAGTAGAAATTTCTTCCTTGGCCAGGAACAATACCTAGTGTAAAGCAGTCTAAATTTCACATTAACATTAACTGAAAAAGAGGGGCTGTGTCCAAATCTCATTGGAAAATATTTAGCTCCATTCAGGGCTCATCCAAGGAATCGAAGAGCTTAGATATATGTTTGGTTAGGGATACATGTTAGACCTTGGAGCTCCTCTAGTGCAATCATCTCATTTTATCAATGTTCAAGAGGCCCAGAGAGTTTGTGAATTATCTAAGGGCATAGAACAGGGACAGCCAGGACCAGAAAACAGGGTTTGTGGTCTCCAGCCCAATTCCACTTTCCAAAACGTACATTGATGGAGAGAATACTTGAGGAATTAAAGGTAAAGCTAGTTACTTGGTGTTCTTGTCCCAGTCCTTCTACTCATATTCAAGTTCAGGGGGTGGACCATTTCATGCCTATGTGCTTATTGCTGCCTTTTTGTTTTGGTTGCTGTTGTTCTATTTTGCTTTGCTTTGTTTTTCTCTCTGTTCCTCTCGGTAATGACTTCCAGCTCCTAGTATGTATGTGGAACCCTAGACTGTAAACATTCTGGGGAAATGGGTAAATAGCTTCTCACCAAAGATGCTTTCATAGCTATCTGATCCTTTTAATGCATCATAACTTCTTATCTTTGCTACCTTAATTAACTCAATGAGATCCGACTCATCAGGGTTCTCAGTACAGTCAGGTATATGGCACCTGGAAAAGAATGACATGGTAGCAAGCCCCTTGATTTGGATGCTAGGTGGTGCCATAGTGCATAGAGCACTTGGTTTGAAGTCAGGAAGACTCAGCTTTATGAGTTCAAATTTGTCTTAAGACACTCACTACCCGTGTGGTTCTGGATAAATCACTTAATCCTGTTTGTCTCAGTTAACCATCTGTAAAATAAGCCAGAGAAGGAAATAGCAAACTACTCCAGTATCTTTGCCAAGGAAACTCCAAACGGGATCATGAAGCATCAAACACAACTAAAAGGATGAAACAAAAGCATAGAAGTAAAGGAAGAAAAATTAGAGAACTCTATTTTTTTCTCCCTTGACACATCTCCAAAGGAAACTTTCATTCCTACCAGGAAGGAGAATACGAAGTTGGGGCCAAAGGCTACCACTCTCCTCCCCTCAGTAAGGACGCACCAGGCTAATGTATATCCATTTCATTAAATATTATTAGTTGTGGGAATGTGATCATATTCAAGCTAACTTGGTCACTTAGTCATTTGGGCGGTGAAAGGGATCCCAAGCTCTATATCTAAGGTGTGACCTCTTTCCCATGGAATACAAGTTTCACAATGAATGGATCATGAATAGTAAAGAAACCCATATATGCAAATTACAGCAAAACAAAAAATCATCAAAGGTATGCACAGGAGAATATATACCAGATGATAAAGTGAAGTCATTCTCCCATGAGGGAGTGATGGCTCAGCTCAAAACTAAGAGAGTGTCCTAGATATCACCCAAGGGGGAAACTCCCTAAAATCTCTAGAGCAGCCAGCTAAGAATAGGGACATGATGGAGACTGCCAGCTCCTCTTGGGTCTTCCCAGAGCTTTTTTATTTTTTTTGACAACTTGAGGTGGGGTTGTCCTCTTCCAAAAGCCAGGATCATCCAAAGTAATTTAATGATCAAAGACTTGAAGCCTGACCAGTGCCAAAGGGCAGGAATGGTCCTGACAAATCCCAAAAGGGATGTGGGATTTGAAGGAAACTGACCTGAAGAGTCTTAAAGAGGGTATCTCACTTGAAGAGTTCCCAAAGAGAGTCACCAAGAGACTACATGAGAACTGAAGTTCTTTTTTCTTGACATCTCTACCCCACCCTCACACAGAACAGGGAATCCATCTCCCCATTAAGAAGATATTTCCATATCAGTGAACTTTGGATTATATAAGAAATATATGCTGTCTTACTAGTGGGGAAGAGAGTGAGAAGAGGGTGGTCTGTCACTAGGTCTAGGAAAAACTTCCTTCCCTTATCAAAGTACTTTCTGTCAGTTTTACAGCTGCTAAATGTTCCGCTGGGTCACAGTTATTGGTAGAGACTTCAAGGCTTCCAAGTAATGCTTAATAACTGAGAGAAATATTAAAAACAAGTCTGATCATTTCACTTACCTGAATCTTCAGTGTCTTTTTATTGCCTCTCAAATAAAATACAAACACTGGAGCTGGGTATTTAAAATTCTTCTCAATCTGGAGCTTTTTTGCTTTTCCAGGCTTACCTCTTGCATACATTCTACTTTCTAGCTAGAGTAGCCTATTTGATGAGTCTAAAATCCAACACTCTTTCTCTGGCCTCCTTGCCTTTTCATAGACTATGTAGAAAGTAGGGAGGAGGGCACCAGTGGTCATCTGTTTCCATGGAGTTCAAATCAAGCAGAGTTATGGGTGGAAAATGAAAGGTGCGGAAAGTGAAGGCCTGCCCTCTATAAAGGAAAGCTTTGGGAAAGATATGTTCTCCTCTCCAGTCCTCCAATCAGGGAAAGAAGACTTGGAGAGTTTGGAAGGAGTTCAGTATTCATCTATTACAGTATCAGTAATGCTGTGTTCAATTTTATGCACTGTATTTTATGAAAGATTTGGAAGAAGTAATTCTTTAAAATATCTAGTCAGAGATGTCCCCATGGCACTGGATGGATCTCCAATGGAGGATCTCAAGGAAAATATAGATATAGATTACTTAGGATAAGTGGGTGTGTGGGGAGGTGGTATAGAGTTGGAAGATTGCAATCCTTCCTGGTGTCAAATCTAAATAACAGACTCAGTACTGAAGGGACCTCAGAAGTTCTCTAGTTCAGTTCTCTCAAGTACAAATAAGGAAATAGACCCTAAGGGCAGCAGAGAAGATGTAGGTCAAATATGATTAGCCACTGAAAAGACCATTCAATAGGTGGATAAGTGGTATGGTGCATAGAGAATTGGACCTTGATTCAGGAAGACTTGAGTTCAAATCTGACCTCATAGTAACTATGCAAGTGACTTAACCTCAATCTGCATGAGGTGCTTCAGCTGTGAAATGGGCATAATAATGATGCCTACCTTCAAGGGTAGTTATGAACATGAAGAAGATAATATCTGCAAAGTATTTCACGAAGCTTAAAAGGCTATATAAATGCTAGCTATAGAAAAGAACAGTTATATGTATGCTGAGGGATTTCAAGGAGCAGAACTAGTATAAACAGGTGGAAGTTAGAGCAAGGAAGAGATTTCAATTTTCTGTAAAGAAATTACTAAAAAAAATAATATTAGATAATTGAACAGGTTGCCCCATGTGGTAATGAGCTCCCCATAACACAGACTTGTAACCACAAGAGACTTTAGAAGCATTTATTTCAAAAGCTCTCCCTACATTTAATAATTGAGTAACATGAGACTCAGAGACATTGAATGGTTTGCCCAGGTAAATCATATAGTTAGGAAGTGAGAGAACTGAAATTTGAAGTGAGGCCTTCTGACTTCTAACCAATAATCATTGCATTGCACTGTGCTGCCTACCAACCTATATTGATAACCATATGTCAGAAAAGATGAATAGCGATCCAGGTAAAACATAAGATTAGAAATCTCAAACTAAGAGCCTACAAGAATCAGATTAAAATGTAATTAGGAAATGTTTAACAAAATAAATAAGAAAAGACAAAATAAGCATATATAATGTAAATTTGTGCTTTTCTAAATCAATATGTAGGCAGTTGGATTCTTTTTTATTTGAGTTTGATACCCACAAGCATGTTGGTTGGTTGGTTGGTTGTAATTGATATCACTATGCTAGAGTCTAGTGTCCAACTGAGGCTGATCAGACCAATATGAGCTTGGAATGCTCTACTGCAGATTGGGTACAAATAGTTCATGTGAACATTTGGGGTGGATTCTCTAAATTTGCACATCCTGTATTTCCTTTGAGCTTTGCTCATAGAGCACAGCACCTTTTCTGATGTGGGCAATACCATACTGAGTGGTCCTGTGCCAGTGTCTCCCATGTCACACAATCAACTCCAAAGTTCTTAAGAAAGACATTGAGAATGTCCTCGTATCATTTCCTCTGACTACCATGTGAATGCTTGCCTGTGTGAGTTGTCCAAAAAATAGTCTTTTTGGCAAGTGTATGTTTTGCATTAGAACAACATGGCCAGCCCACATTATAAGAAGAGAACTTGGCTATGGAGTCAGAGAATCTAGGCTGATTTTCTTCATTTGTCATTATATGTACAACCTGGGACAAGTCATTAAAACTCTCCCAACTTCTTTTTATTTATTTATAAAATGAGTAGGTTGGACCAGATATCATTCGAGGCCCCTTCCAACACGAGATCTATGATCCAATTTGAATCAATGAGTTGAAACGCCTGTGAATTGATTATTTTAGTCTCCAGTCGGTGACAATTATTAACCGTGTTAATAAACATGTAGAAGAAAGAAAAAATGACTCAGACTTGGAGACCAATATACCATTTATTTGTTGATACTTAAAAGGGTTTTTTTTATAATTATTATGACAAAGAAAATGTATTTATTAGAAAGCTATAGATCTTATGCAGGTCTGTGAAAATTCAAGATTTTGGATCCATTCAAACCAAACTCTTCTTCCTGATATTGCTCCTCCACACTCTGGAGAACTCCAGCCAACAATATTTCCCCATACTCTGAGAACTGAAAGCTGTCCCAGTTGTGATAATAATTTTCAAAGAAGAAGGAAGTATGTGTGTTTTGGGGGGATTTCAGACAGAAAAACAAGAGCGTCAAGTGCCGCTCATTCAGACAAGAGTCTGAGAGCCATCCTCAGTGTATGAAGGTATTTGGATAACTATATATTTATTAAAGTGTGCAGGTTGCTTAGATACAAATTTTCAACAGGCAGAGCAGCTTTTATAGTTACTGATCCCTCTAAGGGACCAATGGTGAATTATGTCAGGTATGAGATCGAAATTTTGTCCATGCTCGAGTTAGGAGCAGATCTGGTCAGTGACATAAGAATGTCATCCAAGCCCATACATTTGAGTTAGTTTCAATGGAATGTAGAATTATTTGGTTTTCCTGAAAGATTTTTGTAAATAGATTTCCCATTCTCTCTGGTTTCTGTCCCTGCCTTCCCCCCCCCAAGAAAGATGACCAGTGACTCAATTTTTTTTTTTAATGTCCTGGAGCATTTGGCAAAAATCTGGTGAAACCTATAGACCACTTTTCAGAAGGGGTTTAAATATTTTTTTTTCAATTTATAAAATAAAACACTAGGATTATAAAGGAAACCTATTATATTGAAATCTAGTTATTTTTTTAAAATGAAACACAAGTTCATGGACTAAAGGTTAAGAACCCCTTAGGTAGACTTTAGAAATGATAGTTAATATTCAAATGAGATGAAATGACTTGCTGGCATTAGTGAAACTGAAAGGTGAAGAAAACCAAGGTTCTTGAATTATTTTACTTGTCTAAGTTGGGTTCATTCTTTACTCCTCAGACAAAGTCCACTTTTGGCTATTCCAGATGACTTTGGATTCTAGACCAATAGTGGACAGTTTCTTAGAGAGTCTTCCAACCTGAAAGGTTTCAGTTCATTTCAGTTCCACAGGTTTGTTCAAAAACTCATAGGTTTAGAGATGGAGGGGATGTTAGAAACTCAGATCCTTTAACTCCAAATCCTTCACCCATCGCCGTATCTCATTAATCATCTGCTGCTTGCCAGGCATTGTGCAAGGCTTTTAGGAGACACGGAAACAAAAGAGAAACAGAAATGACTGTCAAGGTGCTGACATTTGGGGAAAGAGGGGTACTACTAAGACATGGGAGAATCCAGAAGGGCCTAATAACAGGAGGTAACATTTGAGTTAGGCCTTGAAGAAACCCAAGGGATCGAACAGGAAGAGGCAAGGAGAGAAAACATTTGAAGCATGGAGGAGGGTATAGTTGGCACAAAGACATGGAGAGGTAGGAGATGGGATATCCTCTACAAGGAAAAACAAGTAGAAGTTGTGAATTTCACTGACCAGAAGGATGCTAGTGTTGTTAGAAACAGGGAAGTTCATAGGATTCTATATTTGGAGCTAGAAAGGACCATGGAGAACTAGAGGTAATTAAAAATAATAATAATTTCTATAGAGGCTACTATGTGTCAGCCAATATGCTAAACATTTTAAAAATATTATCTCACTTGATTTTCACAACAATCTTGGGAAGTACTATTCTTATCACTATTTTATGCCTGAGGCCAAGTTTGAGTGATTTCCCGAAGGTTACTTAAGGTCAGTTAGTGTCTGAGGCGTAATTTGAACTTGGGTCACACTGATCTGAGTGCAGACCTCTCTCCACTGCACCAGGTAGCTGTTCTTAATCTGAACTCCTTAAATTTACAGATGAGCATTTGAGGCCCTCATAGGTGTTCATTTTGACCAAGATAACACATTATAATGAGTAGAAACAGAATGAGAGTCTTCTTCCTCCTTCCACTGGCTCTTATGGTTTCAGGATAAACCTGGTGCCCAAGAAAGCACCTAGGCAAGTTGGCAGTTCATTCATCATCAGACCAACTTCAGAGTGGCAGGGTTTTGTTTTTTTCATTTGTTTGTTTTTGATTTTGCCACAGCACTTTTCAGAAATGATTTCCCAAGATAAGACACCACAGTCTACATTAGAATTAATTCTCCACGCCATCCGGCCCTGACACACACACACTGAAAAGTTCTTGAAGTATAAAATGATGTAGTTCTGCTTCCATGAAGGATTGGGTACCATCTGTCTTACTTTTTCTACATTTGGGCTGAACAATCTAGAGCATAGTGAATACTGAAATTCAATTGAGTCAATCCTAATTCTAACCCTTTATGTCAAAGAAAAGGCTTCTGAGGTGTGGTTTGCCTATAGGGTGATATCTGGCCAAGCCATCATCTATTTAGGTCTATTATTGTTCTGCAATTTAAAAAGAAGGAAATAGGGCTTTCCAGAGATTACATGGGCTATTTTGGAGGTCTTGGGTTCTCTTTAATGTAAGTCTCTGCAGAGGAAATGAATGTGTTCCTGGCTACTTTTCAGAGATTATGTCAATAAATTGTGAGGCATGGATGGATTAAGTGACCATTTAAGGTTCCTTATAGCTTGTGAGATTCTGAAATAATAGCTAGCATCTATGTAGCACTTTCTAAATATCATTTCATTTTAGCCTTAGAACAAGCCTTAGAAATAGCTGTTATAATTATTTCCATTTTTCAAATAAAGAAACTGAGGTACACAGTTTAAGTGACTTACCCAGGGTCCCACAGTTAGTATCTATTGCTACATTTTAGTTTAGATCTTCCTGATTTCAAGTCTAGCACTCTATTCACTTCTGCCTCTAGCACTGAAAGGATGTTGCAGTTGCAAATTATAGAGTCCTTAGACTTCAATGGAGATACATGTATATCTCCATTGAACCCTAATAAATATATATTATATATATATATATATCCATTGAATCCTATTATTTAGGCATTGTACACACATATACATGTATACACATACATGTGCACACATATAATATTTTTAATGAAATATATTATGTGTGTGTATAAGGTGCAGAACACCTTAAGGTATCGATTTATTGAGCATCCACAAGGAATGCTCTATAAATACCTTCTCTACTATGTGGAAAGTTTAACTGCCAATCTGTGGGGGCTCATCCAGCTCTAAATATTAGCATTCAGTGAAAGACTGGGCAAAGCTCATAGTATCTCAGCATTAGAGGGGCCTCAGGGGCATCTGAATCATATTGATTGTAAGGAAGAATCCCTTCCCCAATAAGTAGTTATCCAACCTTTTCCTGGACACCTCAAGTGAGGGGAATCCCATCTCATCCTGAGGCAAGCGATTCCATTTTTTTTTATTATCCTAATATCATATGATTTTTAAATTAGAAGGCACTTTATGGGTGATCCTAATTCAGCGCCATCATTTTATAGCTAAGTGAAGCAAGAGAGGGAAAATAAATTGTCTGCGGATATATAAGTAGTAGATAACAGAGCTGGGCTTTGAACCAGGTCCTGTGGGTTGGTCGGTTCCCCTAAGTGGAAGTCTCCAAGCCCAGTTTGGGTGACCATCTGCTGGGTATGTTGCAGTGGAAATTGGGTTGGGGAGTGTGGCAGGGAAGCATGAATTGAATTCAATGGCTGCTGAATTCCCTTCCACTTTTAAAGTTAAGTGATTCTCCTTTCAAATAAATTTCTTCTTCCTCTATACCACACTGTTACCTTATGACTGACTGAAGATTGATGTTCCTTAAGTTACAAAGGTTGCATACTATCCTAGCCATCTGCTCCAGTGTTCCCACAAGTTTGGGTCTCAGGACCATTTAAAATGATTGAGGACTGCCCCAAGCCTTCTGCCTCTTAGAGTCACTAACTTCCTCCTCCTTAAGCCTTTCTAGCTCAGACCTTGCCTCTTTTTAAAACTGCCTTGTGGTCACTTTGAATTTTTTTCTATATATTTATACATGTATGTGTTTTCTTGCTAGAATGCAAATTTCATGAGGGCAGGGACCATTTCATTTTTGCTTTTGTTTTCCTAGCACCTAGCACTCTGTCTGGCACATAGTGGGCACTTCATAATAAATGTCACTTGGCTGATTTACTGATAACAGCTTTAAAAGTAAGCTGAGGTTCAAAGAATGAGTCACACTACATATGACTAATGGGTTGGATCTTCACATATCAGCTTATCTTGTCCAATTATATCTCTGAATTGGAAGCTTTCTAGGATTTTTGTCAGGGGGGCATCAGGAGGGACAGAGGGAGGAGAGACAGAGACAGAAACAGAGACAGAGCTAGAGACAGAGAGACAGACAGAGGCAGACAGACAGAGACAGAGAAAGAAGGAGAGACAGAGACAGACAGAGAGACAGAGACAGAGACAGAGAAACAGAGTCAGAGATATACACAGAGACAAAAAGAGAGAATGAGAGACACAGAGACAGGAGAGAGAGATAGCAACAGAAAGACAGAGAGACACACACACACTCAGAGAAGAGACAGAGACAGACAGGGACAGGGACAGACAGAGACAAAGAAACAGAGACAGAGCTACACACAGAGACAAAAAGAAAGCGCAAGAGAGAGACAGAAAGAGATGGGGGAGGGAGGGTGAGTTGGGCAGATAAGTGTGAGAGAACATTTACTAAATACTTAATATGGGCCAGCCAGGCAGTGTGCTAAACACTGGCAATACAAGCAATGAGGTTATGTACTGTATCTAGCGTATAACTAGACAAACAGGGATGCAAAAAAATCTATTCTGAAGTTGTTTTTTATGCCTATGAAAATATGATAATATGTTCAAATAATGCGTTTAAGCAAATGTGCATGGGACCTAAGAACTCCCAATGTTGATGACGATAAGATTCCTGGAGCCAAAGGAGGCTGATACGATTTCTCAAAAGGAAAATACAGATTCAAGTGCCAATGATATTTATGAACTCTGAAGGTTTTCTGTTTGCTTCTTAGATTAAAGTTTGTATGAATCCAGTCTCCTTTGTGTGCTGAGGGAAGGAGGATGACTTTCCAGGGAGTGCCAAGGTCCACAAACACAAGAAGACAGAGAAAATGCTGGGGCTGGGAGCAGCATACACTCAAGTTTAGGCTGTCACTAATGTGGCTATTAACTTTTCATGTTAGAATTTATTAGACTGTCATTATAGCAATTTTCTGTGCTGATGTATCAAACCGCTATTACATATTTGTTGGCATCTCATCTATTTAAGGGAAACAAGTGATTACATGTTGCCAAGGAAACTAATCAGGGGTGTGCAAGGAACGGACAGGCATGATGACTGTAGGAAGAAATCTGGGGTTTATTTTCAAGGAAATGATAACCTGTTTAGTTAGAAGACACTTTTTCCCAACCTGAAACCATCTTCTTGGCCTCAGTCAAATAATTCATATGGATATGCTCATTTTCAATGTTGAACAGATGGAAAGGAAATGGGGGAAAAATTGAAAAACAATTCCATTCATATAGACTTTCCTGGGAAGAAAAGTTACTTAAGGGAATTAGGGAGATTTTATTAACTCTTAGCAGAGCCCCAGACCCAAAATTTGGCTAAGGTCTTCCTTAAGTGAAATGCAAGCTGATTATTGGGAGTTCAGGGACTATACCAGGTCTGAATCCTCTAACTGCTTCTACCAACAGCCTTCATAAATACTAGACAGGAAAATTTCTAATGGCTTGAGAGGCCTGTAAGAGCTGGAACTGGAAGGCATCTTAGAAACCATCTAGTCAAATTTCCTCATTTTACAGATGACTTGTCTCTGGTCACATAGACAATAAATGTTCAAGGTGGGCTTTGAACTCAGGTCATCTGTTGCCAATGTCAATACCATGGTTATATGTAATTTTATATACATGCTGCCTGCTTTGCAAAGAATGTCAATTGGTTTGATCTTTGTTGACATTCATGAAAAAGTATTAAAATGTATGGTGCCTTTATGGTTGGGTTTTTTTTTAATTTTTCAAAATTTATTTATTTACTTTAAGTTCTCAACATTTATTTCCACAATCCGTTGAATTTTGAATTTCCTTCCTCTCCCTCTCCTCCCCACTCTCCCCCATGGCAGCATGTAATCAAATATAGGTTCTACAAATACCTTCACATTAACCATTAGTCAAGTTGTAAAGAAGGATTATAAGCAATGGAGTGAACAATGAGAAAGAAATAAAACAAAAATAAAACAAAACACAAAAGAGAGAAAGCACATAGCTTGCTTCCATCTGCACTCAGAATCTGCAGCTCTTTCTCTAGATGTGGATCTCCCTTTCCATCATGAGTCTTGTGTAGTTGTCTTCTAACCTTGCATTGCTGAGAGGAGCCCAGTCTATCAAGTTAGTCATCACACATATGATGTGTCTGTAATTGTGTACAAAGTTCTCCTGGCTCTGCTCTCCTCACGCAGCATCATTTTATATAAGTCTCTCCAGGTTATTATGAAGTCCATCTGCTCCTCATTTCTTATAGGACAATAGTATTCCATTACATTCATATACCACAACTTGTTCTGCCATTGCCCAGTTGATGGACATCCCCTCAATTTCCAGTTTTTTGCCACCACAATAATAATTATAGCACCACAATAATTATAGCAGCACCACAATAGCTGCTATAAAAATTTTTGTACCTATGGGTACTTTTCCCACTTCTATGATCTCGTTGGGATACAACCCTAGAAGTGGTATTGCTGGGTCAAAGGGTATGTACTTTTTTATAGCCCTTTGAGCATAGTTCCAGATTGTTTTAATATCAGTTTCACAAAGACAAGATGAAGAAGGCATAATGAGATTGCAGTTTTTCTTAAAAAACAAAACAAAACAATAGGGTTGGGGGGAGTGTTTGTAGGACATAAGCTCAATATGATTCTACAGCACCATATAGCAAGCAAAAACAACAAAACAAAAAACCTTAATGCAATCATAGGTATCATTGCAAAGCATACTGCCTTGTCTAGTCATTGACAAGGCCTTACATTCCATCTTGGCTGGAACACTTGAGGAAAGACGCTGACAAACTGTAGAAGATTCACAGGAGAGCAAACAGCCTGTAGCCTCTGCCATGTAAAGATCAACCAAAGGAAATAGGAATGTTTAGCCTGAAAAAAGAAGGATCACAGGAGACATGAGAGCCCTCTTGGGATCACCCTTCCTGAGCCCCAGAAGGTTGCAGGAGGACCATCAAAGAGAAATTTCAGAGAACTAGATCTTTACTCAATGCAAGGGGAAAAAATCCCAATAAATTTAATCTGTTTAAACTGGACTGGGCTGCTTTGGAGGATAATGTATTCTGATTCTTTTGAGATCTGCAAGGAAACAAAGTTTGCTATCGATGTTATAGAGAGGATTATTGCTTGGGAATGGATTGGACATTGTGACCTCCAAGATCCCACGCAATGCTGAGATTTTGCATTTATGGGGGAGGTAGAGTGTGTGAAGGAACTATCAGATTCTTCTTCAGTTCAAAATTATTCCTTCCAGCTAAAATATAATTTGCTACATCAAACTACATAGGTCAGATAATGCAAGACATTTTTTAGGGCAAATGAAGGTGGAAAAGTTTAACACCTAACATATATTTAGCTGTAAAAAGCTTATAAAACATGACCACTTACAACAAATGAAGTGAGCAGGATGGAATTATAGATAAAATGTTGGATTTGGAGTCAGGAAGACTCCGTGTGTGTGTGTGTGTGTGTGTGTGTGTGTGTGTGTGTGTGTGTAAAGGGAAGTGGGGATATAGAGAGAAGACCTGAATTGGCAGAAGGGAAATCTAATTTCAAAAATCATGAAGTTGGTGAGTTGAGGAACACCATGTACAGAAGGACAGGACTAAAAAGGAGCACTGTATCCTGGGAGTTAAATAAAAATATTGGAGTGTTTAAATGAAGAACGTTGTGCTCTTAGGAAGCAACTGCTTATCCCCAAGGAATGTTCAAATAGATTCATGAGACTGTCAGGTGAGAGATGAACCTGGGCTTCAGAAGAAGGGAATAATAGAAATGGTCAGTGGCTTTCTGTTGAGGGAAACTTAGGCAGCTATTTGTCAATCTGACAACAATAATAATAAGGGCCCTTGTTTTTTCTAGGGCATGTATCCAAGACACAACACACTTGTTGTCCACAATGTGTCAAAATGGATGACTACTACTAACTTTTAATGATTTCATGCAAGCGCTCATGATGCTGTCAAATGTAACTAGAAACCATTGTGTGAAATAACAAACTCTTGGGCAAGATACTAAAGGCAATTGGGACAAAGGCAACATTTTCCTCACTGCAGCCTTTGGAAGAAAAGGAATGGAAAGATAAAGAGAGGGAGGGGAAGGAGAGAGAGAGGAGGAGAAGGAGGAGTAGAAGGAGGAATAAGAGAAGGGGAGAGACAAAGAGATAGAAAGGAGGGGAGAGACAAAGAGATAATTTGAGAAAAAAATAGCTGAATAATAATGAGGGGAGGATGAGTAATGCAGTGTATCTAAGGAAGGATAATCAACAAGCATTTATTGAGTGTGGGAATGTGATAGGGACTCTGTTAATTACTCCAGATACAATGAAAAAACAAAAACAGTGACTGGCCTCAAGGAGTTTAGATTTGATGGAGTATGGTGTGGAAGAAGTCAATTTACACATAAATTGGTTCATGCAAGATAAATACAGAGTAGATAGAAGGTCACCTAAAGGGAAAAGCATTAGAAGCATTTTTTTTTTTTTAGAATTTGTTCACATCTTATTTCTTCTATAAATTCTAATATAGCCTCATGCACATTTTTTTTTCAAAAGCAATAGGGGTTAAGTCTCAAGGTTACACAGCCAGTTATTTCTGGGTTTGGTGCTAAGTATCTGAGCCCAGATTTGATCCCCAGGTCATCCCTACACTGGAGCCAGTGCTTTTACTTGCTGAGCCACCTGGCTGCCCCAACCTCATGCACATCTTTTTTAGTTCACTTATTTATTAGCTTTCTAATTTTTAAATGTAATTTCAGTTCATTAACCCCTTCTTTTTTTTATTGTGTTAATGTGCATTTGTATAAGTATATTTTTTTTCCCTCTGAGGCTGTTTTAGCTATATCACAGAAATTTGGCAGGTTGTTTCATCATTATTTCATTGACATAATTATTAATAGTTTCATTATTTCTTCTTTGACTCACTCATTATTAAGGATTTCATCATTGTATCCATATTTTGTTTTTGTTCCCTGAATTAATATATTTTTTATTGTTTTATGGTTAGTAAAAGATGTGTTTAATAGCTGGGTTTCACAGTAGATAAAATGTTAAGCCCAAAGTCAGGAAAATTTGAATTCAGATCTGGCTATGTGACCATAGGCAATTCAATTAATCTTTGTTTGCCTCAGTTGCCCCATCTATAAAAGGATAATAAATAGCACCTATCTAAAAGGCTTGTATTAATCAAATGAGAAAATAATTATAAAGTGATCAGCATAGTGCCTGGTATACAGTTAGCACTATATAAAGAACTGCTTTAATTACTGTTGTTCTCATTAATTTCTGGGTCAAAGGGTATGTGCTCTTTTTATAGCTTTTTAGGTATAGTTCTGAATTGCTCTGCAGAATGGCTGGATTAATTCACAACTTTCAGTGTCTCAGTTTTTCCACATCACCTCCAACATTAATTATATTTCATTTCTGTCCTAGTCAACAATCTGATAGGTGTGAGGTAGAAGCTTAGAGCTTTTTAAATTTACATTTCTATCATCAATAGTGATTTAAACTATTTTTTTTTTACATGTGGCTATAGGTATCTTTAACTTCTTCATCTGAAAATTCCCTATTCTTTGACCACTTGTTAATTGGAGAATGACTTGTATTTGTATAAATTCGAATCATTTATTCATGTATTTCAGAAATGAGAACTTTATCAGGGAAACAATTCAAATTTATACAAATACTAGTCATACCCCTTAACCCAAAAATACTAGATGTGCATCCCAAAGAGATTTATAAAAGGTAAAAGACCTATATACAAAGATATTAAAAAGTATTAAATAAGGGCCATGAACTAAATGATAACATTCTAGAAATAGTAAGATAAGATAAATTATTAATAAATTGATGAAAATAAATAATATTTTAAAAAAGAAGGTGCAGAAAATGTAATAAAAATTAACAAATATTAAAGGAGAGGAGAGGGAAAGGTATTTAAATATTTAAGTAAAGGGAGAAAAAAGAGAAAGTAGATTTCTAGATAAAAAGGAAGTAAATAAAATGGGAACTAATAAGCAAAATTCCAAAACTAAGGAACAGAGTAAAAAAAAAAAAGAAGTGAGGAGACTTGAGAGTAAGGGGAAGAAAACCAGTGAGAATAAGACTGTTTTAAAGTATATAGTTAAAATTACCAAAGAGATAAAATACTTCTGATTTTATGTTTGCAGAGGAAGAGGAAAAATTATCTGGAGAAGAAAAACAATAATAAAGAAATTGAAAGAAAAAATATACCCAATTCAAAAAATGTAATAGATTAAATATGGCAATAAAATGAGAGACTGATAGATTGATGTGAAAGCAAAACCAGACAATCTTTTGCTTACCAGACCAAAAAAAGAAAGAAAAATAGATAAAGGTATGCATAATTTTATAGGTCTTTGGTTATAGTGCCAAATTGTTTTCAAGAATGGTTGGACCAGTTTGCAACTCTATTGCAGTCATTAATATACCTCTTGTCCCATAATCTAGCTAGCTTTTTTCATTTTTGTTAGGTTTGAGGTGGTACCCCTGAGTTACAATTTGCATTTCTCTAATCAAGAATGATTTAGAGCATTTTTTTAAATATGGCTACAATCTTATTGAGTCCCTTATGATTTCTCTTTCATGTTTACCTTTTTATATTTTTCTTGAGTCTTGTGTTAGAATGTCAAATTTTCTATTCAGCTCTGTTTTGTTTTGTTTTGTTTTTCCAAATCAGGAATGCTTAGAAGTTCTCTATTTAATTATATCTTCATTTTCCCTCCTGCAGGATTATGCTCAGTTTATTCATTCATTCATTCATTCATTCATTCATTCATTCATTCATTTATTTATTATTTTCTGGGGAGAGGTAGGTTATTCTTTGTTGTAGTCCTAGCTTTGTTGCTTTCTACAATATGACATGCCAAGTCATCTTGTGTGATCCTTATTGTGGCTCCACAATATTTGAATTGCCTCTTTCTGGCTGTTTACAATATTTTTTCATTGGCCTGGAAGTTCTGAAATTTGTCTATAATATTTCTGGGAGTTTCTATTTGGGGATTTCTTCCAGTAGGGGATCAGTGGATTCTTTCCATTTTCATTTTACTCTCTAAATCTGAGATATGATTTAAGATTTATATAATAATTTCTTTCTTTTATCATGACTTTCAGGCAGTCTAATATTTCTTCAATTATGTTTCCTTGTTCTATTTTCAAGGTCAGTTATTTTTTTTCCGGTGAGATATTTCACATTTTCTTTTTTTATTATTATTTTGACCTTATTTTTTGTTTCTTGATGTCTCATGAAATCATTAGCTTCTACTTGCCCAATTCTAATTTTTAAGAAATTATTTTCTTTAGTGAACTTTTGTAACTTTTTTTCTATTTGACCAATTCTTCTTAAGAAGTTCTTTTCTTAAGTGAATTTTTGTGATTTTTTTTGCCATTAGACCAATTTATTTTTTAAGGTGTTATTTCCTTCAGTACTTTTTCTGCCTCTTTAACCAAGTTGTTAATTCTATTTTCATATTTTTTTGTATTGCTTTCATTTACTTTCACAGTTTTTCCTCTCTCCATCTTATCACTTTCTTTAACTTTTCCAAGAATTCTTGTTGGGCTTGTGTCCAATTAGCACTGTTTTCCCCTATGAAGCTTTGCTTGTGGCTGTTTTCACATTATTGTCTTCTGAGTTTTGTCGTGATCTTCCCTGCCATCTTTTTCATGACTGCTGATTTTTCCAGCTTATTTTTTTTTTTTACTTTGAACTTTATTTTAAAGTTGGGTTCTGGTCATCTGAATGTGGACCAAGATTCAGGCTTTTTCATGATGCTATTTTCAGAGCTAGTTCTGGGGTTCTGTAAATTTCTGGCACTTTCAGGCTTTTGTGATTTGGGGAGAGATATGGTCCCTACTGTCCTGATTTGTGTTGTGGTTTTTACCTAGTAAGGGCCTCTAATTTGACACAGCCAAAAAGTGCTAACACTCCTTTTGACCCACTATTAATAAATGCCATGAAGAGTGACTCCAGCAAGGATGATGCCACAAGCATCAGTACTGATACCACAAGATCTGTGTCTGATGAAGAGAAAACCTTGTCTGAAATCCAAGAGGAGAAACAAACACTAGAAGAATTAAAAGCGACTGTGGACAAATACCTCCCAATCTCAAAGGACGTGGTTAATATGCAAGAATCTTTAGAGGAAGATGGAGATTATTTTAGAGAAGACTATCCAAGAGACAAAGGCTACTTCACCTCACTAACTTCTCTGACAAGCAACCTTCGGTCCCAGGCAGATAAGCATGCATTGGAAAACATCAGAAGTCCTGGAACCTTATGGCGTAGTCTGCAAGGAGTACAAAGCATAGTGCCTCTATTTGTTCCAGGATCCATGGCCATTTAGATTGAGATTGTAAGGCCAAGGATCCTGGAGGGGTGGAATGTGATAGTAATGGCAATTAAAGATTCCCCTGTATTGGCTTGGTTTTCAAATTGATTGTGTTAAAACCCAGAGTTTGTTAATCCCACCTGTGGGATGGGCTTGTTGATGTGAAAAGAAAGTCCTGAACTGGGAGGAGCTGGTGACGTAGATTTGGAGAAACAAGAGGGAGGCAGAAGAACTTTTTGGAAGCAGCACCTCGTGGAGAGAGAGAGAGAGACTAAGAGAATTGCTGGTGGCCGCTTTGAATTGCCCTGGACTTTTGAGACCTGCCCCCTGAGCTGCCAAGGACTGAGGAGACATGGCTGTTTTGCTGGTACTTTGTCTGTTTTGATGTTGTTTTGCCAGATTTGTCCACTGGTGAAAGACAGTCCTTTTGTTGAAGAAGTCCTGGAACCTGGCTGTTCGCTAAGAAGCCCTGAGACTGTCCTGCAGACAGAGAGTGAATACTGTCCACTGGTGAGGGACAGTGCTGTTGTTGCAGGGGTCTGGAGACTGTCCTGCAGACAGA
>NW_027185797.1:13332454-13375308 GCF_028583685.1 Petaurus breviceps papuanus | reverse complement strand
TTGGGTATTAAGTGCTGTGTTTAAACTTGATGTAACTCTGGGGTAGACTCAATTGTGATCCAGGGGTGGGGAACTTTTGACCTTATGTTTGGAAACTAATCTCCATTTGAGAAGAGGGGCTTTGTGGTGGACCTAAAATAGAGAGCACCTATGCTGGTATTTTGAACCTGGGAAGTTGCCTTTCTTTTGGCATTACATTACAGACTGTGATCAAGTCTCTTGCTATCTTGTAGCCATAAGCTCTTTGCCATGGAACTGAAACTAAGGCCCCTGCTCCCTTGTGACTGATTACAAGTGATTCTCTCTGCCCTCAAACTGTAATCCAGAACTGTGTATGGGCAATATAGCTGTAAATCAGAAGCAGCTAGATGCAGTGCTAGCAAACAGTCCCCTGTAATCTCTTTCTGACAAATTGTTCAAGCTTTTTAATCTTTCTGGACTGAGAGCTCCTGAAGCTGATGCAGTCACTGTTATGGCTGCCTCTAAAACTCACTGCTGGCCCACAACCCACTCTCACAAAACTCTCCCGCTTACCTTCTGAGTTGTCTTAGGCTGGATAAAATGTCTCATCCTAAACTTTTGTTGTCCAGAGTTTTTTGGTTGCTCCAGAATTTTGTTTCTTCAGAATTCAATTTGAGGTATTATTTTGAAATTGGTGGAAGGAAATTGTTGGGAGAATTCTACTGGGTTCCTGCTTCTACTCTGCCATCCCACACTATTTCTGGTCAATATCAAATTAAAAGTATATCTCATGTTCATGTTTGTTTGTTTTTAGTGTCACATGGCTTATAAGTGAGGCAGAATGTCATAGTGAATGGAATAAGGTCTTGGAGTCAAGAATTCTTATGTTCAGGGTCTACCTCTGACACTTACTGACTAGATGACTAGGGGCAAGTCATTCATCTTCTCTATAACTCAGGAAAATCTTTAAAAATCTGTTACACAGCAGGTACCTAACTGTATTGGTAGAGAGAGTTTTCTTACTCATGAGTCTCACACATCATTGAAAGAGTGGGTCTAGTACAAAAGCAATCAAGAAAACAAATATAATAGCAATTTAAAATGCAAGCTCCTTACAAAAATTCCTTATGTAAGGTGAGATTTATTTTAGTAAAAAATGAACAAATGTCATATTTTATCTTAGATGGTCATTGAATCACAAATCTAGAAGTACATTAGAGACCACCTGAACTAACACTCTCATATTATAGATGAGGAAATGGAAGCCTAGAGAAGAGCTTTGCTCAAGGTTCCACAGTAGAATTTGAACTCAAGTCTTCTGACTACACAGACAGTATTCTTTCCCTGAATGTTTATGTATTTCCTCCAAGAACATCACACATTTATTACTCTCATAAATATGGGATATAATCTCAATGCTTGTAAATGCTTTCTAGACCCCTGAAAGTTCACAAGCATGTTTATATACATACACATTTCCAATGATATATAACACATCCCTCCACATCAGTAACTCCATATCAAAGCTAAGTGTCTCATAAAAAAGGACAGTGGAATTCAGACAGCGATCAGGAAATCTGTGGGTTGCAAATTGTTCAAGGGAGAGTCACTAGGATTGAAATTAGCATCGTGAAAGAATTCAGAAACCAATTACTGCAAGATCAGAACACAGGCACTAAAAGCATTAATCAAAGACAGTAACTGCCAGATGATTTCATGTCAATCAATCAGACTCCAGGCCAAGGAAGAGAGACATAGTAAGTTTAGCTCCATATTAAAAAATTAAATTACATAGTCGCTCAGACAACTATTTCTGGGTTGTATAAGCAGAAAGAAGTCCATAATTTCCCCCTGTGGAATAAAGATGTGAATTTCAAAGGATCCCTCCTGGCTAAGAGCGTTTTACATAAATGCATAATGCAAAAGTATAAGCCACAGGCAGAAACATTCCAGTGATATTCAAAGGGAAAATTAGGTGTTATTTGAAGAACTACATCTATCTATGAGATGTTGTTTAATTCTTCAGTCTCAAATCAAAACCAATTGCCTCTGTGGCTGACTATCAGTAGAAGCCATCTTACTTGTCTATTTTTGGCAGTTAAGAATGCCAAGAAAAAAGTAAGATTTCCCATCTTTCCTGGCCGTGGGGCAAACAGCACTCAGTACTTCCCTTACTTCTCCTTTAATGGTTGTTCAAGACTCTACCCCATCTAATTTAAAGATAAATACCAATGTTTACACCAATAAAGTGTTCTCCAAGCATGTTTCTTTCACTCTGGTTGAGAGATGTTGGCTTTGTTACTTTACATCAATCATTCAAAGGTCAAGAAGGCCAAAAGCAAAAGGAGTTGGGGAGTAGGAAAGAGAGATTGTGTGTGTGTGTGTGTGTGTGTTTTCCAAAACTTTCTGTTTCTATCTGCCCAAAGCGTATCCTGCTACTAATTGGACAACGGCACTAATATTTGGAAATCAATTAGCACAGTGCTTAGCACTTAAGGTCATCTCCCTTCTCCCACTAATTACACATTTTAAAGAGTGATGAGCAACATCAAAACTAGTCAAGGTACTTGTGTTCAAATGTCTGGTCTGCAATTTTCTGCCTGAGAGAAATGTTCCAACTTCTTTTTCTTCTTTAATCCTCAATTTCCTCATTTGTAGAATGAAATGGATTGAACTAGATGAAAATTAAGGTCCTTTCTTCTCTAAGTCCCCTGTTCCAATGTCAGGACAATTGTAGCTCTTTAATGAGATAATGTATTAAAGCATCTAAAAGTCATAGCAAATGCCTTCCTTTTGGGGAATGAGGAAAATGATGTCTGGAGAGCTTGAGTGATTGATGAAGGTCTTAATTAGGTAGAAAATGGCAAAATGGAAATTTGAACTAAAATTTCTTTAAAACAAATTATATATTTATGGTTGTATAAACAGGGGGTATGATGTAAAATGTAGTAAATGCTATCTATCTATCTAGTGAATTTTGGGGGTCTAGAAAGCATTGACTGCAATTGACATAATCTTCATTGGTATATATATACTTATACATAGATATATGTGTTTGTATTTATATGTATATATGAGTGTATATAAATCCATGTGTCTGTGTGTGCATACAGAGACATCAAGTAGCATATAACACATCATTCTTTCCTGCAACCCAGAACCTAAAGAAAATTAGAGCTAACTTTTTTTTTTCCCATTATATTGCATGGTTACCTGATCATGTGAGACATATACTGGTTTGCCCCCTTGCTGGGAATCGGAAAGCCTCTTGTTCTGAGGTATGAACCTGAGCTCTCCAAGGTCTAGTGTAGTGTGAAATCTGAAAGATTTTACCAAGTTGGAAAGACTTCAACAATGAAGTATTGGCAACAGAGTGGTCCTGCATCCTAAGGACTAGAGTAGATAAATACTGACATAGGCTCCATTGGTAAATTGACCACTAGTTGATAGATTATTTATTGGGCCATGGAAACTCACAAAACCTCAAAAAAAAATCTAAAAAGACACTTGAGCCTGGTTCCAATTTACTGCTGTATTGGAAGTGGGCAGTCTTTATGCTTCTAATAATAATAATGATAATAGTAGTAGTAGTAGTGGTGGTGGTGGTGGTGGTAGTAGTAACAGTAGTTGTCATAGTAGTAGTAGTTGTAGTTGTAGTAGTGTTGTAATATAGTTACTATTATATTCTAGTCACTACACTAAATCCCTTATGAATATAATCTTCATGAAAAACCTGGGAGATAGGTATAATCATTCTCCCCATTTTATTGATGAGAAAACTCATCTGAGGAGAGATAAAGTAACTTCCCCAGCGTCATACACTAAGTATCTACAAATATTAACTTAGTTGTTGATACTTCAAATGTGAGACTCTTACACAATGACCAGTGAAAGAACATGCTTTTGGAAGTGTGGGTTCCATATTAATATTCTAAGAATATACAAAATTAGGAAAAAAATCCATAAATTTAGGTAAGTAGAAGGATGACTCACAGGAGAATCAAACCAAAGATTTGGATGAATTGCTATCAAATAGGTATCCCAAGAGAAGAAACAAAAGTCATTTCCAGGGATATTTGTTCACCTTATATCATTTATGGTAAATATTTTCAAAAAGTTTGTGATAGAAATTATTTGAATTTATATGACAATTTCTGTTGCAGAGAATAAAGAAATAGATTTTATGAATAATTTGATAAGATCCTCCCTAATAAATCAAAATATACACGGCTACTCAGTGACTTGAATTCAAAGTAGTAGTAGGTAAAGGAAATTTTAAAATATGTGGAAAATGTGATTCAGGTTTGATAAATGAGAAGTCAAACACTTATAGACTCCACAGTAGCCTTACACTTATATGTAATGAATACTTTCTTTAAGAAAAACAGTTGAAGATCAGATAACATCGCAAAAATGAAATTGGTCATATTTTAACTGTCAGAAAATTGCTTATTCCTCATGTGAAATTCAAACCTGAATCAGACGTCTGCATACTGTTGGATCAACAAATTGTAACAGAAAAGATAAAAGTTTATAAAAAGCCAGGAAAAATGATAAAAATTAGAAAAAAAAAGAGATATATTGTGCAATTTGAACAACTGCAACCTGTTATATTAAAGAAGCTATGGGTACTGAAAGATGGGAAGTGGATGGAAGAAAGGATAATACCTATTTTAGCCAATTTCTCACAATTTAACCAATGGGAATTAGCTTATAATGGGGAGACCAAAAGACTGAAAATCCTCTGAGATAAGAAACACCTGTCAAAGACCGAAGATTTTAGTGATTTAGAATATAAACTCCCCTATAAAATCTTAAAGTGTATGGTGGTAAAAAGTAATAACCACTCAAGTTCTAGCTGGTATGAAAAACACTTAGTGAGGAGTCCAACTAAGAAAAGTGACTCCAAGGTCATTTAATGGTAGACATGGAAGGATAACAAAAAGATGAAAAACGCATATACATAAACATATGCATATATGTATAAATACACACACGTGCGTGTATCTGTGTGTATAATATAACAATCTCTTTATTCTATTAATGGCAACGAACTCACCACATATAAACTCTAATATCCCAGTCCCAAACTTATGGAAACAGCACTGAAGAAACAAAAGATGAGGGGAATGTATCTGAATTAGGCCAAGGATATAAAGAAGCAGCTTATGTTGGAGTTAAAATAATTTTGAAGCTTTTGAGGGATCATTTTTCTATGTACCTGAAGGGGGGGAAATATATTAAAGGCATTGGAAAATGATAGAATTTATTACTCCCAAAAATATGGAGAGACAATATAGAAAATCAATCGCCACCAACCTATATAAGCACCTTCACATTTATATAAAAATGTTAGAATAACAATCTACATGTCCATCAAGGCTATCTTTCATAATGATTTTTACAAAGAATAAGCAGAAACTTGTCTATATGATTTTCTACAGTAAATTGTATTTTTTTTGCCATAATTGACTAAAATATATAGAAAATGCAAGATCCCTAGGGGCGGCCAGGTAGCACAGCGAGTAAGAGCACCGGCTCCAGTGTTGAGAAGACCTGGAGATCGAATCCTGGGCTCAGACGCTTAGCACCCACCCAGAAACACCTGGCCGTGTAACCTTGAGCAAGTTACTTAACCCCAATTGCTTAGGGGCGGCCAGGTGGCTCAGCGAGTAAGAGCACCGGCTCCAGTGTTGGGATGACCTGGATCAAATCCAGGCTCAGATACTCAGCACCACACCCAGAAATAACTGGCCGTGTAACCTTGAGCAAGTTACTTAACCCCAATTACTTTAAAAAAAAATGCAAGATCCCAATATGCCTTTGTGGATTTTTTTTTTTTGGTCACGAAAAATGTGTTATATAAGAGCTATTGAAGCAAGAGAAGAGATGTAGCTAATATTTCAAAAGGAGCCCTCTGTTGGAGGCAGTGTCATGAAAGCACCCTAGGGGAAGATGAAGACCCAAAGACAGTGTGTGACTGTTATATGCTATAGATAGTCATTTACTATCCATCATACACACATTTAGTCATGCTGACAAAAGGAAATCCATGAAAGGGAATCATATCCCAGAGGTATCTTCAAAAAATAAAGGATGAAGTTCTAGGGTTCTATTCCCATGCATATATGTACACATATTAATATGAAAGCTATCATATTCCCTTTATTTCTTAGATATGGATGACACCTCTTACTTTCATTATATGAACCATTTATGAAATTCCATTTCATCACAAAGGATTCTGTCCTCTCCTTTTTTTGGTTTTAGTTTATTTTTCAACATTCACTTCCATAAGATTTTGACTTCCAATTTTCTCCCCATCTCTCCCCTCCCTGGTGTGTAATTTGATGTAGGCTCCACATATTCATTCATATTGAATGTATTGTCACATTAGTCATGTTGTAAAGAATAATTGGAACCAATGGGAGAAACCACAAGAAAGAAGAAACAAATGAGAGAGGCGGCGGGGGGAAGTTGGGGGGAGAGAGAACGAGCAAATAATAAGTTTCTATCTGCATTCAGATGCCACAGTTCTTTTTTTTACATGTGGACAGCATTTTCTATCATGAGTCTTTTGGATTTGTCTCAAATCCTTGCATTGCTAAGAGGTAAGTCTATCACAGTTACTTATTGCACAATGTGGCTGTTACCATGTACAATGTTCTCCTGGTTCTGATCACTTCACTCAGGATCAGTTTCTTATAAGTCTTTACAGGTTTTTCTTAAGTCTACCTGTTCATTTCTTATAGCACAATGGTATTCCATTATATCCATATACCACATCTTGTTCAGCCATTTCCCAACTGATAGAAATCCCTTCAATTTCTAATTCTTTGCCACCAGAAAAAGAGCTGTTACAAATATTTTTGGACATGTGGGCCCTTTTCCCATTTGTATGATCTCTGGGATACAGCCCTAGAAGTGGTATTGCTAGGTCAAAGGGTATGTACATATTTATAGTCTTTGGGCATAGTTCCAAATTGCTCTCTAGAATGGTTAGATCAGATCACAACTCCACCAAAAATGCATTAGTATTCCAATTTTCCCATATTTTCTTTAGCATTTATCATTTTCTTGTTTTGTAATATTAGCAAATCTGATAGGTGTGAGGTGGTACCTCAAAATTGTTTTGATTTGTATTTCTCTAATCAATAGTAATTTAGAGCATTTTTTATATGACTATAGATACCTTTAATTTCTTCATCTGAAAACTGCTTGTTTATATCCTTTGACCCTTTACCTATTGGGGAATGACGTATTCTTATAAATTTGACTCAGTCCTCTATATATTTTAGAAATCAAGTCTTTTTCAGAGATACTGGTTGTAAAAATTCTTTCCCATTTTTCTGCTTCCCTCCAGATCTTGGTTGCATTGGCTTTGTTTGTGCAATTAAAAAAAATTAATGTAATCCAAATTATCCATTTTGCATTTCATAATGTTCTTTATCTCTTGTTTGATCATAAATTCTTCCATTCTCCATAAAGATGACAGATAAACTATTCCTTTATCTCCCAGTTTGCTTATACATAAGGCTTTATATCTAAATTGTGCACCCATTTTGATTTTGTTTTGGTATAAGGTATAAGATGTCGGCCTATACCTAGTTTCTGCCATACTATTTTCCAATTTTCCCAGCAGCTTTTGTCAAATTCTCCATTATATCTTACAAAAAGGACACATAAACAATGGATAATGACAGTGGAAAAGATCAATGAGACTACTGAGGGTAATTACAAGACAAAATGAGGAACTTTGACCAGATGGTAGGTGGGAAAGAGGTTCCTTTACCCCAGTGACAAAGAAATTGAGTATATCACATGGGGATTGGGTATTTGAAAGAGCTTTAAATGACTTCATCTGGCACTGTCTCTAGAGTATGTTCTATTGGCCGATTTATATACTTTGCTGTGATAAGTAATTTACTTAAAGATTAACATAATAAAGTTGATGATAATATTATCTTGAATTTACACAGTGATAGACATTAAAATATAAGGCTTTTCTTCCTAAGAAATTGAAGCATTTTCGCATGTACGGTATTATAATTTTTTTTATTCTCCCTAGATTCTCTAGGAGCTTTACATTATTATCTTCATTCTATTGACACAGAACCTGAAGCATGGGGAAGTTAAGTGAATTAAGGTCATGTTGTTAGACAGTCAGTAGGAATCATACCCAGAGAAATCTGAATAAACTATAGGAGTTCGGAACAGAATTCTAGTTTATTCCTAAAATTCATCTGTAAGGCAGTCCTTTGGCATTTGCATTGAATTGCCTTATTTCTCTAGAGGGGAGCTAGGTCCTCAGGCCAAGCCACAAAAGTCAACTTAACTCAAAATGGAGTTGAACCATGTCATTAGACTGAATTCTGGGTCCTGGGAACAGAAGGATAGGTGACTTCAGAGAAAGAGTAAGAATAAGGAAGTAGTTTCCCCAGCCTCATTCCTGGGGACTCTCCAACCATAGGCAAAATTTTCAAATTGGTGAAATTTGTCTTTGGCAACATCCAACTTCTTTTTCTGTGCATGCATTTCCCTTCCCATACCCACCCCTGTTCCAAGTACAAAGGTTGCCATTGTGCCAATTTCTAGAACTCCCTACACACATACCCCAAATCAAATCATCCCGCTGTGAAATTACCTCTGTTCTCTAATCAACACTACCCTTACCTAATTTGAGATCCTTCACTCTGTAGAGGGTGAGGAAAATCCATTAAACCAAAGTATGAACATAAAATGATCCTATAATCTTTCCTAGATACATTTGCATATTTTAAAAGAGAATGCTTCCTCATTTAAAAGAAACTGTAAATGGTGAAATTGTTTCAGGTCATTTAAGAAAGCAGGCCATGTCCCCACCAAAAAAATCCTTTAAGTCCCACTTTTTGTTTTTCCTATTCATAATTATAGCTGAAGTTAGAGAGGAGCAGTGATATGATTGGTAGATCACAGCTCATTTTCACCTATGGTTTATTTTTGCTCTTAACTTATAAACCAGGTGTTTGTAAATGGGGACTATCTTACTAAACTTCTTCATACTTAAGAGTTATTTTCTTCCCCTTCTGTATGTGTTAAGGTTCTGGCACATTTGACCTACTTACCTTTGACCCAGCTGCAATAGATGCCATTTAAATAGTCAGTAATGCTTAGAAAGGACAAATCTCTACTATTCCACCGAATTCTTATGAAAACACTGTGATGTCATAGGTACTAATGCCCCAACTGCTTCTGTATTTAATATTTGTAGATGAGAAAACTGAGACTCAGAGAGATGCTATTGAACTGGCAAATGGCAGAACAGGAGGGTACCCATGTCTCCTGAATCAAATTCTAATACCTATATCTACTATCCCATAGTTCCTCTTTATGATGAACCAAAAGGTCCCAGCTGATATAGAGACATTTATTCTGAACTGGTCCCAGAATGAGTAAAGGATTTCCAATGATTTATTGAAGGCTTGCATTTATGCTTGACATGACAGTTATGAAATTATGCCATACAAATTTAGTGAGATATCTATTGGACTATATAAAATGATGGAGATGAAGAATTCAGAAAAAATTGGGATGTCAGTCAGTCATTTATTAAGTGTCTACCATGTAGCAGGGAGCATGGAAAGTGCCAGGATCCAAAGGAAAGCAAAAGTCCAATCTCCCCCTTCCAAGGATGCCTATGTGCATGGAAAATATATACAGTGAAATTGGAAATAATCTCATGAAGGAAATCACTAGCTATGAAAGGACCTAGAAAGGCCTTCTCCAGAAGATAAGTCTTGATGTAAACCAGTGAAACCAGGAAGCAGAGGTGAGGCAGGAAGAATATTCCAGGTATGGGAGACAGTCAGTAAAAAGAAAGGAATTTAAAAGATTGTGTGTGTGTGTGTGTGCGTGTGTGTGTGTAAGGGAGGATTACAAAATTTGTGGAGTGTACCAAAAATATGAATCCTGGAAAAGTAACAAGAGGTTATTTTGTGAAGGGCTTCATATGCCAAACAAGAAGAAATAGGGAGCTATTGCATTCTCAGATCTCTGTGTTAGAAAAATCACTTTGGGGGGCAGGTTGGTGGTGCAGTGGACAGAGCACCAGTCCTAAAGTCAGTAAGACCTGAGTTCAAATTTTGACCTCAGACACTTACTAGCTGTGTGGTCCTGGACAAGTCATTTAATCCCAATTGTCTCCCCCTAAAAAAATTTCTGGCAATTATAAGTAGAGGACAAATTAGAGTTTAGAAAGCCTTGAGGCAAGGAGACAAATTAGTAAATTATTGAAATACTTTAAGTATGAAGTGGTGAGAGTCTGTACCAGTGTGATGGCTGTATGAGTTGAGAGAAATGAAAGTATAGAGAAATGCTATTTAAGTAGAAATGACGAGCTATCAACAGATTGGATAATTTGGTCTTTAGAGTGAGTGTGAAAGGAAAATTCAGAAAGGTACTGAAATTTCTAGTCTGGATAGTTATGAAAATGGTGGTACATTCCATGCTAAAAAGAGAAGTTGGAAAGAGTTCTCTTTTGGATATGTTGATTTGGAGGTGACTAAGGAACATCCAGTTTCAGATATCTAAAAGATGCTAGAGTTCAAGGTTAGAGTTAGATACATATAGTTCTGGGGATCACTTATATAATGATCCTAATTATACCCAAGGATACTGAGATCATTTAAGTAAAATGATACAGAAGGAGAAGGAGGCTGAGGACAAGTCTTAGGGCATCAATTCTCAAACTCTAGTCAAAAGACCCTCCAAGACCCCTTCACAGGCCCCAGGATGTCAAGGCTATTTTCACAATAATACTAAGACATCATTTGCCCTTTCCTTTTTTTTTTTTCTTATTGGAGGAGGGAGGGCAGGGAAATTGAGATGAAGGTGACTTCCCCGAGGTCACATGGCTAGAAAGTATTGTGTCTGAGTCTGGATTTGAACTCAAGTCCTCCTGACTCCAGGACTGGTGCTCTGTTCACTGTGCCTCCTAGCCACCCCACTATTTGCCCTTTCCACTCTCATTCGCTGAAAAGGACATGGTGAAATTTTCCAGAAACTACATGACTTGTGAATCAAAGATTTAGCTGGGATCATGAGGAGGTCATATCTCATCTTTAGAATTGCATTGTTGTCCCACAAATTGCTGAATATATAGACATATCTTGACCTATCATTTTGCTTGTATTCATCTGGTAACAGAAGCAAATAATCATGGAAGAAGAACTTTTATGTAGATACTTGTAAATGAACACAAGTGATACTGAACTATCTGAGGGGTTTAAGGAATTTTTAAAATTTCTCTTTTAACCTGGAGCAACCACTTTGACCTTTGCATGAGCTGGTGAAAAAGAAATGGTTGGCAAAATGGCTGCTTCCTTAGTATGACTGAAGGTGATGAAGCCAAATGATAGCAGTAGTCTTTGGATTCTTAACCACCATGTACTTGTCAATTTTTTTAAACAAGTACTAGTTTCACTTCAGAATAGCCGAAATGAAGCGGTAAAATGTTATTAAATTTATTAAATAATGACCTTCGAATATATCCTATAAAAAAAAACATATTCTTTCCGATGACGTGGGAATTATGTATGAAGCTTCTGTTGCATACTAAAGAACAATGGATTTCTTGTGGAAAAGCATTTTTGCAATTGTTTGCTTTCTCAGCTCAACTAGCTATATTTTTTTTTCATGGAACACCATTTTTACTTGGAAGGAAAACTGACAGCAAACTACAGTTATTCAGACTTGTGTATTTGCCAGATATTTTCTGGAAATAAAGGAAGTGACCTGGTCATTTCAAGGAAAACAATGGACAGATTTATTGTCAATAATACATTTTAAGGGGCAGCTAGGTGGCGCAGTGAATAGAGGACCGGTCCTGGAGTCAGGAGGACCTGATTTCAAATCCGGCCTCACACACATAACACACACACACACACACACACACACACACACAAACTAGCCATGTGACCTTGGGCAAGTCACTTAACCCCAATTGCCCTCAAAAAAGCAAATTAATAATAATAATAATAAATTTTAAGCTTTAAAGTGGAAATAAGAATTTTGAAAAAAAACTTACAATCTTTTATGGGAACTGGACAGCTTCCAATATTTAAAGATTTTTTGGATAACATTGGCAGTAATATTTGCAAAAGTGATTATTTGATATCATATAATGAATATGCCAGCTTTTAGAAGTTCTCTTAGTGAACCATTTTTTTTTCCCAATGGACAATACCTGATGTTATAAAAAAACATGTAGAATAAAAAAGAGACCAATGAATTTTCATAAAACAGAATATGAAAAGATGAGTGATAAGTTTTTGGGGTCCACATTGCAACCAAACTTTAAGAAACTAGCCCTTAAGAGGAGTATATACACTTATCTGAATATATGCCCCCCGTTTTCCAACTTTTATATGTGTGAGGCCAGATTTTCTTCAAAATATTACAACAAATGCAGAAGCAGGTGCCTTTTATCAAGCAAGACACTAAAGGGATTTGCAAAAATATATAACAATGCCACTCTTCCCCTACTATGGTTTTTTTTTTTTTGGAAAATAATCATTTTTCATGAAATATCCTACCATGTAATGGGTTTATTATTACTATTGTAAATGGATTAACAGATATCTATTTAACGTACATTGATTTTAATTTATTCCATTAAATTACATGTTAAATAAAAACATACGTAATGCATATTAAAAGAAAAAACCTCTTCTGTGTCCTCTGTAATTTTTAAGAATGCAAAGGGGTGCTGAGACTTAAAAATCTAAAAAGAGTTGCTTCATTGGGTACTTGTGATTAGTGTGTATGACCTGGTTGAACATACAGGAAAAGAGAATGAGGGAAGAACCATGAGACAAGAATGTCATGAAAGAGAAGAGTATTTGAGGGGTAAAGACATTTGAGGATTGGGAAAAGTTTATTAAACTTGGAAATGAAGAGATTATTGTTAACTTTAGAGAGGACAGTTTCTTTTGAGGGAGTAGTTTAGCAGTCAGATTTCAGAAGGTTTAGAATGAAGAGGAGAAGAATGGAGTCATAATTTCAATGGAATATTCACATAAAAAAGAAGAAAAGAAAATGCAGATTAATTATTAGCGGAGAGGGTAAAAGCCAATGATGTTTTTGCTGTTTCAAAATAAAGAGACATGGGTGGTGTTTCAGGCAAAAAAAAAAAGAAGGATTTAGCAGATAGGAAGAGAATAAAGTTTAGCAAAAGGATTGTGGTTGATGGTGGAGAATACAGGAAGGAATGCGATGATGCTTGGAAAGCTAGAAGACACAATTTCATGAGAGATGGGTGTGAATGAGGAGGTAGTTAGGGAAGATGTCTGAGTTATATGCATTGCGGAAGAGAAAAGAGGCTCCATTTTTTGTCAATGAAGTCTTTAGCAAAAAAGGGTTTGGGAAGGGGTTGGGATGAGATGCCTCCATTTGGAATTAAAAGATTTTTGAATAACCTGGGAGAGTGAATTAATTTGAGTGTTGAAGGAAGAGCTAAATGAAATGATGCAGAATGAAGTAGTCAGAACAAGGTGAATTTACAGCATAACAATAATACAAAGGAAAAATAGTTTAGACATTAAGAACTATGATCAATGTAATGATCAATTAAGACTTGAGAGAACTGACTGGGTAGCATGTATTTTGCTTTTCCAAAGAGAGGGGATAGATCAAAGGTGCAGAATGAGCCATACATTGTCAGAGATTGCCAATGTGGAATGTACTGCTTTATTCATCGGGGACAGGAGCATGAGAATGTCACTGGGGACACATATTTTTTAAAGATTATTGATAAAACATTTTGATTTTTTTCTCAAATAATTTTTCAACTCATTCCAATCATTCTTTGGGTATTTATTTCTTATATATTTTCATAGAATATACATTGTGAAAGATAATTTAAGGTTTTTTTTTTGTTTGCTGTACTAAAAAATTCAAATAATATTTTAAAAATTGTATTTATATTTTTAAAATTATTAATTCATCCCTTAGCTATTTCTTTCCTTCTTGAAGGAAAGACTGAATCCATAAAACATAAGAACAATACATTGAGGAGTAACCAAATCACAGCTTCTCTTCATTTTCTCTGTGTGTGTGTATTAGCATACCAACTAGTTGTTTTGACTGACTTTTGAACTCTTTCTTTTTGTTTTGTTGCTATGTAGACATAACATGGATAACTCAGCATTTTCCAGGACTTGTTTTCCATTCTTATGGGCAAGATAACAGAGGTAGTGAAGAAAAGGTCTTGGCTAAATAGGAAATATTAAATAGCAGCCCCAAAGCCAACAGAGAACAGCAGCCTGGTCCTTTTTCTGTCCAAAACTAGACTATTCTCCTAGTAAGTAATAACAATGATTAATACTACTAATAAATAATCTTAATGCTTCCAGTGAACTTATGTGACATGCATTCACATCCTAATACTTTTCTTCAATTATAAAAAGTAATTATTTTATCCACCTATACAATAGTCCCTGAATCTAACTTTTCAAGAGTTGTAGAATATTAAGCATGAGAGAATGACAGGAGAATGTAATTTGTACCACGTTTCTATTTTTTATCTAAATTTGATCAATAAGAGGATAGTAAGATAATATCATATATCACTTTAAGGTTTTTAAAATGCTTTGGTTATAGTTTTCTCGTTCCAGTATCATAAGTCTGTAAAGTCAGTATTACAGGTATGATTATGTCCACTTTACAGGTAAGGAAATTGAGACTCCAAGCTTTTAAGTCATAATAATAGTTAATAGTAGCTAGTATTTATATATTGCCTACTATGCCCAGGAACAGTGCCATATGCTTTATAAATATTATCTTATTTGATTTAATAATGGAATTACACTCCGATTTTGACTATTTCATTAGCAATGTTGAAAATGTTAATGACCCAAGTTAGAAGTCCAAGAATGACTGTAACTGATAAAAGAGAAACCTATCAGAATTGAGTTCTTTTTAGTTGTTATTTCTTTATGGAGTCATGTATTAGGGTAGGGAAGGGGTGCAGAAAATCTATAATTTCTTTGCTATGAGGAACTATTTGATAAGGAAACTCTCTAGTAAGGTACCTTTTTTTATAGCTTAGAAAGTTACTGTTACAGAGTTGGTCAAAACATTGAGTGGTTACATCATTTGCACAGGGTCCCACAGCCATTAAGGGACAGAAGCCCAGTATTCCTGGGCTCTATCCATTGTAAATTAGTGCTTGTTTGTTTGTTTTTTAAAGAACCACTTAATGTGTGATTATTCTGGGGTTAGGATCACAGCAGAGTTCAGCATTCTCAGCTTTTGCCATATTTCCACATCCCTGTTGGAAAAAACAGCTGTTTTGGAGACAGTATGGCCTCCAGAGGGAACTTTCTATTTCCTTTGAGCCAATAGCTTGACTTCCTTGCTTCATCTGCCGCCCAGACTGTGAATGAAAACAAAAGAAACATCCATATGCTGTAGTGGAAGAGTTGTGTGCCAGGAGGGGGAAGAGAGTCAGCAGACACAGGAAGTCTATGTAGAGGTAACTATCCTTTTCTTTCCATGGTTTAATCTCAACATTTTCTTCTGGGCATGGTCTGTTGTTAACCTCGATTGCTTCTGGCTCATACAATTAGAACTCATCTTACCAGAGTGAGTGGCACACATAAATTCCTCTCTTCCCCTTTCCCTCTCCTTTCCTCTACACACACTCACAAATCTCAAAGGTGGACAACCACCAATTGTGGATCTTACAACATCTGAATAAATAGAAAAAATGAGCCACACATAAACCTCACCATGATTAATATGATTGGTTTTCACATATTTTTATTATCAACGAAAAGACACGAAGGTACAAATAACATGAACATTAACATGAGTTACATCCACAAAGTTCATAAAGGAAACAATGGGAATCCTCTAAATAAAGACACTTTTAGTTGAAGTTCATACAATTTCCTGGGTGTAGTCTACCAGTGGGCAGACTTCCCTACAGGATTGTTTTGAAGATACAATGAAACAAAGAAGATAGTGTGGAATAACTGAATTAATATGACCTCTGGAGTTAGAAGCCTCTGACTGTGTTACTTCTTACTTGTGTGATGTTAACTAAGTCATTGATTACTCTGGGCCTCGATTTCCTCATCTGTAAAATAATAGTACCAGATTTGATCATCTCTCAAGACACTTCCAGCTTAATAGCCTTTGACCTTATCATGTGTGTGAAGGACTTTATAAACTACAAAGGAACATAAACAGCTAAGTCCTTACTTTTGTTATTACTTCAGTATCCTGTAACCAAGAAGTTTGTATTTATAAAGTCCAGATCAAGAGAAAACAGTAGGAAAAGTGACCTAGATAGTTTGTTGTTATTATTGGATGGGGTAGAAAAACAAATACTTCTACTGACCCTAAAGCAAATATTAGGAAAAGGCCATTTGTATCCATAGTCAGCCAAGTAGCCTAGCTCTTTTATCAAAAGGAAGATTCTCCATTCAAAGAAGCTGTTCAACTTAATGTAATTCAAGAAGCATTTATTAACCACAGAGACTGTAATAAGTGCTGAGTACAATGATTAAAAAAAATAATTCCTGACCTCAAAAAGCTTACACTCTGCTTGTGGGAAACACCATACACATAGATAAGTAAATACCAAAAAGGAATGGGCAAGGGTGGGGACTCTGGGGGAACATCTGGGAAATCTTCATGTAGTAGGTGACACAAGTGAGCCTTTATTCAGTGGAGCTTAATTTTGTTGTTTTTTTTTTATCTGTAAAATGGGAAACTTGGAGAAAAAGCCTTCTATAGACCCTTCCAGAAGGCAAAGGTATAAAAAAAAAGTACAGAAATGGGCAATGAAGAATGGTATGTGCAGAACAGAAAATGGACAGGTTTGACTAGAATACAGAGCACATGAGGAGGAATAACATAAAATCAGTCTAAAGATAGATTGCAGCCAGTTTGTAAAGGACTTTAAATGACAGTTTGAATTTTAACCATGACACAATAGGAAGTTGTATATCTTTTTTTCATGTGTGTGTGTAGTGGAAGGACAAACATATCTCTGATTTAGGATTATCAAATTGTAATTACTTGTGGTTAGTGGGTTGGAGAGAGGAGAGAATGGAAACAGGTAAATCAATTAGGAGACCCTTAAGATACTCCAGCAGAGAGAGGATGAGGGCCTGAATTAGGGTGATGGGTATGTGAGGCAGAGAAATGAATGATTAGTTGTTCAACCATTTCTGGTTCCACAGGCCTCACGTGTATGTGTATTTGCACAAACCTAGAGCTAAACTTTGTAAGGTTAATGATATGTTAGCATTTTTCTCAATATAAATACTTCTTCAAGTCCCTCTTACTAGCTATATGACCATGGACAAAAAACTTTCTAAGACTCTTTCCTGGTCTATCAATGGATATTAATAGGAATTTTTTTAAAGCAAGAGTAATGAATGCGTTCTTTACTTGGAATAATGTCCTTTGTCTTCTTCCAAAGGCAAAGGTAGACTAAAAGAATGGTTATTCTAGAGTTGTCATTGACTGATAAAGAGAAGCTGGAAGTTAAAGACCAGATGACAGGTTCCTTGGGAAAGAGTGAGCATTCTAGCTTAGAACTTGTGATTGATAAGGAAGAGAAAGGCAAGTATAATTTCATATGAACCTTAAATTTTGGGGAAATATATTTGAAAGAGTTCTGAGAAAGGACAGATAGGGTCCTATGTCCAAAATTTCTATAATAAAACCATGAAGAATGGAAAGCTTAAAATAATAAAATTCTTATAATATAAACACAAAAGATGCAAATGAGGAAGAAAAGAGGAATCTTTTTGATGTCCCTTATGTGAATGCATAGAGCATACTTTGTGCAATTTCATTTTTAAAAGAATATGTACAGGCGATGAAAGCAATGGCAGTAAAATTAAGACTAATACAAAAGAACAGAAAAGTCCTATAAGAATAACATCAGCAGTACCAAAGCTCAAGATGAACTGAAATTGGAGATGAATGCCACAGCCAGCAAAGGAATGCTTTTTAAAAATCTATTTTATGGCAAGTAGAAAATGAAGAAAAGTAAAGGACTGATGTTAGGAATAGATTAGATTATAAAAATGAAGATAGAGAGACAAGACAGAACTACTCAGCTTTTATTTTGTTTTTTTGATTTTTCTACAAAAAAAAAATCTTTTTGAGCTGGGAAAGATACAAGGCGGCAAAAGTGGCCAACAGAAAGTAAAACATAAGATAAGTGAGGAGACGGTAAAAGGAAAAATAGATATCCATAATATGGTCAAGGCAATAAGCCTTGAAGGAGCACATCACTTAGGAAGAGGGAAAGTAAATTCTGGCAGAAGAGAGAATAACAAATTTATTTTATTTCTAGTCAACCAACTATTCTATTGTCTTTGAGGACCAGTATTTTGGGGATGTGTCTTACTTGTTTATCAATTAGAACTAAGGGGACCTTGAAAAACAGGCATCCCTATTTCCTTCTTTCTTAAATAAATGGCATTACAAATTGATTAAATCTCATTAGCCCAAGATTTGGCATGTAAATAGTTCTTAAATTCAATGAGACAGCAGATTTTCATGGACCCCAAGTTTCTTATGTTCAATTAAATTAAAATGTACCTTCTCTGGGCACCATCCCCAGTCTTCATTGAACTCTGGTTGGAAAAAAAAAATATTACCCTGACATTTACACCTAAGCTAAATGAATTTCATGTATCTGTGGGTGAAGTCAACAGGTATTTTTTGATAACCTGCTATGTACCCAGCACTGTGCTGTGTCCTATGAGGGGAAAAAAATACGGTAAGGCTAAATTCTTACCTTCAACTAGTTTGTAATATCATGTGAGTTTTATGTGGGAGAGGGAGAAGGAAAAGACAATGTTGTAGAGTGAATTCTTGTATAGGTAAAGCTTGAGTTGGGTGACCTTTGACATCCCTTATAAGTCATAATTGTAAGAATAGGGAGGCATGAGTAGTAGACTACAATCTCATTAGCAACAGATAATGTGTTGGAGTAGTAAAAACAATTTATTTTAATCTTTGACTGAATTAAGAGATATAGACTCTTGAAATGACGAGGTGGTAGTGCTAATGTTGGTCTCATCTGGAATGTTGTACTCAGAGGTGAGGGTCATAGCTTAAAGACATAGATAAGTTGAAATGCACCCAGAGGAAAGGGACTGTCAATATACTTAAGACCTTTGAATCTATGTCATATAAGAATTGACTGAAGGACAAGCCATCATAGCTGTGATCAAATACTTGAAGGGTTGTTATGGAAAGAAGTGATTATGCTTATTCTATTTGACTCTAAAGGGTAGAACCAGCAGAAATGCCAGAAAACATTTAGGCTAAATGTCAAGAAATGACTTTCTAATGTGAGTTGTCTCAATATGGAACTGGCTATTTTGAGAGGTAATGTGTTCCTTCTCTTTGAAGGTCTTCAAGAATAAGTTGGGTGACAACTTTCATATAGAGTTTGGATTAGAATGCCACAGTAGAAGATTCCAATGTTTAAATTCTGAGATTCCAGAGAGTAAATGGAACGAGTTCTCAGAGCAAGTGGAAAGGCATGAAATTATGAGAACAAGCATAGAAGCTTCTCCCTCAGACCCAATCTATTGATCACTAAATTTATTAACATTTATTAAATACTTTGTGCTAATCACATGTGTGACAAAGATTTTCTTTTCCTAGAAGTTAGTAGCACTTGGAAATGTCTGGAATGCAAATAGCCTGAAATTCGAGAATGATAAAAAGAAATTCACGGCATCCATTCTTGAATGTAGAACTCATTGGAGAGATAGGATATATGTAATGGGGATAGGTAGAATCTGAAATCACATTATTGTATGTGGTGATGCTACCCTGTCCTGTTTTCCTTATCCTATATATTTTCAGACAGAATTGGTTGTGGTGATTGATTTCCTGATCAAAGTGTAGACTCAGAATATGCCTTCAATTTTTATGCCCTTAATGTTACTATACATTTTTTTTGGAGGGCAATTGGGGATGTGACTTGCCCAAGGTCACAGGGGTAGTTTTTGTGTTAAGTGTCTGAGGTCAGATTTGAACTCAGGTCTTCCTAACTCCAGGGCTCATGCTCTATTCACTGTGCCACCTAGCCTCCCTCTAATACCACTATTCAATCATAATGATGAGATTACTTTATATTTGTTGATTACTTTTTCCTTTTTTAAAAAAATCACTTAACATCAATTAAATGGTTTGTTTGATTGGGATGAATATGTTGATGAGTGATTTTCCTTAAAAATACTGATTTTACAAAAATGCAGAGGAAGGTAGCTTAGACTTGCCAGATCTTAAACAATATTATAAAGCAGCAATCATCAAAAACTATTTATTAATGGCTAAGAAAAAAAGTGGTGGATCAGTGGAATAGAATAGGTACACAAGACTGAGTAGCAAATGACTACAGTAGCTTACTGTTTGATAAACCAAAAAACTCCAGCTTCACTACCAGAGCTCACTATCTGACAAAATCTTTTGGGAAAACTGGGAAACAGTTTGGGAGAAACTAGGCACAGGCCAACATTTCACCCCATACCGAGATAAGGTCAAAATGGGAGCATGATTTAGACATAAAAGGAGATACCATAAGCAAATTAGGAAAGTGAGGAATAGTTTACCTGTCAGATCTATGGAGAAGGGAAGAATTTGTGGCCAAGCAAGAGGGAGAAACATTACAAAGTGCAAAATGGATAGTTTTGACTACATTAAATTAAAGAAATTGAACAAACAAAACCAAGGCAACCAAGATTAGAAGGAAAACAGAAAGCTGGGAAATACCTTTTACAGCAAGTGTTTCTGATAAAGGCCTCATTTCAAAAATATATAAAGAACTCAGTAAAATTTATAAGAACACAATCCTTTCCCAATTGATAAAGCGTCCAAAGACATAAACAGACATTTTTTCAGATGAATAAATTAAAGCTATCTATAGTCATGAAAAAGTGCTCTAAATCACTATTAATTATAGAAATGCAAATTAAAACACCTCTGAAGTACTACCTTGCATGTATCAGATTGACTGCTATGACAGAAAAGGAAAATGATACATTTTGGAGAAGATGTGGGAAAATAGGACACTAATGCACCGTTGGTGGAATTGTGAACTGAGCCAACCATTCTGGAGAGCAATTTGGAACTATGTCAAAGTACAATCAAATTATGCATATGCTCTGATCCAGCAGTATCGCTGCTAGGTCTGTATACCAAAGGGATTATAAAAAGGGAACAGAATCTACACATACAAAAATATTTACAGCGGCTCTTTTTGTGATGACAAAGAATTGAAATTGAGGAAATGGCCATCAGTTGGGGAATGACTGAACAAGCTGTGATATATGAATGTGATGGAATATCATTGTGCTACATGAAATTATGAGCAGGTGAATTTCAGAAAAAAAATCTGTAAAGATTTAAATACACTGATTCTCAGTGAAGTGTGCAGAACCAGAAGAGTAACACTGTGTGATGATCAATTATGATTGATTAAACTCTTCTCAGCAAAACAAAGATCCAGGACAATTCCAAAAAACTCTTGATGGAAAATGCTATCCACAACCAGAGAAAGAATTATGGAGTCTAAATGCAGATGGAAGCATACTATTTTTCTTTTTTTGGTGTGTCTTTGTCTTTTCCCTTTGGTACTATTTCTTCTTTCACAACATGACTAATGTGGAAATATTGTTCTATGATTACACATGTATAAACTATATGAAATTACCTGCCATCTTAGGGAGAGAGGAGGAAAGAAAGGGAGGGGAAAATTTGGAACTCAATATCTTATAAAATGATATTGAAAATAATTTTTTTTTGCTTTTTGGAGGGCAATTGGGGTTAAGTGACTTGCCCAAAGTCACATGGCTAGTTTTTGTGTTAAGTGTCTGAGGCTGGATTTGAACTCATGTCCTCCTGACTCCAGGGCTGGTGCTCTATTCACTGCACCACTTAGCCACCCTGAAAACTATCTTTACATGTAATTGGAAAAAAGACTATTTGCAAAACATTGTTATTTTACATTACTTACATTTCTCAGCATATTCGTATTTTCCCCTTCCCAGAGAGTAATCATTTATTGTTTCTAAATCAAAATAAGGAGAAAAATATTTCAGCAAAATTAATCCCACATCAACCATGTTCCACATCATCTTCAATGTTCCACAGCCACAGTCCTCTCCCCCTGCAAAGTGAGGAAGGTACATTCTTGTATCTCTTCTCTGGGACCAAACTTGGTCATTCTAATTTCATAGTATTTAATGTTGGTGGTTTGTTTTTGTTCTTTCCATTTAGATATTTGCAGACACTCTAAAAACTGTTTTCCTGTCATTTCTTACAGAACAATAGGACTCTATCATGGGCATCTGTTTGTTTTCAGTCTTCATCATTGTCACCATCGTTATTCTTTTCTTTTTTCCCCTTGTTACTACAAAAAGGACCGCTATAAAATTTTGGTGAATAAATTGACTTCTTTGGGGTATGGGCCAAATATTTTGATATTTGGGACAAGGTGGTTTTCCATTTTAGTCAATTCTTTAGTTTATTTCCAAATTGTTTTCTAGAATAGTTAAACCAATATCTTGTTAATGAGTTATCTGTAAATAACTCCATCAAACATTGCCAATTACCATCTTTTGTCCTCTTTGATAATTTTATGTACATCAGGTAAAACTAGAGTTGTTTCTATTTGCACTTCTCATTACTAGTGGAATGTTCTTTCATACGGTTGTAAATAATTTGCTGTTTTTTAGGGGAATGGCTTTGATCATTTATTTGTGTGAGGTATCTTTATTTTTTTGGATATCAGGTCCTTTTTAGAGTTATATAATGCAAATCCATTTTCCCCCAGTTAACGTCTTCACTTATTATCCAAATGATACTGTGATTCTTTAAAGCTTTGCAGTGTCATGCTATCACTGGCTTGGATAAGAATCCCTCAACAGATCTGTGAAAGTTATGTGATTCAGTTCTCTTCTAATTCTTTTTCAATGTTATGATATGACTGTATAATGGTTAGATAGCTAGCCTTGAAGCCAGGAAGAGTTGAGTTCTGTCTCTCATCCTTAGTTTTTGTGAGACTCTAGATATATTAACTAACGTTTCAGTTATGCAGGCAGATTTCTAAGACTGAGTTGCAGAAAAGGTGCCAGTTTGCCTTTGTAGAGGGAGTTTCCTCATTTGGGAGTTCCCTATACCAGTGAAATCATAGATTCAGTCCCTATCCCACTGGCATTGATTATTGAACTAACATCGTTGGAATGGGGTAGCTAAATGGTGCAGTAGATTGAATACTGGTTCTGGAGTTAGGAAGACCTGAGTTCAAATACGAACTTTACTCTTACTAGCTGTGCAAGCCTGGGTGAATTGCCTGACCATGTTTGCCTTAATTTCCTCATATGCAGGAGAAGGAAATAGAAAACCACTTCAGTATCTTTGCCAAGAAAAACTCATGTGGTTTCACAAAGATTTGGACACAAATGAAAAATTACTTGAACAGATAGAAGAGTTTACTACATTTTGTTGTTAAAGGGGGACTGGGAAGAAAGTAAAAACAAGCATGCATTAACACCTACTATGTGCCAGGTACTGTGGTAAGCACTTTAGAAATATTCTCTCATTTGATACTCATACTGGCTGTGGGAGGGAACTGTTGTCAGTTTCTCCCATTTACAATTGAGGAAACTGAAGCAGACAGTAATTAAGCAACTGCCCGAGAGTCACAGAGCTAGTACCTGTATATGCCCACATTTGAATGCAGATCATCTTTACTCCAAGCCCAGGGCCACCAACATGCCTATAGATCTTAATCCTATAGGATCCTATTCCATTTTTGGTTTGGTTTCTCTCTATCTCCTGTGAGCTTTGTATTTCTCTCAGTTCTCTGGGGTAAGGAGCCAGTCATGACAATGTATTTGTCTTACCTCACTGTCAAAATCTAGTTGCAACCACATGAGAATAATTACATGCAATACTAGAACCATTCAACCTTGGAAGGAGCTTTTCTATATGCAGCTGGTGTTATGGATGCATGTATACATACATATGTGTATGCTGCATGGATACATAACTATAGCCCTGGACTACCTAGGCATCTAGATGATAAAGTGTATAGAATTTTGGAAATAGAGTCAGGGAATTCTAAATTCGAAACTAGCCTCAGACACTTAAACTAGTGATATATTCCTGGGCAAATCACTTAACCTCTATCTTCCTTAATTTCCTTTTCTATAAGATGGGGAGAACAAAAGTATCCAGTTACCATGGTTGTTGTAAGGATAAAGTGAGATAATACTTGCAAAATATGTTGCAAACTTTAAAGGACTTTATTTTTTAAAAAAAGTATTCTTAGTAGTATGCAGCAATATTGTTTTATTCCATCTAAATATGAGAGTTTTCCAGAGGAAGCCTCTGATTCATGGATGGTGGCTTCTAGTCTGGCAATAGATTATCTATTTTCACTATCCCTAGCCTTCCTTTTCTGGCCTTTCAACTTCCCAATTCAGGATCTCTTTATTTTCTTCCCCCTTTTTCATGTTGGATTTCCCTTGAGAAAAAGCATCTCTCCCAGTCATTCACACTTTAGTTTGAATTTAATGCTATTGTATTAAGTAATTGAAGCTAGTGACATTTTTAATCTTAGTTCTAATTGCAGAATTAAAACATATACCCTCTGTTCAAGGCATTTATTGCATAAGGGAGAAGATGTAGGAGTCACTGGAAGAATTCTAGGAACCTTTTTCTTTTTGCTACTTAGGCAAATTGTTATGCTACCCATGAGTTAAAGAATATACAGATCCTAAGAGAAATCAACTCTCTTTGAATTTGAATTTTTCTGTGCCTTTCACTCTGACTGTGACAATGAATCCCTCTACTTCCCTGCTTAATTATCTGCATCATTCAGAAATGCCATTCAGTTTCCCCTCATTCATCATACTGAGGGCTATAAATGTCACATTGTCTGGGGTGTATTAATTAGTGTTCCTTTTATTTGTGTTAATTAGGTTAAACATCAGGGCATGACACAAACCAAAAAAACACATTATTTTGAAAGAATTCTGCATTTCTTGACTGGGTTGAAATGATCATTTCATTATACCCATATCCCAGTTACAGAAGGATGGTCTCTTGTCTCTCCCTCAGTCCCCAGCATTTTTGAGCATATTTTAGATTACAATTACACTGTTTGCAATTTTGAGTATATTTAATTTTATGTCATCACTTTTTGCATAAGGTTTTTTTTATGACTTCCAATTACACTGAAAGTACCTCAAAGGTTCTTACTCTACTATTAATTTGTGATAATCTCCTTTATCATCAATCACTAGTATCCACTTCCATGGGTGATAAAGTTTAGGAGAAGTGGCTCTTCTATTTTCAAATGGTTCCACCTGCCTCCCTCCCTCTCTTTCTTTTCTTGGACCACAGCATTCTTTTCTTCCATAGTCATTCACCTAGCCCTTTGGGTATTTCTTCTACTGTCTGTAATGGCAAGCACAGTAGTAGTTCACATCTTGTTTCAGCTATTGAATTAACACCTAGTTTCAGTTCAAGTTTCTTTTTAGCCTTGTATCAAGTCTGTTAAGAAAGAGAACATGTGAACCCCACAACTCGTGAACCCTAGAACTTGTGAACTCCTGGGGAGGAGCTAATGACTATATAAGGAGAGCCCCAGGGTTAGAGATAGGAAGAATTGAGAAGAGGACTCTTGCGGTGGCAGAGTAAAGAAGGAGAAAACTTGATATATCCTGGAACTCTGTTTGTCTGCTCTGTCTGTATTGATGTTTGTTTTTGATACTTTGTACAGAAGCCCTGGGACCTTACTGGAAGCCCTGAAAGAGGATTTTCTGGTTGTATGTTTACCAAAGTCCTGGAAGAGGGTTTTGGAGGTCCTGGGACTTTACTGATGATTTGTGCTGACCTCTTGAACCTTGTTTGTGGGTCTGTGTTGATTTCTATGTTGATGATTTGTGTTGAGTTGTCAGACCTTGTTGGTGGGTCTGAGTTGATTTCACAGGCAGATAGTGAATTGATGATGGTGCTGGCAATGTGCATGAATATTATTTTGGCTCTGTCAAGCAGTGTCTTTCCAGAAACAGGAACTGTGAAGGACTTGACGTAGACTGGACATTGTGAACTTCAGTATGGAATGGGAACTGAACAAAAGAACTGGACAAGGAGCTGGACAAGGAACTGCCTGCCTTTGAACCCAGGTGACAGTTGGAGGTGGGACCATGGAAGAGGAATCATGGAAGCTGAGAGCCAGCCTCAAGTCAAGCTGAAAGAATACTTTACTTGGATACTGTGTATTGCCTGAGAAGATTTTAACGTATTTGTAACTGAGGGGTGGAAGGCCCATGTATTTTATACTACCCCTTAAGAGAGTGCTGAGTAGTGACTGATATTGTAACTTAGTGTACCCCATGAGTGGAGAACTTTGACTATTGTATTTTGTGACCCTTAAGGAGGCAAGCCTCCTTAAGGATGACTGAATGATTGAGTTGATTGAATGATTGAGTTACTAAGTGATTGATTGACTAAATGATTATACTTTGTCCAAAACTGTGTGACCACTGTGGTGAAAATTATGTGGCCATTTTCTGTGATAAGTTGTTGTGAATGCTATATTTCGATTATCTGTGATAAATTGTAATGTGAATGCTGTACCTTGATTTACTGTGAATGTTTTGCTCTGATTTGTTATTGAATAAATAAAGTATTTACAATTCTATGTAATAAGAACCTTAAAAGCTATCCACAGTAGCATTCTTCTGGAAAGCTGCTTGTGGTTGGCTTTACACTGTCTTAAAGAAAAATTATTATTTCACTTTTTTTCCTATGTAATTTCGCTCCTTAAACAATTTATAAAATTGTGAAGGACAAGGATCCTCTCTTGTGGTTCACTTGTATTCCCTTCCGTACCTATACTCAATAAATACTTGTGGAATGAAGGAATGAATGAATGAAAGAATTGAATAAGCAGAGGAATGACTGAATGAGCAAACTAATGAATGAACTAGTGTCTTAATGAGTAAATTACTGAAAGAATTTATGATTAACTTAATGAATGAATCATACTATTTGAGAACTATAACCTCAGTATTATTGTATATTGGGAGGGTGTAGTGTAAACAGTATATATGAATAAATATTTCCTTTTTTTCTTTTCATATATTTTACTTTCTTCAATTACATGTTAAGACATTTTTAATATTTTTTAAAGTTTTGAGTTCCAAATTCTATCCCTCCCTCATTTCCTTTCCCTTCCCTTCTCCAACACAGTAGATAATTTGATATAGTTCATACTTGTGAAATCATGTAAAACATTCCCATTAAAAATCATTTTAAAAAGAGAAGAAAGAATGTAGAATGAATGTAAAATGGATGCCCAAATTTGAGTTTTGTTCATGCTGCATTATAAATGAAGTGTCTGTCTCTTCTACTTACCACTCATGTGAGTGTAAACAAGCTTGAGCCTCAGTTTTCTCATCTGTAAAATAAAAGAACTGAATTAGAACTTTCCAAGATTTCTTTCAGCTCTAAATCTTGTGATCTTAAACACTTTAAGACTATATATCTAGACCTAATCTCTCTCTCTAGTTCTAGTCTTACATCACCAACTGCTTTTTGTATATCTTAAAGTGAAAGTCCAATAAACATCTCATAATCAACTTGTCTTGAAGAAAACTCATCATCTTTCCCCTCCAAAAACTATCCATCCCTTCTTATATATATTCTTCCTACTGCTGAAGGCACCACCATATTCCCAGTCCCCCAAAAGACTTACAACCTCAGTGTCATCTTCAATTTTTCACTTAAATTCACCTATTTATTCAATTTGCTACCAAGTATTGTTTCTACCTTCACAGTGTCTCTAAAATAAATTTTCTCTCCACCCATACAGCCATCACCTTGTTCTTGGACTAGTGAAATAGCCTGATTACTACTCAAGTTTCTGCCCATTCCATCCCCCCCCTAGCCCCCACTGCCAAAGTAATCTTCCAAAATCATAGGTCTATGCATGACCAACCTCCTCTGTCACACACACACACACACATGCATGCACACCTCTTTCCAGCATCAAATACAAACTCATCTGCTTGACTTTTAAAGTGCTTCATAACCTAACCCTTTCTTACCTTTCCAGTCTTTCCCTATTTTACTTCCCTTCACCTACTCTAGGTACCAGTGACACTGCTTTTTGTTTTGTTTTGTTTTCTGTTCATAATGAACAATACTCTGTCTCTTGACTCTACCGTTTCACAGCATTCCCTGCTCATCTCTTATCTTCCCTAGCTTCCTTCAGGACTGAAATCAAATCTCACCATGTACATGAGTCCTTTCTTTATCCCCCCTAACCTACACTGCTAGTGCCCACCCTCTGAGAATACTTTCAATTTAACCTGTGTATAACTTGTATGTACATAGTCATTTTCATTATCTCCCCCTTAGAAAGCAAGCTTCTTGAGGGAAGTTACCATGATTTTACCTTCCCTTTGTATCCTTGGTCCTTATTATAACTCCTGGGACACAGCAGAAGCTTAAGTAATACTTGTTGAGTAACAACTATTACCCATTAATATTTGTTGAATGAATAAACAAATGAATGTTACCAATTGTATCAGAAAGGCCTTCACCTTATTTTTGCCAGAAATTCAAAGTAGTTTCTTCCACATTAGTGGTAACTGCAACCTACCTATGCTTTCTCATCCTGTGACATTCTTTTTCATGTCTATTTATGAAGAGAGTTTGCTCAGTGTGTGGAAAACTTTGTAAGTATAGATACTACTACCAAGAAACTCACCCAAACTTAAGAAATGCATTGTGAACCAAGAAAGTGTTACTGCTTTCTACAAGCACCATATATGGTCAAATTCTAGCTGAAAACCTTGGAAAAGTGTCGTCCTTCCCTTAGGAATACCTACATGATGCGTCATCAAAGAGAAACGACATTTGAGAAGAGTCAGGAAAAAAATGAACCATTCACTGAATTCAAGACCTACTAGTCATCTCTGTTCTGTAAATGAACTGAAAACTGTACCTTGGATGGCAAATAAGAACTTTTGGGTACGTGTGGGGGAGGAGTACTTCAAAAGAAAAGAAAGGACTTACAACTGGAAGGATCAGGGCCTCAAGTCTTGGCAGTTGAAAAGAGCTAGTTTGATTCACACAGGTCTGTGGAAAGATGTTTCTGAAAGGCTATCTTAGATTTGAGCCAACATCCCAGCTTGGATCTAGAGGTGAAGGGAGCATATTAAGTAACCTCAGAAGATAAAAATAACAATTCCTGTCTCCAGGAAGCTTACATTCTTCCAAAAGCAACAATATGTGTGCAACATATTTCAACTCTCTGGGCCTCAATTTTACCATCTGAAAATGAGAGGGGAGGATAAAAAGACCTCTTAAATTCCTTCCAAATGAAGTTCTATGATAGTCCTTTGAAGTCAGAGAAGGAGGATCATATTTGGACGGGTCTGAAATCATAGCGATCTCTGAGAGATTGTGGGTGGTAATTGCACGGTTTTGTAAAGGATGGTCTGAAGTCCAGTGTTTATGGAGCATGTTTTTCAGGACCAGATTCAGAAATTTCATCCTTACCCAGGTGTCTGATGACCATGGCAAAACACACAGAAGGTAATGGTAGCTGGAGAATGGAATGAAAATAGATGGGACAGCCTTGGGCCCATAACAGTAAATAAAACTAAAAAGTCCAAACCCCGTAGACTTGACAGTTTTACTAACTAAACTCAGTTTAGTATCAACCCTATGCAGAGTTGAAAATGAGAACTAGGGACTGGGGACCGTCACCTTCTATTAACTGACTCCCAAGGGGTTCATATGATGAGATTTCCTTATGAATTAAAATAAGCATATGTAGTCCACTTATCTCTGATTTTATTAAAGACTGCCAAGCTAATTTCATCATGAAAATAAGGCTCGGGAGACCTTGCTATTTTTCAATGTAGACAGGGTTTCCCAGGTAAGTACACATGATCCATTTGGCACATTGGAAGGCAATGAACAGCTGCCAAACTGAAGCAAAGAGACTAAGAAAATACAAAAGATTACATACACACATGCACACACCTACATGTATGTCTGCATGCATATATAACATACATATGTGTGTGTTGCGTTTGTGTGTATAGACACATGCATATACAAATACACATACATATACACACATGTGTGTGCGTGTATTTAATGTTCCTATTAAGATCATAGCTCTAGAAATGGAAGGGACCTCAAAAGCTATCTAGTTGAGCCCTCAAGTTTGATAGATGGGGATATCAAAGCCCAGAGAGGGAAAAGATGCTTTTCTAAGTCTACGTAGGTATTTAGGCAGCTAGGTGGCACAATAGTGCGCAGAGTACCAGGCCTGGAGTTAGAAAGGCTCACCTTCCTGAGTTCAAATTCTGCCTTAGACACTTAGCAGCTTGTGACCTGGGAAAGTTACTTCCCCTGTTTGCCTCAGTTCCTTATTTATAAAATGAGCTGGAGAAAGAAATGGCAAACCACTCCAGTATCTTTGTCAAGAAAACCCCAAATGAGTTCAGAAAGAGTTTGACATAGCTGAAAAACTATTGAACAACAATAAATAAGTAGTTAATAACAGATTCAGAATTTGAACCCATGTCCTTTCACTCCAAAGCCAGCATCTTTTCCACTGAATCTTACAGCTCCACTCTCAGATCCCTTTTATAAGTCAAAAACTTCAGAGGCTTCTCAAATTCATTATTGGGTTGAAATTATAGTATGGCACCATGGAAAGAGGGGCATCTGTGTGGTGCAGTGGATAGAATGTAAGACCAGGAGTCAGGAAGATCTAAGTCCAGATGTGGTCTCAGATATGTCCTATCCCTGTGACTGTGGGCAAGTTTGCTTCAGTTTCTTCCTCTGTAAAATGAGTTGAAAAAGGAAATAGCAAACCCCTAATTATTCCAAGAAAACCCCAAATGGAGTAATGAAAAGTCAGATACAACCGAAAATGATGTAAGTACAACAATCATGGAAAGAGCAGTGGGCTTGGGTTTGAGAACTCTGGCTTCACATAACAGTTCCTACAGAGTGATGACCCTACAGACAATTCTCTCGTCTCCATACTTCAATTTTTCTATCTATAAAATAGAAATCTTACTTCCTGGACTAATTCTCAGGGATGGAAGAGGAAAGCCTCTTTAAGTACTCCAAGCTATAGACAGTCATGTCTGGTCTTGTCCAGTCCTGTTGTTACTTCAGTGTAGGGAAAGTCTCCTAATGCAGATTAGTGCCTGAAAAATAAATACTAGCCAATGGGCAGCGAGATGTTAAATGATTTGCCAGGGTCACACAGTCATTACATATCGGAGATTGGACTGGAACCCACATCTTCTTAACTCCAAAATTAAAACTTTATCCATATTGTTTCTCTCTATATACATCTCTCTCTCTCTCTCTCTCTCTCTCTCTCTCTCTCTCTCTCTCTCTCTCTCTCTCTCTTTTTCTCCTCATTGTTCTCCCCCCAAAAATACCGCCCCTCTTCTAACCACACCACCACCACCTCTTTTTTTTTCCTGAGGGCATCACAATCTTCTTAATCTATGTACCACTAATCTCTAGTCACTCAGGTGGTTTATTACTTCACTGTCCTCCTCACTTCCTCACTCTGACTCACTCCACTTATCCCATCAGCCACCAATTATTGGTGCTTCTGTTTCTACAGCATCTCTTAAATCCTCCTTCTTACCTCCATATTCACACCCTCTATCTTGATTTATCACCTCTCCTCTGCTCTATTTCAATAACTACTCATTGGTCTCCAAGCTTCAAATGTCTCCTCATTTATATTAATCTTTTCCCATAGTTACCAGTGTAGAATTAATCACTTAACTCCCCTACTCAACAGACTCTAGTGGCTCCCTCTTCCCTCTAGGAATATTGGGCATTTTAAAATTTCAAAATCTGGCCCCAACCTGTATTTCCAGGCATATTATATATTATCCTTTTTGAAAACTATATTCCAATCAAAGTGACCATATTATTGTTCCTCCTATATGACACTCATAGTTCCTATTTCCAGTGTCATTCCTCAGCCTTGGAATATGGTCCCTCCTTCCCTTCCCCTCTTAAATTCAATAGTTTTCTTCAATCCTTATTCCAAGTTGTGCTTACTATGTGAAGCCTTTCCAAATAGCCCCCAGTTTTGCCCTTCCCCATCAAGTAACCTTATCCATATTGTGCTTCTCTTTTGTGGTTACCTAACTGTGCACATGTCATTTCTCCCTGATGGAATGAAAGCTCTTGGAGGACAGGGACTGTTTTCTTTTTGCTTTTGGATACCTAGTGTCTAGTGCAGTGGCATGTAGCAGTCACTTAAATGATTATTGATTGATTTCTTTGTCTATCATTGTATGTATGTTTGTGTATGTGTGACTTTGTGTATGTGTGTGTGTATTCCATTATTACTTTTTCTAAAAAAAATAGGCTGTGAACTGGGCTTAGAAATAATACATAAACATATACATATATTCTTGTATATACACATTATACACACATATTCTACATATATACACATATGTCTCTCTGAGATTATATATACACGTGCATGCAGTACCTATATTACATACATACATACACACATACATATATAAAATCTTTGGTACCAAAAACATTTGTTACAATGGCTATGAAACACATGATTTATTTTTACGTTTTGTTGCAAGATTAAGACACCATTTCTATATACTGTATAAAGGGCTCAGTCAAAAGTAACTGTGCCTAATGTTTTCTTTTTTCTTTAAATGTACAAATGACAATTCAAGTATGAAAATGCAATGCAGGAAACTAAGCTATCTACAGCAAAGTAAGGGTATTTATTTTGTGATAATGAAGAGTGCCATATACCTTCAATTTCATTCAATGCAGTGATAAAATTGCTGGTTTTCTTCATAAAAAAAAACACGTAAAGAGGAAAAAGAAAAAGAATGAAAGCATGATATAAGACTGTTCTATTACAGCATAGCATTTACAAAAATAGAATTAGCTCCATGAAATACATAATGGAAGAAGGCACTGAGATTGGCCTCAGAAATATGGGAAGCTGAGGCATCTAATGTAAAAATGTAACAAGAATAGAAGGCACAATAATACATCAATAGCTCATTCCTGCAGGATTCCTGGCCTTCCAAAAGGAACCCTGGGTTGCTATTCCCTCATCCTTGTGAGTGCAGTCATAGGCTATTTTAATACCTCCCTTTCCTCATTTGCATGTACATTTCAGAGACAGACAACAGAGGATGACTATTTCAGTCACCTGGGCCTGTCATAGCTTATGTCATTTGACAGCTTGAGAATGTGATTCTCTTTGAAAAAGGAGCAATTAAAGAGATGTCACATTGGCCAGTCAATCAAAATTAAAAAGGATCTGAGGTATGTTGGGGAAGAGGCATTTAAATGAGGCAGAGACCTATAGTCTCCTGTTGAAGATTTTTGGGAAACTATCACGCTTTTGTCCTGACTCCTTTCAACTCTATTATTCCTGGAGACCCTGGGTGCATAGTATTGGAGGTGAGGCATGAAAAGAGGGTAAAGGTCAGAAGAAAGGTCATATAAAGTGTCCAGAAGGAGATAGGCCTTAGTTGCTGTCACACTGCTCATGCATATTCTATTAAAAACCATTGATTTTTCTCAACCTCCTCAGACTCATGTCCCCGTAGCCATGCCTCATCTATATTGTACTAATGACATTGATTTTCTGAATACAAGTGTAATACTTTATTCATATTCCCATTAAATTTCACCTCATTAGAGTCAGCCCAGTGTTCTAGTCATTTTTATATCCTGACACTGTCATCCAATATGTTATATATCCCTCTGAGCTTTGTGTCATCCGCAAATGTGATATGTAAGTTACCTATCTTCAGCTAGTCATGGATACGAATGTTAAATAGTACTTTGGGGAACTCCAACAAATTGACCTCCTTCCAAATTGTCATTAAACTTTTAATGATAATTTTCTGAGTCCAATCATTCAACTGTTCTTAATCTACCTCATCCTATGAATATTTAGTCCACATCTCTCCCTGTTATCCACAAGGATATCATAAAAGTCTTGTCAGATGAACTGTTGAAAGGTAAGGGGAAAAGTATTTATAGCACTACCCTGATCTGTGAGTCAGGAAACCCTTTCAAAAAGGAAATGAGTTTAATTTGTCTTGACTACTTCTTACTGAAGCCATACTGGCTCTTTGTGATTGCTGCTTTCTTTTCTTGCCATTCACAAATCATCCTTTTAATAAAACATTTCAGAATTTTGCCAGAAACCAAATTTCAGCTTTCTGACCTAATTTTACCTCTCTGAGGTTTCACACTCAATTCTCTTTCCCTGAAAAATTCAGATATATGTTGTATTTCATTCTAGCCATGCCTCTTCTATTATCCAAGGTCTTTCAAAAATCAGAGGCAGTGTCTTAGAGAATGTAATTCTTCAAGGCAGGGTTGCCCACTTACTGCTGGGTTTCAATAATCTATTAAATATCTTTGTTTTATCCTTTCCATTCAAATTTAGTCAACAAGTCTTTTTTATTTTTCTTTTCACAAGCACAGAAGTGAGTGAGAGTTCAATTCTGTCTCTTCTTCATTCTCCATTATTACAATTGAATCTATCATAAGGAGCAGTCTATTCCTTTTTTGAGTCTGTTCTTTTTCCCATTGTGGTTGGAGGGAAATGGAGATTTATTTTCTCACCAAAAACACAACACTGTAGCAATCAGGTTTTGCTCTTGATAGATATGCATAATGAAAGTAGGTATATGAGTTATTTGCATGGAGAAGACTGAACTTGTCTCCTTAGTGTAACTTTTGTTATATCTCAATTAATTCTGCATTCTAGGCCAGAGAAAACTTGGGAAATTTCTAGGCTTAAATCAAAGAGTTATCTATAACAGAGGGCTTTGTTCTTTGCCCACACATTGAGGTGAAAAAGAAGTGACTTACTCTTAATCTGGGTGCAAACTTCTAAGCTTTTGTTAGCTAAGTATTGTGATAAATAATGAGTTTCCTACTTAACGTTATCAGGGATATTTTAACTTCTCTACTCTAGTCAATTTAAGTTGAGGTGACCTGAGTGGTTTTAGAAAAATGAGAAACCTTTATAGGAACAGGGATTAATGATTAGCCGAAACAATATATTCAGTAAGTGCTTAATACATGACAAGCAAATCGATGTTCCCAGCAGAGAAGCTGTGAGACCAACATCATAAGATTTATTGGAACCAGTAACAGCAATGCAGTGACTAAAACAAGAAATGCATCAAAATCCCTGTGTACACGTTAGAAGTATATGTTTCTAACACATCACATAAGTTCTGGTCACAGATTTCCATGTGTATGCCCCTCATGTATGATTCCTAATCATGTTTGATTAGGTTTATGGAGAGAATGATCCATCATTAATTTTCTTACCATGCTATTGCATTAAATCCTCTGTTTTGAACTAATTGTGTTTTCTGGCTGATTAAAGAAAAAAAACAAATATTAATTTTGCTGATAGAAGATTTTGAGTCATTATTACCAAATGGAAGACTCTGACCCTAGAGTAAATATTTTAAGTTCCCCAAGAATAAGTATGGTGGTGATCCATATTCTAGGTAGGTAAAAAAGCACACAGCAAAAACATACTCTTTAGCTTCCCTAGCAATTCTCTACGCATTTTGAGTTTTATTTCTCTTTAAATTTATTTACAAGACTTTGCTTCATTTAAAAAAAAATTGTCTTCTGTTACCTGTTTATGTTTCTGTCTTCTGTACGTATTTTTCAGTTAAAGTCGTTTGATGAGTTTTCTCATTTTAAAGACACATTGAGGCCTTCAGACAATACTACCATTTTCTTCCCCATCAGAACTATTTCTCTTTGTGTTTTCTGGATTGCATTATTGAAAGCTTTCTAGCCCTCTTGCGTTGACTTTCTGAATAGAATGACTTCTGGGTAGTGTATTTTAGCAGGTCGTTTGACAAAGCTGGGTCACCACAGTCCTTCTGTTTTTCCAAAGGAGGACCGATACTTTCTTTTGGAACCACCCAAACTCTGAGCTTGCTCTGACATTGTGTACATCAGTCTCATTGGGTATATGTACAACCCTGGAAATTATATTGCCAAAGTAAGTGAACTTATGCACATGTGATAGTAATGGCAATTAAAGATTCCCCTGTATTGGCTTGGTTTTCAAATTGATTGTGTTAAAACCCAGAGCTTGTTAATCCCACCTGTGGGATGGACTTTTTGATGTGAAAAGAATGTCCTGAACTGGGAGGAGCTGGTGACATAGATTTGGAGAGACACTAGAGAGAGGTGGAAGATCTTTTTGGAAGCAGCACCTCGTGGAGAGAGAGAGACTAAGAGAATTGCTGGTGGCCGCTTTGAATTGCCCTGGACTTTTGAGACCTGCCCCCTGAGCTGCCAAGGACTGAGGAGACATGGCTGTTTTGCTGGTACTTTGTCTGTCTGTTTTGATGTTATTTTGCCAGATTTGTCCACTGGTGAAAGACTGTCCTGTTGAAGAAGTCCTGGAACCTGGCATTTGGTTAAGAAGGCCTGAGACTGTCCTGCAGACAGAGAGTGAATACTGTCCACTGGTGAGGGACAGTACTGTTGTTGCAGGGGTCTGGAGACTGTCCTGCAGACAGAATGAATACTGTCCACTGGTGAAGGACAGTGCTGTTGTTGCAGGGGTCTGGGAGCCTTTCTGTTGGTTCAGAAGCCCTGAAGAAGGATTTTCTTGTTGTATGTTTACAGAAATCCTGGGAGAGGGCTTTGCTAATGTGTTCAGGGGTTCTAGGACTGTTCTACAGACAGAGGATAAATTCATGAAGGGACTGGCAATGTATCTTATGGCCTTGCTAAGCCTTGTCTCCCCAGGAACTAAGATTGCTGAGAACTTGCCTCCTGTCAAGATGAAGAAAAGACCTCCATTTGGGTATTAAGTGCTGTGTTTAAACTTGATGTAACTCTGGGGTAGATTCAATTGTGATCCAGGGGTGGGGAACTTTTGACCTTATGTTTGGAAACTAATCTCCATTTGAGAAGAGGAGCTTTGTGGTGGACTTAATTAAGGTATAGCCTAGGGGTGGAGAAGTATTTAGAACAGAGACTTTGTAATTGATTGAATGATTGGAAGGTCCTGGGGTGGGGTAGTCCTTGGAGATTATTTAATCACACTTAGTAAATGCTGTATTTGGAATGATGTCATGTTTTGATCTTCTCTGTTCTTGGTTTGTCACTGAATAAAGTAGAGAGCACCTATGCTGGTATTTTGAACCTGGGAAGATTGCCTTTCCTTGGCATTACATTACATTACAGCACATCATTCAAAATGTCTCCATTTGCTATAGTAGATGGTTTCACATACACTTGATGTGGTGCTCACTGATAGAGAACCTTTGTTTTCTTGGTATTAATTGTTAAGCCAAAATTAGCACAGGCAGCAGAGAATCAGTCCATGCTTTGTTGCCTCTCAGACTCAGAGGCTGCACTGAGGATGCAATCATCTACAAAAAAAAAGTCAGGCACCAACTCTCCTTCCATTTTAGTCTTGACTTACAGCTTTTTCAAATTATATTTGAAAGGTAATTAAGTAGGGGAAAGAATTAGATTTGTTCTACTTAGCTCCAAATGGCATTATTAGGAGCAATGTGCAGGAACTGCAGAGCCTAATTTAGGTTTGATCACAGAATAAACAACAAGAAGAAGGCTTCCTAGCAATTAAGGCTATCCAAAATTTTAACGGACTATATCAGAAGGCTAGTCTCTTTTGGAAATCTTCAAGAAAAGACAGAACCACTATTTATTCTATGTGCTGTAAAGGCACTTTTAAAAACATTTTTTATTTAAAGTTTTTAATTCTAAATTCTGTCCTTCCCTGTTTCCTTCCTTTCTCCCTACCGAAACTAGTAAGCAAACACATATAAGATATACATGTACAATTATGTAGAACATTTTTCATATTAGTCATTTTATGTAAGAAGACTGAAACAAAAGAAATAATTTAAAAAAGTAAAAATAACACACTTCAGTCTGTATTCAAACAATATCAATTCTTTCTCTGGAGGCCGATAGTATGCTTCATCATTGTATATCCATATATTGCTCAGAATAGCTGTCATTCACAATTCTTCCTCAAACAATATTGTTGTTACTGTGTACAATGTTTTCCTGGTTCTGTTCACTTCATTATGCATCAGTTCAAGTAAGTCTTTCCTGGTTTTTCTGAAATAATCCATTTCTTATAGCATAATAATATTCCATTACAATCATATACCAGAACTTGTTTAGCCATTCCCTAGCTGACAACCATCCCTTTGATTTCTAATTCTTAACCACCACACACACACACACACACACACACACACACACACACACACACACACTGCTATAAATACTTTGTACAAATAGGTTCTTTTCCCTTTTATGGATGTCTTTGGGAGAGAGGCCTAGTAGTGTTATTAATGGATCAAAGGGTATGCACAGTTTTATAGCCCTTTGGGCACAGTTCCAAATGGCTCCCCAGAATGGTTGGATCAGTTCACAACTCCACAAATAGTACATTAGTATCCCAGTTTTCCTACATCCCTTCCAATATCCAGCATTTATAAAGACACTTCTTGATCAAGTATGTGTTGACTCCAGTAGCCTCTGAAGTGCCTTCAAATTATGAGATACTGAGATTCAGGAATGTGTCCTTAAATCTTAGCTGGTTCATCCCCATATCATGTTGCAAAGTCCAACCTTTTCCCATCTCTCCCTCTATGCCCCTTTTCTACAGTTAACATTATTACAATGATATTCTTCATGCTTTTCTTCTTTCTTCTCCTGTTTTCATCCATGTTCCACTCCATGTTTCTCACCCTTTTTCCTCCCTATCCTAGGGTCTCTAACACATTAAGAGTAATTCTGAAGCTTTGAGGTTTTTGAAAGAGTCAATGATGACAATTTTGAGTGGGGTGGTATAGAGGCAGGTATGATTGGCATTACCAGTCTAGAGTAATTCCTAGGAAAGACATAAGGACCATGGTGCCAGAAAACTTTTAGGGGAGAAAAGCTGGCTTTAAAATTAGTAAACCATTATGTATTTGCAACCTTGTGTATATCAGAGCTCTTTCTAAGTTTAAAAAAATATTAAATATTTTATACCCACTTTTCTAATTAATAATTCCAAATAAAAAAAAAATCAGCACCTGTCACAATGTTTTGTCCACAATAGGTGCCTAACAAATAATTTTTTGCTGAATTGAAAGGTCTTTAGAATTTCCTCAAAGCAATAAGCCAGGAAATGGGATTGGTAAATAATTTTAATACAGGTCTTTATCTATGTTAACATGTGCTGTTTTTGTTAAGAAAAATATGTGGTTCGCAGGATGACTTTGCCCACTCTGTAAAGTAATGCAATGCTCACAGTTGTAGGTCACTAATGGCCCAGATTATATGCAATCTTTGATAATTGAAGAGTGCCAGTGGACTCTACACAATGAGGTGAATCCAGGGCCTGCAAGTTAGAAGTAGGCCTAGTGACAGTTAATTTTATCCTGACAGTTAAAGGGGAGGGTTCTCACTATAATCACTGGTCTATCTGGGAAATCTTCCAGGAAGGGGTGGAAACTGAATTTCTCTGCCTGATACAGCTCCCACCACCACCCCTTAAGCAGGCTCTGCCAGTTCATTGGCAAAAGAAATTTAAGACTCACTTATTTGGGGTCCAACCTAAAAAAGGGAGTGATCTTCTGGACCCCCTCATGATCATGGATGCCTATGTAAAGATGCCCAGCCATTTGACTTATCAATCAGAAAATAGTGAAAGGAAAAGGAAAATTGCTATTCAACAAACAGCAAATATGTATTGGGTGGTAGAGAAGCATAGAGATTGAAGTGTTCAACCTGGAAAGACCTGGGGTCCAACACTACCTCACATACTTGCTAGTTGAGTGATGTTAGAAGTGAAAACAATAATAACTTTAGCAAACAACTCACAGAATTGAGAGAATCAAATGAGGCAATGTAAAGTCTAAGTCAGATGCCAGATTTTCAGTGTCTGCTATGATACTGGGCTAAGAGGGAGCTGGCAAAGATCAGTAATGACCCAGGCACTTATTATATATGCAATGATATTCCACCATTCTCCCCTGGTAGCTAATGCACTCCATCTGTAGTGTCAGGCATCTTTAAAGTCTGGCCCACACAGGGGCCACTTGAACAAGGACTTGAAAATGGCTAGATCATCATTGTCAAAATTGTAGGCAAGAAGCCCTAACTCTGGAACTCCAGAAGCCAGGATTTTTAGCAGTTGGTCTATTCCCACAAATGGCAGCATCACATCTGTTTCAAATATGGTAAAAGCCAGGTGCTTTCATGTGCAATTGCAGGTGTAAATAGCAATCTAGTCTTGCAGGTGGGCATGCGAACATTCAGTTTCCCATTTTATGCCTCTGACTTGCCATGGTGTAGGTAACAATGCCAATCTGATCCCCCAGGCCAGAAACATTGCAATCCCTAGTGCCATGCAAATACATGCATATAAGCATGTGTGTGTGTGTACAATACTTAATAAGTTAATAATAATATACCAATTTATAGCCTTCTTGTACTCCTTTTCCAATCAAACCAATGTTTCTATGTTCAGGGCCAACTATTGGCTTCTTGGCCCACATACAGGTTGGAATCAGCTAAGATCATTTGGTACTCCCATCTCTTTGAGTGTTGTCACTTTTACTGTGACCCACTCAGTCAAAGGCATTCATGTGGTCAATGAGGTAGAAGTAAATTGTTTGTTTTCTGAAACCCCCTTGCTTTCCCCACAATCCAACAAATGTTGACAACTTGGTCTCTAGTTCTTCTACCTCTTTGAAAACCAGCCTGCTCTTCTGGTAAGTCTTGGTTTACATATTTCTGAAGCCCATCTTGCAGAATTTTAAGGATAACTTTGCTGGCATGTGAAATGAGTTCAGTCTCTGTCCATAGCTCTTCAGGCACTCTATCTACTAGGTGTCATCCCTCATATCTATTTATTGCTTCCACTTAATATGCATAATTAGGCCGTAGCTATATGGTTTCATTGTTTTCCCTCCTTTCATCAAGTCTGAAGTTTGCAACAAGAAGTTCATGATGTGATCCACAGTCAGCTCCAGGTCTTACTTTAACTAGCTGTATCACACTCCTCCCCCTTTGGTTTCAAAGTATATAATCAATCTGATTTCTATCTTGACCTTCTGGTGATGCCTATGTGTAGGGTGGTTGAAAGTGTTTGCTATGACTAGTGAGTTATCTTGACAAAACCCTGCCCCGCTTCATTTTGTACTCTAAAGCCAAACTTTTCTATTGTTCCAATTATCTTTTGATTTCCTACTTGAGCATTCCAGTCTTCTACAACGAATGTGACTTTTTTGTATTATTTCTAAATGTCGTAGGTGTTCATAGAACTGATCAACATTGACCTCCTTGGCATAGGTGGTTGAAACAAAGGCTTGTGATTACTGTTCATGGAATCCTAATAAAGCTGGCCCCAGTCTCAATATTCTAATTTCATCATAGGCCTAGCCCCACTGAACAGCAGGCCCACTGTACCTACCTAGATCCCCTCCAACGTCCTAACTTCTTCATATATGCCTCACTGCTCACTGGAACAACAGGCGTGTACCTGAACTCTCAGTGTCTACAGAAACAGCAGGTGTGTCCATGTGATGGGATCCCAGCTACTGCCTTTACCTAGTCACTGCCCCAGACCCATTCCCACAGAAACAGGTGTTTTCTTATATTCAATTCATCTAACCCAAGACAGGACCACAATATCTAACTATCTATCTTGACCAGCCAGGACCACAATAGCTAACCAGTTAGAGGACAGAATGGACAGAATGTTTAACCACCGAACCATAGATGGGACCCCTCCTCCATTACCTAATCCCTTAACAAACCCCTCCTGCCTTTTTCATGATTTCTGTTATGTAATTGCATTTTTACCCTATAAAAATCCATCTTGCTTTCTCTGAAGTTGCTGTTTCCTCTGGAAATTTAGCCTGCTTCATTAGAGGCATCAATCTCAATAATTCTTTGAGACACTTCCACCACAACACATTATGAAAATGCAACAGTTTGGGGTGGCCAAAGCCCCCCACCTCAACTGTTTTTGATGTTCCTGGGTTTAAACCTCAACACTGTGATGTTGAATGATTTGCCCTGGATATCCTTTGAACAGGTATCCTGTCACTTTTGAGATTATGTCCCAGTAATGCTGTCCTAACCCTTTTATTGATGATGAGGGCTACATTACTTCTTCCAGAGGATTCTTACCCACAGTAGTATATGTATGGATCACCTGAGTTAAATTCATCTATTCTCAGCCATTTAAGTTCACCAACACCCAAGATGTTGATGTTTAATCTTTCTATCTCCTCTTTGACCAGATCCAGTTTATCTGATTCATAGTCTTATATTCCAGGTTCCTTTGTAATATAGCTTTTTTACAACATCACACGTTCCTTTGGTCACCAGACACATCCACAATTGACCTTGCTTTTGGCTTTGACCCAGTTACTTCATTAGTACTGGAGCTATTTGTAATTGTTCTCTGCTCTTCCCCAGTACTGTGTTGGACACCTTCCAACCAAGGGGTTCATCTTCTGGTGTCATATCTTTTGTCATTTATACTGTCTAAGGGCTTTCTCAGGAAAGATGCTGGAGCAGTTTGCCATTTCATTCTCCAGTGGATCACCTTTTGTTAGAACTCTTTACTATGACCTATTCATCTTAAGCACAACTGCACAGCATAGCTCATAGTTTCACTGAGCTCCACAAGTCCCCCTCCTCTATCTATCTATCATCTATCTATCTATCTATCTATCTATCTATCTATCTATCTATCTATC
>NW_027185797.1:13309963-13332444 GCF_028583685.1 Petaurus breviceps papuanus | reverse complement strand
ATCTATCTATCTATCTATCTATCTATCTATCTATCTATCTATCTATCTATCTATCTATCATCTATCTATCTATCTATCTATCTATCTATCTATCTATCTATCTACTTGTCTGTCTGTCTGTCTATCCATCTATCCATCCATCTATCTATCTATCTGTCAGTCTGTCTATCCATCTATCTAGACACACACATGTACATGTATGTATATGCACGTGTATATACAAATATACACAAATACAATACATGTATAAGTATACACACATGTACGTACATACACACATCCACAAACACACATGCTATTGAATATCCTAGAGTCTAAATTCTAACCTAGGTCCTCAATTTTACATAAAAGGACATGGGGTTTCAAGGAACAGGTATAACTTGCTTGGTATTACACAGATGATAAGTACAAAGTTGGGATTCTCCATGATGTCTCCAACTGGAGCTTCTTCAAGTCCCTGGCATATTGTAGGCACTTAACATATGATCCTTGACTGAACTTGTTCAAAATCTCAGAATTTGACAGTTGCAAGGAAGCTTTGCAGCCATCTAGCCCAAGCCAAGACACCAAAGGAAGCCCTTCTATGGCATATGCAGCAAGTGGAGTTCCAACCTCTGCCTGAAAAGGATCATTGCATATAACTAAATAATAAATCTATGATAGGAGGAAGCATAAATAATATTTCCATAATCTTCAGAAAGAAAAGGTTGAATGGCAATAGAGTTGAGATTTTTTTTATTCCCTATTAGACAATCTCTGCAAAGTATGCCTCACAAGTTCCCAGAAATCAAGGACACGAGGGCTCTGTGCAGAAGAAGCTTCATAAAGAATTCCCTGTGCTAAAGACTCCAACACAGCCCCTAACCCCATACTTGAATAATTTATTTAAATCCATGACACTTAATGGGGATTAGAACACTGATGACTTTGATAGATGGAAGTAGTTGGAGGATTAGATAAAAGCTTCATGCAAGGGCATGGGAAGCCAGCACATCTGGAGGCTCAGAAATTGAGGTGGGCTAGAACTCAAGGGAAAATCATAGTTGGAGTTTGAGATTAGGAGAGGCATCCACAGTAATGTGATGATTGAAGCCATGAAATAGTGGCTTCTCTCAGAAGGATTAAAAAGGAATTCCTAATTTTTCCAAGTCTAGTAAATCACTGTCCCAGTGTCCTTCCCTAATGACCATGTGCAACCAAGTGTGACTCTTGCTGTTCAAGGATATGTTGATATGTCAATAAATCAGTAAGTCAAAATATTTATTAAACTCCTACTATGATCCAGTCACTGGAGATACAAAAAAAGGTAAAAAATAATTCCAGATGTTCAATTAGAATTTTTCATTAGAATATGTGAGACATCATACAACAGTATCTCCATACCTAGAATAATGACTAGCACATAGTAGGTACTTGAGAAATATTTGTTGATTGAGTAGATAAAATCCTGGACTTGGAATCAGAGGACCCAGGATCAGTTCCTATCTCTGACACAAGGCAGGTGACCAGAGAAAAGATCACTTAACTACACTCTCCCTTCAAGAATATGTCTAAGACTAATATTTATATACTATTTGCAATGTGCACAGGCAGGAGTTCCTAAACCCATGAAGGGAGAATGCATGACATACTAATACATGTCAGAGCCAAATATTGCCCCTTGAGGAATATTTCATGCAACTCTGCAACTCTGTTGCTTGATATTTTAATACTTTGGATACAAAACTGAATAAGATTGTTGAATGGGTGAATGAAAATTCATTTATTAAGTACATACTATGTGCAAAGCACTAGAAACATCAAAAAGACAGCACCTGCTAACAAGGAGCTCATATTCTAAAGGGTATCAGGTTGGAGGAGACCACATAGTAAACTTAATTTTGATGGCACACACCTGAAAACTCAAGTCTCTAGTCATGACTCTTTGGCCACTGATTTCTCAGAAGTGGGATGGTAGAAAGCAATAATCTTTAAAAGGCCAGGCAAAAAAATCCATTTCTAAAATTCTTCATGGCATTGCTCTCTTGGGAATGGAAGTCAGAGCAGAGCTTAAACTTAAGTTCTCTCAAAGATTCTCATGTTTAAGTTTCCTCAGCAAACATCCAAGACCTCAGGAAGATATATCATTAGCTAATCCCACACCAGATATTCTGACCTTCCTCAGTTTCGGAATATGGAGGAGCATCAACTATATTTTGGGTTTCTAGGTGTTTCTGGCAAATTCCAAGTTTTTAAAACGAAAAGGGATAATGGAGTTTGTTGAGTCAGCCCAGTCTCCTCACTGAGACTCCTTTTTGCCCACAGCATGTACTGAAGGAACAGTCAGCCATGTTTGGGCTACAGCCTGTTAAATAGAATCTTTTCTGGGGAGAAAAAAAAGATAGCTGGCCGACTGAGGTACAAAACTCATGAAGATGCAGGTAGAGATCCAGGCTTTGGACACCCAAAAACTAGTCCCACCGCAAGCACATTGAATTACTCCTTTTAGACTTGGTCCAAACCAATTGGCAGAGTCTAATACAACTCCCTTAAGCAAGTTTCCCCAAATCTCTGATCCATATCTTACTTAGTTCTCTCCTTGTTTTTTCCTCTTCTCAAAGAACATTGGTTATAATGGAAAGAATAGTAGAACTGGATTAAGAAGATGCCTGGGGTGAACTCATTCCTCTAATATTTACCAACTGTGTACCCATGGGCAAATCATTTGACCTTGCTTCATCTGGAACTTGCAGATGTGAGGAATATATTCTTTGGGGAAAATCTTTCTTAAGGAACTATCTGATCTAGGACAGTTCCTAGTTGGTTTCATTGTCTATAGGTCTTGGGTTGGTTAGGTGGCACATGTGATTTCAGATGAGGAATGGAGATTGTGGCAAAGGGGCACTGCCCACGTTCTTCCATTCTTGGCCACCATCCTGTGAGCATTCACCTCCAGGGCACTAGAGTCTTTTTCAGTATGAAGTTGCAAGAATAGGTACATAGACCCAATCCTGTGCCTCTGGTCATATTTAAATTCTGACTAATATGGGTTATTCTGCAAATGAAGTCAACCAGAAATTGTTTTAGGCCTGGAAGTCCCTATGGAAACAATATTTATTGACACATTCACTACAGGGTTTTTCATACGTCTAGAATCTACTTCACAAGGTTATTTTGAGTTCCACTTTGTATGTATTTGGGAGAATAAACTTGCATATAATGTATTCTGTTTGGGTCAATATATGTGAAGCCTTTATTACTATTGGTCTTTCCAGAAAGGGCCACTGGTAATGTGAGCCAGTGTTCTATGGAGGCCTATACATAGAAGACAGCATATTACACTAGAAAAAATCATGCCTTTCTTATCAGAAGCCCTGATTTCAGATACTCCCGACTTGTGTTTTTTGTAACATGATCAATCTTAGGCAAGTCATGTAATCTCTGGGAGGCTCCATTCCACACCTGTAAAAAGAGGAGGTTGGACTCAGGCCTTCCAAGGTCCTTTCTAACACTAGGCGTTATGTTCCCATTATACCCATATATTAAAAGCCCTTCAAAAACCTTGCTATATGTAAAAGAAGGACAGAATTATTAAATTGGTGAATTGGAAGGGATCTCTTCAGTCAACTAATATAGCTCATACATAAAAGCTCTTATATAAAAGGCATTTCCACTACAAAACAGCTAACAAACGGACATCCAGTTTCTGCTCAACAATCTTCAAGAAAGAGACAACTGCATATGTTGAGGCAGCCTATTCCACTAAAGGACAGCTCTTATCATTAGCAAGATTTCTTTGATTTTAAGTCTAATTTGGCCTTTTTGCTACTTTCTCCCATTGCTTCTTGTTGCACCCTCTGAAACCAAAGAGAACAGGTCTATTTCCTCCTCCCTTGTCCACCCATTAAATTCTTGAATGGGATTGTAATGGGAATGCAAATTTTTAAGATCTTCCCTGCCCCTAGGCTAAAGTGCACCTGGAGCCTGGGGTGGGAGGCTTGTTTTTCAGTAGATACTTCTTGATTGGCCAGTGAGTCAATAAGGTTGTTACATTCTCTGAGCCAGGAGAAGGCTATATAAGCCCTGATGTGTAGCTTTTGTCCAGAGCCCCCCCCCCCCTTTGAAACCCAGATGTTGTTTGGTATGGATGTAATGGTTGGACAGTTTGGAAACTGACTACTTGATCTGTTTCTCTGTCTTGATACTTCTGTCTGTATACTCTGAAGTTCAGGGTGCTGACCTTTTTCCCCTGAACTAGGTAAACAATATATGCTTGACTGATTAAAGTAAGCTTGTTAACCCATTTGAGTTGCTTTCCTTTAACAAAGCAGATCTAAGAACATGTGGTGGCAGCAACCCTGGGGACGCTAGGGTGCTTGCTGCTACACCCATCTACCTTGCTTACTGCCCCATTTCTCTCTCTCTCTCTCTCTCTCTCTCTCTCTCTCTCAGTGTTTATGTCTCTGTATCTCACTGTCTCTATTCTTTCTCTTTCTCTGTCTTTGTCTGTGTCTCTGTCTGTCTGTCTCTGTCTCTCTGAGTCTGTGTCAATCTCTCTGTGTCTGTCTCTGTCTCTCCTCTCTTATACACACACACACAAACACACACACACACACACTCACACAATGAAGCTTCACTTTTTTTTAGGTTAAGTATGACCAGCTTGTACACTTCATCCTTATATGACATTGACTCAAGGTCTCAAGGTCTTTCACCATCCTCCCTTTTCTCCTTTAGCTCATCAGTGTAATTCTCCCAACGTGGTATTCAGAACTGAACATGATGCCCCAGGTGCAGTCTGGTAACGGAGCACAATTTTGGGACTACAACATCCCTGTTCCTGGAAGCTATGCTTCTTATTGAAGCCCAAAATTAGACTAGGCTTGGCTTGACTTCCTTGTCACACTTCCTGACTCATTTTGGACGTGTGTGTCCCAAAGACCTTTTACAGAAATTCCCCAAACCTGCCTCCATTATCTTTGTTTGTACGAAACTGATTTTTGGTACCCAAATATAAGAAATCACACTTAAATATTGAATTGCAAATAACAACAACAATAATAATGTTAATAACAATAGAGATCATTTTTATAGCACTTTAAGGTCATTACAACACTATGAGGCAGGTACCATATTCTCCCAATTTTTCTTTTAGATAATGAAAGTGAATCTAAGAAAATGTAAGTGACTTGCTCAGGGTCACACAGCTAGAAACTGTCTGATGTGGGATATGAACTGTGATCTTCTGGCCTCCAAATTCCACTCTTTCCCTGCACCACCCAGCTATGGGTCATCTTCCATTTGCGTGTTGACTCTGCCATGTTTTGTCTTAGCTATCTGTCCTAGCTTTGTGTAATCTGCAAATATGATGACATCTCTGTCTTTGTCCAAGTCACTGATAAAAGCATCAAACAGCACTGCGCCCGGCACAGATCCTTGGGTAACTTCATTGCAGACTGCTTGCTCCATTGTTTTTGAACCATTAATGACAGCTCTTTGAGTCTGGCCAGCAAATCAATTTTGAATCCATTGAATCGCACTATTGTGTAATCCTTATGTCTCCATATTATACACAAGAATAGTCAATTTTTATCTTTATTCCTTTCCTGGATAATAAACATATCCCTTTCCCTAACTGTTGTATTTCAAAGCTCAGTCCCAGGCCCTCTTTCCTCTCTCTCTACAGAAGTTGTCAAACATGTGACTTCCCCATGGGCCACATGGAGCCCAAAATGCTCCCTAGTGTAGCCCAAACTTAGATTAAAATGTAATTGGGAAATACTTAATAAAACAATTTTTAAAACCATAGGAAATGTTAAAATGTGGTTTTCTAAGTCAGTATACGACTCGGGGACCCTTATTAGTTCCACATTTCTATTTGAGTTTGACACTACTTTCTACATATTGTTTCTTTGCAAAGGCCATCCTATGTATGTGAAACACCTCCCCCTTTACCTCCTCCTCAAAGACCCCCTCTCTTACCTTAAGATGCTGCTCAGGCACCAGCTTCTGCATGAAACCTTTCTTCATCAATGCTTTCTTAACATTCTTTCTCCCTAGCAACTCTGTATTAGGTTAGCTTTTGTATGTTAGTATTTATTAATGCCTTAATCATCCTTCATATGGTTTTACACATAGTTGCTGTTTCCCTATCCCTTTGAATGCAAGTTCATTTCAGGTAAGGATTTTTTACTCTTTGTACTTGTATCTCCATCACATGCACAGTACCTTGTCCTTAGTAGGTCCTTTATATATACTGTTCATTGATTGTAGTTGTCACAAGCAGCACGTTTGAATCACAATGTCATTGTGATTGGTCAAACCATCTTGGATTAACTGGGAGGGAAAACTATTCTTCATGGCTATTTTTCTTTAGCATGAGGTAGTAGCCTTGGGAAAGTAATCAGTCATTACATCAGGGGCCCCCCATCACTGCAGAGTCTTTGCTGATCAATAAACTATCTCTTCTTAGGTAATGGTGTAGCTGTAAAATAAATAAATAAAATAAAAATGAATAAAAGCTAAGACCAAGTCTGCACCTGGCATGCCAGATGAAAACCAAAGGAGCTGTCTATTATCTTTCTAGGGCACTATTCAAAGGAAGCCAGCGGTTTGGTGGTGACTGACAGGCTGTTATGAATACCTCTTTCACCTTCTAGTTCTGGCCGCTGTCTTTCAGCAGCCTGTTAGGCAATTTTCCAGCCACACATCCAGGATCTCGCTTCCTGAAGGAAACAAAATGAACCTTGGAAATAGAGATGGACTCAGGGCATCACAGCTCAGGCTGAAGGCAAAGAGTGACAGGCCTAGAGAGGCCCTTGCCTTTGGTTCAGAGAAGACAACCTTCATCAAAGCCACGTTCATTTGCCAATTAATTATGAGGGAAGGATGAAAAGCTATCTTGCCATTTTTTAGAGAGTGGAATAGAAAGACTTCAACAATATAAATTGCATTGGGAGTAATGGGGTGAGGCTGCCCACTCCATTACTTCCAGCTCTGCCTCCTTCCCAGTATCTCTGTCCCCCAGTTATGTAGTTCATTGGCTCATGCATTCTATATTTGCAACTTGAGAACACAATGCACTTCTCTCTTCTCTCTCACCTCACTCCCCCCCCCCACACACACTACACCCAGCCCATACAAATATAGAGGAATAAATATATTAACAACTGATTTCCAATTGACACAAAAGGAGAAAAGCCCAAATTAAGGACTAATCTTAATTCCATAAATAGCTAGCTATGTAACCCTGGTTAAACCACTTAACCTTGCTGTTTCTTAGTTTTTTCATCAAAAAAATAAAAGGGTTCAACAAGGTGATTTCTAAGGGTAATTCTAGTTTTAAAATTTTGTGATTAAAATAATTTTTAAACTCATTAATGTTATGAAATCAGAAGCTCTGTTCAATCTATGTATGTATCTATGTCTGTCTATGATCCTTATCCCTGAAATAATTGTCCGTGAGAAAGGTTAGAGCTAGGGACTCTAATCTGGGGAATGGTTTGAAAATGTGGCTGGCAGATCACTCATTATGGTTTAATTACTACTCTACAGAAAATTCCACAAATATAGGAACTTCTAATTTGCTGTTTCACAGTTCCATAGGTTTAGACCTAACACATATCTCAGAAGACATCTGGTCCAATGCCCTCATTTTACAGATGAGGTAACTACAGGCAATTTGGGTTAAGCAATTGCCCCCAAAATATCCAGTAGTAAATGGTAGGGACAGAATCAGAATCTAGGGCTTCTGATTTAAAACTGACATTATTTCCCATTATAATATGCTATAAACCAAAGCATGTCTTAAAATATAAACAAGAAGGAAGTTTGATAATTATCTCCTGATTCTTCACCTTCATGGGATACTGTTATGGGAAAAAAAAAATGAATTAGACCTTGGCTGAGTGGGACATGGATTCAAACCTTAGATCTGATGATTGCTGCCTATTTGAATTTAGGTAAATTTGTCTGGGACTCAATTTTCTCATTTGTAAAGTGGAATGGTTGCAATTTCAATATTCCTTCTAATTCTAAATACTTTTTCTAAATGGATACTACAATATCAGAGCTGTAAATGAATCTCCAAAATACTATATAGAAAGTTAGTTATGCTTTGATTTTATTGTCCTCAAGTACACAGTCTAATTAGTTTCTACATCTGTAAAATGAGGGGGATGAATCTGATTATTTCTTTTTTTTTCCTTTTCAGAGGGGGAAAGTCAGGGCAATTGGGCTTAAGTGACTTGCCCAAGTCACACAGCTAGTAAGTATTAATTGTCTGAGGCTAGATTTGAACTCAGGTCCTCCTGACTCCAGGGTCAGTGCTCTATTCACTGTACCACCTAGCTGCCCCATAATCTGATTATTTCTAAGGCTTCTTCCAGGTCTAAATTTAAATAGCTTGCGATCCTATGAAAGGAGTGAACTGTTCACATCTTTGCTTGGCAATTAATTCACTGATAAAGAATACCTCCAACATTTCTTTCAGGGATGGTTGAAAGAACATTGATAAATTTCCTGAATTTGAACTTCAAATTTGGAAATGAGTGAATCCAAGATTGTACATGGTTATTTCCAAGGGAACCTTCTTTATTCTAGCAGAAGTTAGGAATCTTATATTCATAGAATGTTATGTGTAGCAGTGTGTGTGTGTGTGTGTGTGTGTGTTTTTCTGAGATTGTTGAGGACCTTAGTATAAAAAGAGGTCAAACGAAACAAATATTGTGGGTTACAAACCTATGCTGAAATAAGCATGACTTATCCCATAAATAAGAGTACCTTAAGGCCCTCATATAGTTAGGAACTCATTTTACATCTTCCAGACATCCTTGAATGTGAGACTACATAAAATAGATACCCTATGGGACATTCTTCCTCCTCGTTTCCCTGGGCCCACACCATGGCCTGGATCTATGAATTTATGCATTTAGGGACTCTTTTGATGAGCGAACTTCTAGTACAAAGTGGCTCTGCAACTGACAGTTGTAGAGAATTGCCTGGGGAACTGATAGGTCAATTGCTTTCTGAAACATCCTAGATGTAAAAGACAACGGAATATTGAGAAGCTCGTAGCCACAGAATGTTGAGAGACTTCAAAGACATTTTCTACACCTTGGGGAGTCCTTTTTATGGAGAATTTATGGGAAAGCTTGGAGGTGAATAATTTAGGATGAGTTGCAGAGAGGGTGTGAACATTCCCACTGGAAAAGTCCCCATACTAATTAGATCAAGGAGCCAGTGAAGTGTTCACATTTCATTGTTTAAAAATATTGAGTGACTCAGACATCATGAATAGGAGCAGGAGAGACTTAATGTACCAATTCCAAAATTGACAATAGAATGGAAAGAGAATTTGTTTTTGTCATTGGGAGAGTATGATCCTTCTCGACATGGACTTTTTCACACTGGTAGGTGTCTTTTCTTGTACAGAAAGGAAAGAGAAGAATCAAACCTAATTTTTCAGATGAGAAAATGGGGAAACTAAATGACTTCCCCAATATCACAGTGGATATAAGATGAAGAGCTAGGATTTGAAACTTGATCTTCCGACTCAAACTCCACTATTCTTTCTCCAGATTCACACTGTAGATATGTTCAGATTAAGAGAGAGAGCCATAGTCTTTCTGGGAAATGGCTCATACCTAGCTTATAACCTATACTACTTTACGACCACCCTACCACCTTAAGAGACAACTTTGTCTTAAGTAGACAGATGCAATTCTCCTAATACAGAATTGAATGTTAGTCATACTTTTGTAAGTCTCAAGCTTCTCCAATAGTTATCAAGTATCTACACTCAAAAGATTTATCTTTTTTTTCTCCTCTGTGATTCCTTGTCTTTCTAATCCCCTCCTTTTTACCCCTCCACCTCTCTTCCCCTTCCTCCCACATCTTCTTTCTTTCATTATTTCTTTCCTCTCCCCTCTTGTTCAAAAAGCTATTTGGAACACTCCTTGAATTCTCATTTAAAAAAACAAACAAACTTAAAAACAGAACATAAGGAAGAGTCTCCCTCACTTTGTTCCAAACTCATTCTCTTCTAAATAATTCCCTCTTGTAAATTCCACTAGGCCCTTTTCTCCCCCATGTACACACATCATACTCGTTAAAAGTAAAGACGCCCTTTTCTGATGAAGGCAGAAACAAGCTTTGATGTACCTCACTTAGGGCTAGGTCACATTGGAATTTTTCAACACCTGGCCCATCAATCATGACCATCACTGAAAGAGTTTGATTTAGTTTGGATCTAGCTCAAAACTATCTGTCAAAAAAAAAGCTTTGGGAATGAAAGGACTGTGACTATAAACTATAAATAAAAAAGAAATAAACTCATAAATAGAGGCAGAAGTTATTCACTGCTGGCTGCCTAGGTAGGATATGCCTTGGGAGATGAGATAAAGGAAAATGAGTGAGAGGCCAGATCATCTGGATCCTATGCTCTTTGTTTTTTCTGTATCTCAGGTACCAGTTACATTCAGAAAACTAGGAATCTCTAGAGAAAGACAAAGAGTCTTAGAGCTGGAAGACCCTTAAGGATCACATAATTCAACACCCATGGGTATAGCCAGGACAGGGCAACCAGCTCTTTGCCCCAAGGTGATCACATGGAGGAGGGCAGTGTGCTTCATTTGGGCCAGTCATATTTCCTACCCACCACAATTCAGAAAACACTCTTTCTACATCATGAGATCTTTGCTGGGCTAGACTATGTAGCACAGCCCTATCCTTGTAACTCTTTGGATCACCCTTCCCAAGGTCCTGTCCTTGTGGCACCACCTCTTTTCTGCCCTTCCACTATGGGGGTACAGATCAGACTCTGAGGAACAGATAATCCCCCAGCCTGGCACGACTGTCACAAATTAAGTTTTCTCTCTTCTTCCACTGCTGTTCTCCATTCTCCATCCCCACTTTCCTTTATACTCCTCTCCTTCCACCTCCAAGTTTTTTACCTAGATAAGAGAAATTCTCACTGTGGCTTTGCTAAAAATATTATCTTACATATGAGGAAATGGAGACCCTAGAAAAGTCACCTTAGTGCAATATGAAAGTTACTTCTGTGCAAGGGAAGAGTGTTGAATTTAGAAGATCTGGGTTTGATCCCTGAATCTTCCACTTGCTATCAGTGCGAAATTGGGTAAGTCTAGAATCTCTCTTTGCCAATTTTATTCATCTTTCAAATGAAGCCGGATCCAGTGGCCTGTAAGCTCCCTGCCAGGTCAAAGCCTATGATCTGTGATTCGACCTATCTGAGGACACGTGACATTCCTTCCTGCTCTTGCTGCGTCAGGGTTCAGGCTAGCTCAATGCCACTAGATGAAATGAGGCATAAAAAAGATGGAAAATTTTCATCAGGACATAACGCAGGCCTTTTTTACTCTAAGGCAAGTCTTCCCAGTACTCTGTCATGTTGCCTTTCAAAATCTACTGCATGATATCATATCACATCACAATGTCATGACACAATACAACATGGCATGCCCTCATATCACAATACATCTCAACACAACATAACAAAACATAGCATGTTACAGCATGACGGCAAAAAATAATGCAACTAAATACAACACTCTATAATGTGTATTATATAATGTAATATATAATATACCTTAGCCATATATGTAACATAGCACACCAGATCATGGCCAGACTTCATATACAACTTCAAGGTTTGCAAAGTGCTTCCCAATGGAATGTCAATCATTTTGCCTTCACAACAGCCATGTGAGGGAGATGCTATTATTGTCCCCATTTTACACATGAGGCTGAGGTTAAGGAAGGTTAAATGTCCAAGGCCACACAGCTAGTAAATGTCAGAGGTAAGATTTGCCTTCTTAATAACAAATTCAACACTTGATCCATTGTACCATTTTCATGACCAACTTTTATTGGTGTTTTAATAAGCAACTGATTTGCCTTTCATAGTACAAGAAAAACTAGGGTTTCAGGGTGGAAAAGACTGTAGATCAGAATGCAAGAAATCAGGGTCTAATACAAATCCCATCACTCACTACCTGTGAATTGACTTAGGTAACTTATTAACTTCTCTGAATCTCAGATTTATTTATTGTTGTTCACTTTTTTTTTTTAAGCAATTGGGGTTAAGTAATTTGCTCAAGGTTACACAGCCAGTTATTTCTGGGTGTGGTACGAAGTATCTGAGCCTGGATTTGATCCCCAGGTCATCCTGACACTGGAGCTGGTGCTCTTACTCACTGAGCCACCTGGCTGCCCCATGTTGTTTACTTCTTAATGACTTCTAAACATTCTCTCAGTTCAAAAGTTTTGTCATCTGTGAACCTTGCTCCCCTGGTCAATAAATTCAAGATGATTTCCACACCTCTGAGCGAATGAATGGATGAGCACATTGGTACCTTTATGTATGGATCAAGTACCTACACTATTAGGTGCAGTGTATGATGGGAAGCATTCACTTCCTTTCCTCCCTTCACCCAACTTGCAAAACTTTCCTTCCCTACCTCAGTCTCTCAGAATATCTAGTTTTCTTCAAGGCTCAACTTAAATGCCACTTCTTTCATGATCCCTTCAGATTCTAGTATGCTCCCCCTTCCCACCTCCCATCATCTCACATCTCTTTTCTATATACCTATATATGTACATGCCTTCTCCCCTCCCTACAACGTAAGGTGCTTGAGGTCTGTGACTCATTTTACTTTTGCTTTTGCATTCTTAGTAATCACCTGTATCTATAACAATAATTACGATGATTGTTGATGGGAGAACATATCACTGGGGCTCTCATTTATACTTTGATGGATTATCCTTGCCCTTGAGTAATATAGGGTCTTGTAAATGTTTTAAATTTTAAGGGAGAGCTATCCATGGTAGTAAATACAGATAATCAGTGCAACCAGAAGTGAGAAGATGGAGAAAGCGACTGAGAGAATTAGCATTTTAAAAATTATTAAGAATGTATTAAAAAAAAGCAAAAATTTGCAAATTTCTCTTTTTTAAATGTAAATGAGTATATTGAGAGAAAGTATCTATTCTTTTGATTTTCTTTGTTCTTCATATTCATTTATTAACAGCTAAGTTGTGAGGCAGAAAATGTGTTGTTTTGGGTAAATGTCATTGAGGGTAAAATTTATTTAAAAAAAATGAGTTCTAAACATCAATGTACCTTTTTTCTTGAATCAAAGTAATCAAATAGTGATTTTCAAGTCTAGAAATTTATACAAGCATCATAGCTTGCTTGCCCAAAAGATTAAATTCATTTGAAAGTTCTTAATACTTTTCAAATATCATATGTAATTAAAATTTTAGAGTTTCTGAAATTGGAAGGAACCTTTCTTAGATACCATCTACCTTTCCACTCCCTCCATCTTACAAATAAAGAAATAGAGTTTGAGAGGTGCAGGAAATTGCCCCAAATTGCATAGCTAGCTTCAGAGCTAGCACTTGGACATCTCAAGTTCTGACCCAAGGTTCATTTCACTTCACTAAGGTGCCTTCTTGGTCACTACTGAACATACTTTAGACTCCCTTCTCTATCAATTCCAAACCCAACCCTCAATCCTAATTTAGTCTGCCATACTGAGGAAATTTTTGAAATAGAAGACATAACCATTAGATGAACAGTGGTTCACTTTTTTCCTCATCATTGGAGATCCCAATGCCATAACACACTAAAGGGAGTCTTTCATCATCTTTTATTAATGGGGGTTAGGGTGAGAGTTTCCCTGTTACTGTTTGCAGAACTACTTGGGAGTACAATGCACTTCCTGTCCTAGAAAAAGTACAGAGTATCATTGAAACAGGTTTACTGGGGTCAGGGCCACACATGTCCAGACAAATCCTTCTTCTGTATGTTCTTTGTGCCTTGCTTCTCTTTAACCCCTTCCTGATCATGTCTCTAAAGAAGATGCATGCTCTTTTGGGGACCTCTTCAATAATTAAATAGTTGTTTTCATAGGACAAAGCAACCAGACAGTGTTCTGACTAGTCTATCAAGATTCTATTCTCTTTATCCACTCCATCATCTCCAACCCCTTGATCCTTCAGTCCTCAACAATTTCCTTCTTTTCCCATTTCAACCCCTTGGTAAACTAGTTCAATTCTACACTGTTGTCTTTTATCCTATATATAAAGTGTTTGTATGTGATTATACGCATATTGTTCCCCCTTTTACACTGTGAGCTCCATGAGGGTAGGGTGTGTATTTTACCCAGTTTCTTAGTATCTATAACATTAATGGGATATAACACCTTCCCTACCTATTAATAGATCTCACACGGATCCCCATTAAGTAAATAAAGCTTCTTTAGGGGAGACTTGCTTGTAGGAAGGCTTTCACACCTTTTGTTAAATTGTAATTAGGCAATAAGTTACAAGAGTTGTGATGCCCTCTGGCTCTAAAAAGGGTACATATGCTCCAAGGTCAGCATTTTGCTTTGGCGGCTCACTCATTGGAAGAGTGTTCTTGTTATTAGACCAGATGAGACTCTGCATAGGTGTTAAGGAGCCCCCTGGTTTTGAATAACCTTGATGTTGGTGCTTCTTTCTCTGGTAGCTATGTATATATCGGCTTGGTCAGACAATTGGATTTATCTGTTGATCTGTGCTAATTTCTCAGACAGAAGTCCTGTCTGTTTTTCTTTATTTCTCTGATTGTATTTTCTCTGTTTTCTTTTGTTTGGATTTTCTCTGAAGTTCAGGGTGCTGACTTTTCCTCCGAACCAGTGAATGTAATTAAAAAAGATTTTTGACCCTTTAAACAGCTATCTTTCCTAGTAAAGCAGATCTAAGAACCTGTGCTAGCAGCCATCCTGGGCATGCCATTGAGGTTGCTGCTAAAGCCAGCACTTGCACAGTTCCTGACATATACGAAGTGTAATAAATGTCTAATAAATAAAAAATAAAATAAATGCTTAATCCATACTTATTGACTGGCCAGTGGATGGATTTTAAGATTTAATTTAAGATTAAGACTAATCTGAGAAATGATGGTTCTAGTCCTGTTGGCGCTGAACCCCCCAGTTATGTATTCCCAATACAAAATCAATAGTCATCTCAGATAGCTTTCTTTTTAATAAAGGGATTTATAGAGAATAATTTAAATAGTATACTTGATAGAAAACGTTTCTCCCAAAACCTGGAGCACATTCCTCGACAAATACACATGGCATCCATAAGGAAAGAAGGGTTACATTTAGGATAAAAAGGTTGTGAGGTACTTAAACAGAGAACACATGTGACAGAGGGATCTCCCACTTCTTACACCAAACTGTCCTTTTCTTCTTTCCTGGAGCAGTCACCAAATTCTACTTAGGTATCACTCTTTTGCTAGGCTCCCCAAATCAGTGTCTTTCTGGGGACCACAGCTGCCATTTCTCTCCATCATCAAGGTCAATGCTCTGTAAAGCTGCGCTATCCTCAAATCAATCATCCCCCCCGCAAATCAGTTCTGTTTCTTTTGCCTATTCTTCCCGCTCCTTTCAGCTCCAGCTGCCAGTGAGACCTCTGAAGGGGTCCCTATATCTCCTAAACTCACAAGGTTTACTGGAAATTCAAGGTCTGAACTATTTGATCTCAGAAAATTTGTTCATTTAAGATAAGGAGAGAAGAAGCAGTGATAGATGTGATCATGTGTCCACAGTCACTATGGCAAGGTGAGAGAAAGGGCTGCTTCTACACTTCCCAACACACACCCCCTACCTCAAGATCAGCCCTAAGCAGTCTTGCACCTAAAAAACAAAAAGAAAAGATAACAACATCATAACAGTCCAGCTCTTTTGTCTACCTACTTAATTCCAGCTCAGCAATTTTTTTTTTCTAGCTCTAGAAAGTATTAGAAAGCTTTCCTTCACCACACAATACAAACCTCTCAGGTACTCATGGATGAAAACCTGATTTCCAAACCTTTCTATGTGATATTCTTAGGCTATGACCAAAGGGGTAATATCTACAAATATTCAAAGAACTTCCCTCTCCCTCATAGGTCAGTCCACACCTATTAAAAAAAGGGCCTCACATGCAGGGATCACATAATTGGGGTCTGTGTCTAGGCATATTCCAGTCCCCATGAGGGGGTCTAAGATTAGAAATATTAGAAAAAGTAAATGGTTGCTTTTAGTTTGTTATCAAAACTGAGATATTTTGAGAAAGAAATCTTCTGGTTTTTTTTTTTTTAGAAAAGCAAGAAGATTAATAAGCTTTTAGAATTCTTTCTCTTAAACATATACACACATTCAAATCAAAAAGAAAGTCTTTTACTTGGAAGAGTATTAGTGACCAGGCTGTTATAAAAACAATAGTTTAATCATAAATGGGAGAATGAACATTTTTTTTTAAATAGACATGCTCAGTGAACTGAAATAATTCTCCCCTCCCACCTTTCCCAGAGTTCTAAGAAAAGACTATAAGGATAATTTCAGAACCAAGTGCTTTACACTCCCTTATTCTGACGATCTAGAAGGAAACCTGATTTCACACTAATTTGTAAAGAGAATGAAGTGAGGGTGTTTTGGGGGGAGGGCATGTCTGTTTCCTTCCCCTGTCCTTGTGTTTAAAATTATTTAGTCTGGGAGAGGGTGAGAATGTGAAAATTCGGTTTCTAAAGTTAGCTTCTTTGTTCTAATTCCTATTTAAAAGGGGAAGAGCTTAGCTATGTCATTAATACTCTGGAAATTGGCAAATAATGTAGGCAATAAAAGGAAGATACAATTGGAAATGGTGACTAGAAAGTCATCAGGCTCTGAAGTGCCCAGGTGGGCAAACGCTAGTTACAGCAGCAGGTTCTGCTATTAGTCAATCTGAAGACACTCTATTCAATGTCCAAAAAACTCCCAGTGGATCACTGTCTGGTGTGTGCTTTGAGCTGTTTAGTTTGGAGCCAATTCAGGGTTTGTGTTTGGCTAATATTCTGACTTTGAAAAAAAATTTCTGCTATGTCAAAATCAGGAAGAAAAGTCCCACTTCCACCAAGACATCCACAGAAGCACTTGCAATGCAAACAAGTAGAAATAAAGCGAGATGTCCATAGATTAGGGCACCTATGAGCAAATTATGGTACATGAATGCCATAGAATATTCTTCTGTAGTGAGCTATATGGCATGGTAAGTTCAGGGACATATGGACAGACTTATAAGGACTAAGGTAAGGTGAAGTATGCAGAAGCAGGAGAACAATATTTTTATTGTTGTTCATTCATTTCACATCCAACTCTAAGTGAGCTCCCCTTCCCCCCACCCCCCACCCCCAATGCAGGGTTTTCTTGGCAAAGAGAGTAGAGTGGTTTGTCTTTCCTTCTCCAATCCATTTTTACAAAGAGAAAACTAAGGTAAAAGGAGTTGAGTGACTTGTGGTGGGTCACACAGCTAGTAAGTATTTGAGGTCAGATTTGAACCTAGCTGCTCCCAAATCCAGGCCCAGACCTCTCTGCTGATCCAGCTGCCCTGGAAAACTGTATAGGCAACAGCTATAGAAATGCATAGAGTTTCATAAATGTCATTGGATATGAGACTGATACTGCTCAAAGCTTACAAGGATGCAAATGGAAAGAACAAAGAAACTCCTACTGAATTGGGTGCTGTAATTATTATAACCAAACTTGTAACCAAAGAAAATTAACCACTTTTCCTTCATTCATAGGTGGGGGTCAGGGGAGGCCTCTGGGTTTGGGATATTTTATATACTGTCAGACTTCACTGATGCATTGGTTAGCTTGATGAAATTGATTTTTTTTTAATTCTTTGGATGGCTTTTTAGATCAGACAGTGGGGAGGGATGTATTTGAAAGTGAAAGTAACATTTAAATAAAAGAAAGCTATTATCTTTAAAAAATGAAATGCTTGTAGGAGCTGATGTGATATCCTTGATTATATTCTAAGAGTATCTCTCAATCAGCTCCTGAAAGAGAAGGGTGATTTGGGGTTCCATCTCCTATGTTCTTTAATTGAACAAGTATATTTTGTGTCTACAATGTACCAGGCACTAGGCTAGGCCCTGGGAATACAAAAATAAAGTAAAATAGTACTTATCCTCAAGAAGCTTAATTCTATCAGGGCGAAAACAATATCTACAAATATATAAATACAAAATTTATTTTTCAAAATACACAGTGACTTGAGGAGATGGGAGGGAGTAGTGAGACTCATAGTATCTGATAGCCAATCTGAAGTAGAACTGATTACCTCCCAGAGTTCCTTAGAGATCTAAATGGAACTCTTGATAGACTCCAACTGTATTTAAAAAAAAAGTGATAGGATGTCTCCTGATTCCAATGGAATTGTCACTACAGGATGAGGACAATAGAACAATAAAAGCCTTGGCTGTCTTACTTACATATGTTTTGTTCTCAGAAAAGTGAGGAAGAAAAACGGGTACTCATTCACATCAGAGATCAAAGAACCATCAAACACAGGAAGCTTTCTGTTAGTCTGTGCCTGCTAACTCCTTTTCTTCAGATGTTTCCAACTTCCTTTGTTTCTCTCTCATGTTAGAATCTGTTTGTATTAAGCTCACCAATAACTTCCCAATCAAATAAGCTGCTTTTTCTTTAAACCCAACTAAATCTCTGGGGAAGTATGGTGGATTGGATAGATCACAGAAACAAAGGAACCTAATTTTCAGGCTCCTTTCCAATGCTTACCTTGATAAAAACCAGTCCTACCATCTCAGTCTTAGTTTTATCTATAAAATGCAAAGAGTGGACTGCATCACCTCTAAGGTTATTTCTAGACCTCAATTTTGCTTCCTTACATATGGATGGGTGGTACATATTGGACAATTGCCAGAAAAGAATGATACTTTTTTTCCCACTTTGATGGTGGTACCACATTTTTTAAAAATTAAATTTATGTACCTTCAAATTAATAGAGCAGCTGCTATTTCAAGATTAAATTTTTTCTCTCACTATGCCTAAAGCCAGGATCTTTTCTGGAGTTCTTAACTCATGTCTCTGCTGCTTATGCCTTGCCTCATCCCCTAAAATTAACTGTCATTTGTTTATTATATTTTTTTTCTATTTACTCATATGTATAATTTTATTCCTCCAATGGGAGGAATAGAAGATTCTTTAGAGAAGGGGTAGTTTCTTTCATTGTATTTACATATCGGGCCCATGACACAGAGTCTGGTAAGAAGAAAGTGAGAGGAAAGGAAGTGGAAATGCTTATAATAGATGGCTTTCTCAAAGAGTTCCACCTCAAAAGGAAGGAAATATATGGGAAGATAACTTAATAGGATGATTGGATCAAGTAAGAAGGGTTTTTCTGTTGTTGATTTATTTGTTTGTTTTGTTTTGTTTTTAATATAGGAGACATGGATATGTACATAGGCAGTAGGCATTAAATCTTATAAAACCTATATGCCGATGGTAATATTTTTTATTAGAACTTAAAGGTTCTCCTGTGTCACTACCATGAGAGGAGTTGAGGATCATTCTTTTGACCTGTTCTGACCCCATGGCAAACATTCTCTTGCTATCTTATTTTAAATAGTTTGACACTGGAACCTAGGTTTAGAATATGAGGATGAGGGTTGCTTGTAAATTAAATGCAATTGGCATTTATAAAAAAAAAAGAACATTGCCTGGTCATTTTTCAATAAAAAGGAGTTAAAGCAGATAAAAAATCAATTTTAAAAAGTCCTTTAAAATGAATATGGCTCTCTTGTTAGTGTTGTTCAATTGTTTCAGTCATGTCCAATTTATTGTGACCTTATTTGGTTTGGTTTGGTTTGGTTTTGGGCAAAGATACTGAAGTGTTTCGCCAGTTCCTTATACTGCTCATTTTAAAGGTGAATAATAAACTGAGATAAACTAAGTCACTCAGTTACTAAGTGTCTGAGGTTAAATTTGAACTCAGGAAGAAGAGTCTTCTTTATTCCAGATGGAGCACTCTGCTGTACCATGTGTAAGCCCCAAGGAGAACATTAGAGAAAGACCCCACCAATATGATAGGTGAGTGGGTGGGGGAGGAAGAAGCAGAAAGAAATGGCAATAGAGGATGCTTCACTGACATTCATTCTATTTTTACACACATAAATACACACTCATATGAAAGTAAGGAGCTACATGGCCATGGTGTAACATGATCAAAGCGAGACATGGCCACAAATGGCTAAAATTCAATTGACAAATCAATTAGCCTTAATTAAGCATTTTCTTTGTGCCAAGCACACTGTTAAAGTCAGGACTTACAAGAAAAGGCAAACACTCAATTCTCATCATCAAGGAACTCACATTCAGATATGGAAGGCACATCTAAATTCAACCTTTGGTGATTATCTCATCCAATACATTTATTTCAAAGACTGAGAAAACTGCAGCACAGAAAGGTAAAATTATTTCTCTAAGATCACATGGGTAATAATAAACAGAGCCAAGATGCTAACCTTGGTCTTTTGATTCCAAAACTAGTGCCCTTTCCATTCTATCACATTATTCATGAAAACTGGCATTTACATTATGTCTTAAATCTACATCATTTAAACTTCCCAACAAGAAGTAACAAAATATAGTGGATTGCACATTGAACTTGGGGGAGACATGGTTTCAAATCCCACCCCAGACATTTAACAGCTGAGTGACCCTGGAAAGTTCACTTACTCTCTTTCTATATTGGTTTCCTCATGTCTAAAAGGAAGAGGATTGAATGAGCTGGGTTCTAGGTTACTTCCAATTCTAAAACTACTAGATGATACATCTGTGAGACAAAATCAGGTATTAGTATTAGTTCTATTTTACATATAAGGAATGAAAGTAGAGATCATTTTATTCCTTATGTCAATATGTTAATATAATTATAGGCACAATGTAGGCATGTAAGAAATGCTTATTGATTGATTTTTGATCGATGTAAGTGACTGGTTCATGGTCACACAGTCAGTGACATTGAAAACCAGTGGTATTGATCTCTCCTAACTCCCAACCCAGCTCCTTGTCCATTTAAGAGTCTGACTCTTAGAATAAGATAAATTACAGGAAGACAAAGTGAAATAGGAGGTCACCAGGAGAGGCCACTTCTTATTTCTTTGGAGGGTTGAGGGGATCACATGTAGTAAGTGTTAAAATGTTTGTGAAATTTAGTTTGGCTGCTGGCATCTCTGGCCTTTACTCCTCTAAATTGGATGATAGGAAGTAATCTTTGCCCTATATGAATGCATATTTTCAAAGGAAAATGAGACTCTTACAATGTATATGTGCCCAGCTTACCAATCCACCACACCAGAAAGCTACAAGAACTCACTGAAGTACCGTGCTCAAGAACATTAGACCACTTTCTTGTGGTGCCATCTGCACATCTTCAAAAACCCAACAAACTCAACAATAAGAAAAATTGCTTCACACTGACTCCCTGTCCTAGTAATTGCATTGAAACTAGAATGGGAAATCCAACTTCTTATCAACAGCAAAAGATTGGCCTCTGGACTTTCCAGAGGACAATGTAGAAACATCCAAAGTAACATAATTTAGCTCATTAGCCAGGCAGAGAGGCCATGATCACATTGAGCCAGTGGAGAAGAGTCAATTTTAAGTTCAGACATGAGGACTCCAAGAAGGCTGAGGACGAGTGTTCAAATCATCACTCTCTTACTGTTGACAGTTTTTATTTCCATTGCCTGAGAGTCCTATTATTTTTTATACTATGTAATGAGGCTTTACTAGGCAAGTCTTCTGACTTCAAGCACAGTCCATGAAAGGAAGAAAAAAAAGAAAGCCATTTATCAATATACTTGTCACCCTCTTCTGAGCCTTAATTAGAATTAATCTCTGTCCCAGGCCGACTTCTGGGCTTAATTTTTTTTTTATCTCGCCTTTTCTTTGAGGAAGAAAAATGTGTTCATGAACTTTCAAATTTAGCACAAGCTTCATGTTTTTTTTTCCCCCTAGCCTATTTTGAGTAATACTTCTAGTACGCAGAGCTCCTGGCACCAAGAATCATCATTACCTTGAATCTAAGGCCACATGGTTAAGAATGCTTCCAAAAAAGGAGAGCTTTAAAATACAAGCTTTGGCTTGGGGGGTGGGGGGACATCAGGGTATGAAGAAGAAGGGAATCCATGTATGCCACTAATTTATTTTTACAAGCTAAATAAAAATTCAATGAAATGATCAGGGGTGGCATTTGCACACACACAAAAAAATACCATAGATACATTACTGATTATGTGTGAGGGTATTAAAGGAGTCATATAAGTCATGTATCCTGCAACAGAAATAGCACATGCATAGTCAGATTACTCCACTGGTACACACAAGATAGAAAAGAGATGAGAAAAAGGTCTCCAGGGTCTTATGTGCATGTTACAGGGAACCATATAAAGATCATATGGGGCTGCTAGGTGACTCAGTGAATAGAGTGCTGGCCCTGTAGTCAGGAGGACCTGAGTTCAAATCCAGCCTCAGACATTTGACACTTAACTAGCTGTGTGACCTTGGGCAATCCACCACAATTGCCTTGCCTTCCCCCTTCCGAAAGAAAGAAGGAAAGAAAAAAAGATGGAAGGAAAGAAAAAAAGATGGAAGGGAAGAAGAAAG
>NW_027185797.1:13305644-13309953 GCF_028583685.1 Petaurus breviceps papuanus | reverse complement strand
AAGGAAGGAAGGAAGGAAGGAAGGAAGGAAGGAAGGAAGGAAGGAAGGAAGGAAGGAAGGAAGGAAGGAAGGGAGAAAGAAAGGAAGGAAGGGAGAAAGAAAGGAAGGAAGGGAGAAAGAAAGGAAGGAAGGGAGAAAGAAAGGGAGAGAGAAAGAAAGAGAGAGAGAAAGAAAGAAAGAAAAAAAAGAAAGAAAGAAAGATCACAGGTAGCCTTTGCTTCCTATCTGTCTGACTAAAGCACATCACATCTCTGTGGTCCTTAGTTTCTTCATCTATTAAAAAAGATGAGGTTGAACATAATATTTCCTAAGGTCCCTTCTAATTCTGAAACCTATGAAAACCCATGAATGGAAATACTTGGATAAGAATTATACCAGGCCAGAAGACAGAGAACAGTTGTGATCTGTATGGGTAGTGCAGTATTCACACCTATGAAATTTTGTATGCATGAGATCACAAACTTAGAACAAGATAGGACCTTAGCAGTAATATAATCAAATACTTTCATTTTATAGATGAGGAAACTGAGGTCCATCAGTAATACAGGTAGTGTTTTTCCAAGGTCACAAAGTTTGCTTAGGGCTCAAGCTAGGTCTACTGACCTTAAACATAACTCTTCCTCTCAGGCCATATGTCCTCATGATTAAAGTGAAACAGAGATCCACACAGTTTGTGCAATTTCCAAACTTACCCCATCATCAGTTTTGTTTATGATTGGTCAAGGAGACATTTAAGAAAAAAGAAGTGTTGAAATAGGAGTTCTAACACTTAGTATTAAACATGACATTTGATGGGTCATTCAGCTGTTCTAAGGCTCATTTTCAACACTGATAAGTTGAAGGGGATAGACTAAGTGTTCTTTCTGTCTATGATTCTCTGTGCCCATCACTCTACTGAAACTTCTCTAAAAAGATTCTTTAACTTCTAACACAAGTGGTCTTTCCTCAGTCCTAATATTTTATTTTCTTCAGGTTTCAACATTGCCAATTCTCATCATCCCCTCTTCTCCCTTGGCTTTTGTGACACTGTGTTTTATTGCCTTTCCTCCTACTTGTCTGAACACTCCTCAGTCTCCCTTGCCAACTCTGTGCCTTTGTACAGGCTTACCCCAGGCTTAGAATGTGTTTTCTGTTCAATTCATCTCTTGGATCCCTTAGTTTCCTTTCAAACTCAGATCAAGAATCACCTTGTACTCAAGAATATGGCCTAACCCTCAGCTGTTAGTTCTTCACCTTCCAAATTAATTTTTAAAACTAAACATCATCTTTAACTCTCCTTTCCTCCTTAGCCCTATCTCCCATATGGAGTCACCTGCCAAGCCCTGTCAATTCTACCTTCACATCATCCTTTACATCCATTCCCTTTCTCCCATTCATACTACCCAGACATTAGAGCAAACCATTATCATCTCTTGCTTAATCTATTATAACAACTTCTTAAGTAGCCTCCCTCTATCCAGTCTCTCTACTCTCCAATTCTTTTACATATTTGTCTATGTAATCTTGATAAGGAACAGGTCTAATCTTATCACTCAAAACATCTCCTATTTGTCTGTAGATTGTAATGAAAATTTCTGATTAGAATTTAAGACATTCCTAATTCAGTTCCAATCTATCTTTCTTGACTTATTTCCTTTTCATGTACTTTGCAGCAGGATTTGAAAAGTGTCTGCTGTTATATACACCTATTTCCAGTTGTGTATATGGAAGAAGAGGTGGGAGGAGGCACCCAAAGGTCAATAAATGTTCAATTGGGTGGAAAATCAGGTATTTAATCCTCTGGATGCAAGACAAAACAAAGTAGTAAAATATATGGAGTGGGGGAGTAAACAGATACATAACTCACAATATCTCCATCATGCTTTTTGACAATTACCCAAGTGACCCTTGGGCTAACATGGCTCCTAGCATTTGGAGGATAGAAACAGTCTGTAGGCAGAGAGTAATTGCCGTTCTCACTTTGTAAGACATTCATCATTCATGTGGGCTGCTGTCATCTATATGAAGGATGAACTTTTGTGAGAAACACAGAAAGGGATAGAGAGCCATTTTCAAACAACATGGCATCTAACTTTCATCACATGTCCTTAATCACTGATTTTTCAATATCCCTCATGCCCTCAATAAAGGAATTTTTGCTGTTTAGTCATTTCAATTGTGTCTAACTCTCCCTGACCACATTTAGGATTTTCTTGGCAAAGATGCAGGTGCTATTTGCCATCTTCTTCTCATAATGATATATGCTAGCACAATTATAGCCCAAGTACTCATTTTCATCAAATCCAGAACCTGAAGCATCTCAGTGCTAAATCACATGCAAACTAACGTATACAATTAGCTGTCTTCTGAACTTAACATGTCATGTCCTACCCTGTCTCCTTTTAATGGTCCTTACCTTCTTTGAAGTTTCAACTGAGCCTTCCACTGACTTTTGACTTTCTATGTGAAGCTTCCCCTGTTCATCCTAGATGCTTTCCCACCTCAAAAATTTCAAGAGCACTTTAGCCTTCTCCTTTACCTCTCCCACATCTTTAATTAAAAAGCAAAATAAAATGTATTAATGTATGTCTATGACTATCTGCATACTATCCTCCAATTGCCTAGTATAACAAAAGCTCCTTGAAGGTAAGACATATTTAAAGTCTCTGTTTCTTTAGCACCAGGCAAAATGTGTATGTGGTAGGTACTTAATAAATGCATGTTCAATTCAATTTCTTGAATTATCCCAAATGTCTGCTATATGAGTCAATTTCTAAAAAATGAATTAGTACCAATTTTCTTTCATTTGAGACCTTTATTTCTGTTAAAATATCATTCCCTTATGAAAGGAATGGTGACTTGCATTGCCCCTCAATGAATGGTTGAGACCTTTTCCTGAGAACAAATGTCAATTAAGAGGAGTTAGAAGAGGCCATGAGAGTCCTGGTTATGATAAAGGCTGGGGAAAGGGTACCATCAAAACGATAAAAGAAAATAAATGGGTAACAAAGGGGTACTGAATACTAATCCATCTTCTTTTTAATTGTTTTCCCTTTGACCAGTCTGTTCATTGGAATGGAAGGTATTTATTAAATGCTTACCATGTGCTAGGAACTATTCTAGTTATTGGGATATAACTATTGATTGGTTCATCATATCTTAATCTATGCCAGCAAATTCTCTTTAAAAAAATAAAATAAAATAAGATCCTTTGAATTTTACTCCCAGGAAGGTACAATTTGATGAGCGCTATAATCATTCATTCTTATAAATCTGCAATGTCCACCATTATCTTCTGACTCATATTTCCTAGGAATTCTTTACTCTAGATATTCAACTGAGTAATTCTATGAGCCTTATCCTAATGGGAAATGTAGCGTGAAAGTAAATATTAGTTCCCCTAGAATAATATTTTAACAATATTTGTGCAGTGGGTAAATGGATATAATTCTAGTCTCATTTTCTCATCTGTATAAATTCTCTAATATCTTTTAGGTATCTGCTTGGAAAAATGAGTTGATTGATATTCATGATTTGTGATTGTCTTTTCTGTAACAAGCATTTAGTAGGAAAAGATGAATTATTTGGATATATGTTTTTATCCTTCTAAATATATATATATATATATATATATTTACCTGGAAACACCAACCTAACACAAATGATTTCCCTTATTTTAATAACTCTAATAATATGGAGGTGGGGAAGAGACAGAGATAGATATAATTCTACTCTAATATACCCCTCTCTTAAGAAGGCAAAGTAGTCAGCTATAAAGTGCATTCTCCTCTTCTCTTTCACATAGGAATCACACTTTAGAAAGAGATAGTCAATATTCTATATTATATATGCTCCGCATACACATATTAATATAGATTCTTATGAAAATATATGTATGATATAAAATAAACTATTTTTGTTTTCCAACAAGCCACAGATAGAGAACCTATGTGATTATAAACATAGCTTACACAGACATCATATACTTTCTACATTAAATTTATTCAAAATTGTCCTCTCTCTCTCTCCCTCTCCCTCCCTCTCTGTCTCTCTCTCTCTCTGTCTCTCTCTCTGTCTCTGTCTCTGTCTCTCTCTCTGTCTCTCTCTCTGTCTCTGTCTCTGTCTCTCTGTCTGTCTCTCTCTCTCTGTCTCTCTCTCTCTCTGTCTCTCTCTCTCTCTCTCTCTCTCTCTCTCTCTCTCTCTCTCTCTCTCTCTCTCTCTCTCTCTCTCTCTCTCTCTCTCTCTCTCTCTCTCTCTTTCCTTCCCTTCCACTCTCCCTCTCTCTTTCTCTTCTATCCTCTCTTTCCCCCTCCCTCCCCTCTCTCTCTCT
>NW_027185797.1:13296102-13305544 GCF_028583685.1 Petaurus breviceps papuanus | reverse complement strand
TCTCTCTTCTTATTTCTCTCTCTCTCTCTCTCACTCGCTCTTTCTCTCTCTCTCTCTCTCTCTCTCTCTCTCTCTCTCTCTCTCTCTCTCTCTCTCTCTCTCTCTCTCTCTCTCTCTCTCTCTCTCTCTCTCTCTCTCTCTCTCTCTCTCTCTCTCTCTGTCTCTCTCTCTCTCTCTCCCTCTCTCTCTCTGTCCCTTGGCCATAGTTGTGTAAGGTATTTCCCTATATTATATTCTAATCTTTTATTGTGATGTGGCTTTTTATTTTTAGGTTGCATATCCATTTGGAACTTTGCATATGCTATAGATGCTGGTCTAAACCTATTTTCTGCCAAACCATTTTCTGGTTTCCCTAAAAGTTCTTGTAAAACAGAGAATACATTTTCAAGTACTTTATATTCTTGGTAAATAATATGCATTTGAAAGACTGCAATAAACATAGCCTAAGGCAAGATTGCTAGAATTCTTAGCAAAGACAAGGCCTTTAATTGGGAAATGATTCACAATATATGATATGTCCTTGGAAAAAAGGCTAGGATTCTACAAATTTGAGTGTCATAGTACACTGACTGGCATATTCTGCAGAGTGAGTGAAATTTGAATTATAGTAAGCTTTACTATCACTTTGAGGGAAATGGGGGAGGGGAAGAGAGACAGAGACAGAGACAGGAGTGGCTAGGTGGCACAATGAATAGAGCGCTGGCCTTGGAGTCAAGAGGACCTGAGTTCAAATTCGTCCTCAGACACTTAACACAAAACTAGCCGTGTGACCTTGGGTAAGTCACTTAACCCCAATTGCCCTCCAAAAAAAAAAGAAAATAATAAAGTGAGAGAGAGACAGGGAGAGGGAGATAGAGAGATTAAAAAATGGTAGAAAAGTCAAAGCTGCTATTACCAAACATGAGTCAAAGAATTTTCTGGAAATAAAATGCCATATAATATAGCAGTGTGAGTAGCATTAAACCAAAATAATCAATAAAGTAGTCAGACTGGAAGAGTCACAAAAAAAGATAGAATGAAATAAGTGGTAAGTTTGGGTAATAGCATCAACAGAGAAAGCATTTATTCAGGGAATATTGACTTCCATCTTATGTAGAGCTGGTGAGTCTTAGCTCTCATGGATGACACTATCATATGTGCACCTCAGTGGATCAAGTAAATGAGAGGGAGCAGAATCACTATGTGTGAATGCATCTAGTGGGACAATGGACTTCTTTCCTTCTCTCCATATCACATTTCAATCTGATGATAAAAATAGGAATATCTGTTATTTTTCTCACAAATTCCAATAGTTATCCATACTTACTGTTGTGACTGCAACTTGTTCATGTTGTGGGTAAAAGTCTTCATGCATGAATCCTTTTCCAAACCCATCCTATGTCTTACTAAATGGTTGAGATTTTTCCAGGGGATTCTTACATATTCGTGTTAGGTATTCCTGGGCCCTGCCCCATAAATCTTAGTTTGGAAATTTGGAATGGATGTGAGGTACAAATTATAGGCCAAGAAAAATAAGTTACGATCTTAAAGGACAAAAAAAAAAAATCTTCAGTGATTTATGGGGTTGGCACTGATCCGTATTTATCAGTACTGAAAGTATTTGTGTTACAAAGAGATGGAACAAAGCTTAATGTCTGATCAAAGACTTCTGAGGCTAATAACCAGGTTTTGGATTCATTTGCCAAAAAACCAAATGTCAACTTTTGCTAAGCTTTCCGGGAGATAACATAGAAAAAGAAGAGGAAAAATTGTTTCTCAATTGCAAAACATCCAAAAACATGATGATACAGAGACAACAATGAAAGGTGTTTTATCCCTGTGAAGTGTTTTGGTTTGTAGTCAAGATGTCCCCCAGTTATGAATGTGCTATGGTTCTTGGTGGAAATAGGAATGATTAGAAAAACCTAACGTAAGTGGGTTCCAGGGTCATCAGCCAAGTTTGTAAAGACTCAGGCATCCTGCAGATACTTTTAAAAGAATTCATTTCCTTTTTTTTTTTTTTTTTGATTGCTCAGTTCATGTCTGAGGTAAGTGGCCTTACTATTAACCCTCTTTCAAAGTGTTGACTTTGTGGGTGATTCTGTTTGTTGATGCTTTCCTTGGCCAGAAATTGGTTTGGCTCTTTGATCTGCCAGGCAATTTGAGGCTTGGCAAGTTATGAGTACACTTGCTGTGGCCAGACAGCATCATCTTCATCAGCTACCATAGTTGATATACGTTAGGGATATTTATATTATTTATATTAGAGAGTCCCTGCATAATGCAGTGGGACTAGTTCTGATTTTGGAGTCAGACTGTATTAAAATCTAGATTCTCATATGGGCTACCTTTGTGATTTTAGACAAGTCAATTTGACAAATTTTGGGTCTTGTTTTTACAAAAATACATTAGGAATCTCTAAATCTATGTTTACATAGCACTTCACTTCTGCTTTTTAGTGTGCTTCATATATGTTTATTAACTCATATGACATTCAAAAGAACATTGTGAAGTAGGTATTATTACAAATGCCATTATCCCCATTTGACAGATGAGTAAACTGAGATGTGAAATATCTTGCCTATGGTGACACAGTTAGCAAGTGTCACAGGCAGGATATAAACAGGTCTTTGCTGATCTTCCTCAATTCAATTTTGTCACATTTATGGGCAATAGTCAATGGAGATACAGAAAAATAGGATATATTCCATATGCTGAAAATCAAACACTGTAGGGGCAGCATACCAGTATGAGGTAGCATAAGCTAAGTGCCCCAAAGATGGTAAGTACCACAGGAGATCAGAGATGACAAAGTTCACTGGGGAGGCTGAATGCAAGAGTGGATAAGGCAGTGAACTTGGGGTTAGGAATATATAGATCTAAATCCTTCCTCAGATAATTTCTGGTTATATGACCCTAAACAAATTATTTAACCTCTCTGTGCTTCAGTTTCCTCATCTGTAAAATGGAGAGATAACGTCAATGGCCTCTGAGGTCCCTTCTCTCTGTATAGCTATGATTCTATGAACCCAATAGAGAAAAAGCATCAGGGGAAATTTGACATAGTTGAGGAATGGGTAGGACTTAGAAAAACAGAGAGAAAAAAAGACATTCAGGACATGAGGAGAACCATGACCAAAAGTCCCAACATACAAAGAAAGTGTCTTTATTTAGATAGCATAGCATGGTAATGTAGTAATGATCCAACCTGTCTGGGAAGGGAAGTCACCTAGTCAATGCAAACTTTCCAACTTTCCAATGCAGAGGCATAGAAAGGCTAAGTGATTTCCCTGAGGCCATGCAGTAAATGTCAAAATCTCTATTTGAACTTGCATCTTGTAACCCCAAATCCAGCCTTATTCCTCTGAATCATGGAACACCATACAAATCAATAACTGAAGGGTCATATAGTCAGGGCAGGATATTTCCCTCTTCACCTCAGCCTCTTAGAATACCTAATTTTCCTAAACATCTTCTATGTGGGGCCTTTCCTAATCTCTTCAGTCAACAGTAACTCTCCACTCCCCACAAAAACAAACAAAAAATCTTATATTTATGTATCGCTAAAATGCTTTCATATATACTTATATCTTTATGTGTCGTCTTTTCTAAAAGAATATAAGTTCCTTGAGGGCAAAGATTATTTGTTATCGGTCTTTGTGTCTACAGCATCTAATAGCACTTGGCATATATGATGTTCTTGAACACTTGCCTGGGTTTAAAATGCTTAGGAGCATAGAGTCTCTGTCTGTACAGAATTTAGTGAGGGGAAAATAATTTCTTTTAGGTCAATAATTAGTTAGATAACATAACAATAATAACAACTAACATTTATATAGTGTTTAATTTGTGCCAAACTCTATGCTAAGCACTTTACATTTACTGTGTCATTTATCCTCACAATAACCTGAGAGATAATTGCTATAATTATCTCCATTTTATAGAGGAGCAAAGTGAGGTTTAGTGACTTACCAAGGATGACATGGTTAATAAGTGTTTGAGGTCAAATTTGAACTCAGATCTTCCTGACTGAAGACCCAGTGCCCTATGACACCCTAGATACTTGACATTTACAATTTCCCAGAAAGGATCATACCCTGTATTGAATTTGTATTTCTGTGCCTTGCTATACACAGACATTGAGTCGTTCTGGCATATCTGTCATTTCCCAAAATGCTCCACCCCCCAAAACAAGAAAGGAAACTTTAATACATTTTCAGATAATTCAGATCACAATAAAATTATGATGTTTAGAATTTCACATAATTAAGGGTTTGTTCACATTCCCTTCCCCCTTTGAATTACTGAGTTAATTGGAATCATGTCATAGCAATGTAGAAAAATGGCCACAGGAACTCTTTTAACAAACTTACTTAAAATCCCAAAAGGCTTTAGAAAATAAATGAGAAATTATTAAAATAAGGCTACAACATAAATGACTAAAATTCCACAAGCAAAGTAACCACTGTACTGTAGGGGATTTTGGGGAAAAAAAAGAATTAAGAGTAGAAAGTACTATTCTGACAGTAAAAATTGGTAAAGACAACTGGAATAATTTCTAGCTATGCCAATTTGGTGAGACGCATTCGGAGTCTGGCACTACTCAGTTCCTAATTAGGAAAAGGTTCCTTTCTTTTTAAAGAAGAAAAATGATTCAATATGTCCTGCGTGTTGGATCTGAATTTGGCTTGACAGTGGTACATTTCTGGATTTTATCACTCCAGGAAGAAATTTGAAGATCATTACAGATGCCAGGCAAATTCCATAAGAAGCTTGGGATGGTGCCTAGGAATCCTTTTCCCATTATTCAATCATTTTCACCAAAAATGATTTAACAAAGTTTGCTTGGGCAATGACCAATATTTAAGGAGTCAGAGGCTAAGTTATGCCTGAACATCATAACCTCAATCAGCTATTTGCTATTATACAATTGGAGTCAACCCATCTCCGTAAAAGAAGCTAAGGAATTTTGATAACGCCATGTGCCCATAAAGATCATATGTATTCCAGGCCCTAAAAGGGGAAGGGATATGGAAATAGACTTTCTTCTGGTCCAAAATGGAGCCCTTCTTCTGAAGGAGTAGGCGTTATATTGAGGAGCACCTAATGATCAATGGGATATTGAATTCAGACCCACCTCATTGGCTGAAAAGTACTGGTAAAGCTGTTATGGATGGAGACTTTGGTCCCAAATCATTGAAATATCATGGGGTTAGAAGATGGATGTATAAGGCAGGCAAATAACTGATGCTCCCATTCTCTTACCCCACAAACTGCTGTCTTTACTATCTATTCCCACTACCCCCTCCCCATCCTTTTACTCTTTCCTTTTGCAGGAATTACATACATTACCTGGTGGCTCTAATGGAGTCCTAATACTCTAACTTCTTTATGGGTCTCACTGAACAGCAGGACAACAGACATGTCCTCATTTAACCACACAATCTGACTTGAAACACACCACAGGCCCCAGACTCAATCATAGGTCTCAGTGCACACAGACCAACTCTCCCTACCTAGCCACCTTCCCTCGTGACTCACAATCCTAACTTCCTGGTGTATGCCTCAGTGTCTCACCAGTATGACAGGTGTGTACATGAACTCATATTCCTCACTAGAACAGCGGGTGTATCCTTGTGGTAGAATGCTAGCCACTGCCTCTAGATAGCCTCTGCCCCCAAATACAATTCTCATATTTAAACAGATATGGCCATGCACTCAACCACAATCACATCACCCATTTGGCCCAAGACAGCACCACAATACCTATTTATCCATCTTGACCAGACAGGACCACAATAGTTATCCAATCAGATAGCAGCATGACCACGATGTTTGACGACCGAACCATGGAAGGGACTTCCCCTAAAATAGCACCTGTGCAGTAATAGAAAAGAACTGACCTAGAGTAAACTTATGACATAGTCTAAAAATATAATTATCATACATAGTTGCCCCCTGCCCCCAATGCATTGTGAGTAATTGCATACAGTTTCACTGAGGCTGGGATCCCTCCACCATTACCTAATGCTTTGACAAACACCTCTTGCCTTTTTAATATTCATAATTTCTGTTGTGTAATCAACATCATTATACTATAAAATCATCTGTCTTGTCTTACTGATTTGCTGCTTCTTCTTGTACCTCAGCCTGCTGGACACCATAATCCTCAATAAATGCCTTCATTGGATTGGAGGTGGTCTAAGTCTGAACTATTTAATACAGTCCTTCCTCAACAAACCTTGAAACCCCAACAGCTGAATCTTCATATGAGCCCTAGTCAGACACTATGGGAACCCTTTATAACTCACGGTCACTTAGAAGTTGACCTAAGCCATAGCTCAGAAGTATCTAGACGAGAAAAGAGGCTCTTGTGAGAAGGGAATCATTTGCGGCTTCAGTGAGAAGCAACTAGAAGTGTAAAAGACTTCATCTGACATCTATTCCAACCAATATTTGAACTAGAATCCTGTCTATAGCATCTCCATCCTCTACTTGGATACCCAAAGCAACGGGCAACCCTCTACCTCTAGAAACTGTTCATTTCACCAAGGGACCACTTTAATTATTAAAAAGTCTTTTTTTTTTCTTCCTTTTTTAAAATCAAAATATTCCTTTCTAAAACTTGGACCCTTTGTTACTACTTTTACTATCAGAGCTAGAGAAAAATAATTCCTTGTCCTATGACTGCCTTTTAATTAAAGACAGTGCCTATCCCACTCTCTCTGACCCTCTGCCTCTAAGTCTTTTTTCCCCCTCTTCTCAAGTAAGCACGTTCAATTACTTCAGCCGCTTCTTACATGACCATCTTTGGAAGCTCTTAACCTCAGTTCTGTGGTCTCCCTAGTGATTCAGTCTAATGGAATCCAAAGGGTGTAATTGGCTAATGTGTGTATAGCTATTGTAATTATTGTAGTTATATGGGATCCAATGAGTTCAATAGGCTCCAGAAGGATTAAGGCGATGATGACTGGGTTCTACACAAATTGTACATTTCAGAAAATATACTTACATTTCACCAGCTATCAAATGTACCCAAGATGCCAAAAAGGTTATGAAGCTTTCTTCTAGACTTTGCTTTTCTGGAACTTCTTGAGCTTATCTATAGCCTTTTTCAAATGTGATCCTCAAACCTGAAAATAACCCAGTCTGACAAGCATTCATTGAGCACTTATTATGTGCATGGTTCTGGGCTAAGCAATGGGCCTCCAAAGACCAAAGCAAAGCACTGCCTACTCTCATGGGACTGCAACTCTACTAGAGTGATATGGCTTAGTAATGATTATTTGAGAGGGAAGGTCAAGATTAGTAGTTCATACTGAATTTGTCTGTGACAGAGTATCCACTACCATCTCTCTTTTCATGAATACTATGTTTCTAATTATTCTCCCAAGATCACATGGTTGTATATTACATGATAAAGTCAGTTTGTAGGCTCCAAAAAGCCCTAGACCAGAATTTGAGTTTTAACTCCCCACTTATATATTATTTCATATTTATCCCTTCTGATTTTTTTTTTCATTTAAATACCGTCCATCTTTTTACCCTGACAAGTTGACTGGGGCTCTAGAGGCCCATATTTCATTCTTAAAATACCTCATTGGTCTTTGGCATTCCTCCTCTGTAACAAGCTCTTGCTTTTGTCTTCTGTACATATCTTTTAAATACCTAAATCGCTTGATGCGTTCTCTTTTACATTTGATTCAATTTAATAAATATTTATTAAATACATGTTATATACCAGGCCCTATGCCAAGTACTAGGGATAAAAGAGGGCAAAAGTCCAGAAGTACCATGCATATGTACTTTGATGCACATTCTAATTCCTGACTACTCTTCAGGGAGGCTAAATCACCAAGGGGTTATTCAGGCTATAAGTGTCTCTTGTGTTTGTCCTTCATACTAGAAGAAGAACATGACATCAGGGGGATGATGAAATGACCAGGATAAGCATGCACATATGTGTGAGCATGTGTCTATGTATGAATATATACATCTGTGCATATCTACCCACACATACATTCTTATTGATTTCATCCATCAGTGTCTTACAGAAACTCTTGAAGTTCTGAATCGATTTTTTTAGTTGTGCCCAGCAGAATAGAAAAATTGCAATCTGGACAAGACTGGAAAATCCATGATGCATGGTTGTCATATCTATAACTTTTCTTTTCATTAAACTTTGGAGTACAACTCTGCCTATTTGTTTAGATAAAAACTTCCCTGTTGGTCTACTCTGCTCAATCCTGTGAAAAAGCTGAAATGAAGATCCAAATGGGAAAATCTTGGGAAAGGGAAGAACATCAATTTCATATATAAAATGCCTATCTAGTAGATGTGCTAGGTCTTGGGTCGCTGCATGGTGTAAGTTGCAAGATTTAGGCAGGCAATCACGGGAAAAGTCAGCAGAAACTATAAGTTAAAATTAGAAGTTATGACCAGGAGAGTGTATAACATTGATAAATCTCTGAGAAGAGAGCTTTGTTGAAATTATCTTCCTATCGAGGTTAGAAACAGATACAGAGGAAAGAAGGCTGATTGTGTGTCATAGTACATGTGTATGTCACTTCTAACTTGTATAACTTTTGGCAAGTCACTTAATTGTCTGGGCCTCAGTTTCCTCATCTTTAAGACAGGGCTGGACTAGAAAATAAGCCCTCTGTGTTATATTCAATAGCATAAGGCTCAAATAGAAATGGGTTCCTGTGAGAAACATATTGATTTGGGACACCACAGATTAATATTATCTATGATCTATTATATTGGTATTTATTTTATTAAACATCTCCCAATTACCATTCAATATGTTTCAGCAATAATGGAGAGTTCTACTGGTGGTATGTGGCCCATGGGCCATGAGTTTGAAAACTCTACACTAGGTCTAGGTTTCTTTGACACGAATGACACTTCATCTGGAAGGATGCTGATTATGTTTCCTTTGATCACTGATGCCAAGCAGTCGATTGAAAAGCATTCATTAATTAACACCACATTAAGGATGATTGGTTGAGTGATTTAATTTAGGGAAGATTGATTCATCCTTGGCTAATATGCAGCCAAGCTACACCCTTATACTTTGTCTTTTAAAGGAGAGTAGATGGGTATCTAGAAAAATGAGAAGAGACTGGAGTTGCTGGTGGTGATGTAGCATGCTGGCAAAAGCCCTGGCTCTAGAATATATGAAGACTAAGCTGTCATGATTAATGCCTAGGTTATCTTGGGCCAGTAACAACCTCCTTGGATTGACATTGTCATCTATTAAATGAGGCTATTGGAGTAGGCAACTTCAAACTGCCCTTCCAGATCGATTTCTATTATCCTATGCAAAATGTTTTGCAAACCATAAAAGAGTTAGAGATAGATGAGAAATAGAAAAATAAAGAGACAAATGGAGAGAGAGAGAGAGAGAGAGAGAGAGAGAGAGAGAGAGAGAGAGAGACAGAGAGACAGAGACAGAGACAGA
>NW_027185797.1:13288512-13296002 GCF_028583685.1 Petaurus breviceps papuanus | reverse complement strand
AAGGAAAGAAGGAAGGAAGGAAGGAAGGAGGGAAGGAAGGAAGGAAGGAAGAAAGGAAGGAAGGAAGGAAGGAAGGAAGGAAGGAAGGAAGGAAGGAAGGAAGGAAGGAAGGAAGGAGGGAAGGAAGGAAGGAAGGAAGGAAGGAAGGAAGGAAGGAAGGAAGGAGAGCATACTCTGGTTTATAGAACTGGTAATGGGGGAAAGAATCCTACTTATACATAAAAACACCCTTCAGTGGCATCTCTTGTCCCAGGAGATGCCAAGTGGGAAGAAGTAGTCACAGGGGTATAAAGAAATTCCAAGAAGAGGAACCACCCAACAGAAAAGTTCCTGAACTAAACCTCCTGGAGAGAAGATGAATTTAGAGGCAGAAAGGATGAGATAATTGGGTTGTAGTCTGGAAGACCTAGGTTCAAATAGCAACTCTGATACTTGCTAGTTGTATAACTGTAGGTGAGTCAGATCATCATCATCACATTTATTTAGTATTTTAAGGTTTGTAAAGAATTTTTTTTTTACCATTTACAAATATTATCTCATTTTACCCCTCCAACAACCACGTAAATAGGTATCATTATGATTCCCATTTTGTAGATGAGGAAAGTGATGCAGAGAGTTAAGTGACTTGATTAGTCACATTTTTATAACATCTATAAGACTGGACTCAAACTCAGATCTTCCTGATTTCTTCCTTTCTTTTTTTTTTTTTTTTCTTTTTTGGAGGGCAAATGTGGTTAAGCAACTTGCCCAAGGTCACACGACTAGTTTTTGTGTTTTGTCTGAGGCCGGATTTAAACTCAGGTCTTCCTGACTCCAGGGCTGGTGCTCTATTCACTGTGCCACCTAGCTGCCCTGAGATCTTCCTGATTTCAAGATCAGTGCTCAATCTGCTGCACCATCTAATGATTGCTGTGTTATCTATAAAATGAGAAGACTGGACTTGATGTCCTGGAAGATCCCTTAAAGCTCTAAATCTATTATCCAATGAATTTCTAATACAAGTAGAGGGTCACCTGACCAAAGAATATCAAAGGACAAAGGCCTCCTTGAAGAAGTCTAGATTTTCCCCTTAGTGAGAACTAAGACTTAACAATGAGGTCTATTCTCTAGTAACTCTCCTTTCTTTTCCTTTTGAAAGAGACATCACCCTCAGGTATTGCCTGTATGTGCAGCTGCTTAAGTCAAAAGGTCTGAAAAGGTCTATAGAGATTCCTGGAGGAGATAATGCTGACTAAAGTGAGGAGACTTGTCTTGAATGTTTATAGGCTTAGAGATGAGTCATTTATGTTTTTCAGAGAATAGCATGAGATCTAACAGTCTTTATTTTTTCTTGTAAAGACTTAGATAGGAACTGGATCAAGACCATTCAGGAAAGCAGCAACCTCCCAGATTGATTTTTTTTCTTTTTTCTAATTAAAGGAGTGACCCCTTGGGTCACTTCTTAAAGAAGCTTATGCACTCATTAGGATTTACCTCACTCAAAGTGAGAACCTGAAAAGACCTTAGCCTAATAGGGCCAGGTTCTCCCATGGCATCCTGGGTCATAGAAGAGTATCTGGTCACTGGACCTAGGTGACGCTGGAAGAGAAAATGAGACTGGTGACCTTGCAAAGCCCTCCCTCCCTCACATCAAAGTCAACTGCAAGTCACATGATCATTTTCCTGATGTTATGGTCTTCTTTGAAAACAAAGGGCAAACACAACACAAGAAAGGAACTATTTGTGCAGTCTCTGAGTAGAGGCTTGACCTAGCAAATAACAGGCGTCTTCTAGTGCAGGGATTCTTTTATTCACTAAAATCATGGGTTAGATGGAGCCTAGTCATGGTTCAATCCAGCCTTAAAATTGTACTTCTCAATAAATAATCTTCAATGTATTGTCAATGTCCCCCAAACTGACCAGCACTATTATAGTTCATAAGATCATGGTACCATGGATGTGGATCTAGAATGGACCTCAGAGATCATTGAGTCCAGTCTCCCCATTTTATACAGGAGATTTGAAGTGACTTTTCCAGGGTTCTAAGTGTGAGACATATTGTCCTGACTGCACACCCTCTGATCTATCCATTATGCTGCTCTCCCTCTTTAACTTCTTCATAGTACCCAAGTGAAAATAATATTGGAGAGGTTTAGAGCCTGCATAAGAATTGGCCTTCATCAACATCTTCATCTATATTCTTCTCAGTCTTATTCAAACAGTACCTGATCACATCCCATTTTCAGACACATCTTGTATATGCTTTACCGCCAGCACTTCATGAAAGGTAATTATTTAACATCTGACATAGTTGATAAAGAAAACTATTTAATGAAATAGGAAAAGAGAAAAAAAAGCCCAAAGTAAGTCAAAAGAGAGAAACAAAAGAAAAGAATGGAAAGATGATGTCATAAACAATTGAGAGGTTTCCCCTGGTAAATGGAAATAGTCACAACAATCCAAAGGAACAAAAAAAAAAAACCCCACTATCAATAGGCTGTTGCCTAAGTTTACCAAATCTAACAATAGAACTGAGACAGAATAAAATCTTTCCAAACTGCAAAACCTTTGTTTTTTTTTAATGCTTTATTAACTTCTGATTTACATTATTCGTTCCTGCCCGATTTTGAATTACAAATTTTCTCCCTGTTTTTCCCCCACCCATCCCCCCAAAAACAGCAGTCCCACAGGATATCCCCACCTCCAATCTGCTCTCTCCTATATGTTCTCCCATACCCGTTTTGACTTTTCCAGTGGATCTCTATGCCTCAGTGCCTGTATATCTTATTTCTTAATTACATGTAAAATGGTATTAATAATAGTACATATATATATACATAAACACACACACACACACATATATATATGCATATATTTGAATATTTGATTTTAAAACTTTCAATTCCAGACTCATTCCCTTCCCCCCCTGCCACCCATCCCCACTGGGAAGACAAGCAGTTCAGTATAGGTTGTACATGTGCGGCTAAGGCAAAACAATAACATAGTAGATATATTGTAAAAGACTGACTATATTTCCCCCCCCCCCCCAGCCTGCCCTCCCTTCCATCATTCCCCCTCTCATCCCCTTCCCCTCTATTCTACTGGAGGGTGAGATCCCCTATTTAGTGTGTATTTCACTCCCTCCTCAAGCCAGATGCAATGGGAATAAGGTTGACCCATTCCCTTTGCCTTCCTATTCTTCCCCTCCATTGTGACCATTTTCCCTTGCCTCTTCTGTATGAGATAGTTTGCCCCAATCTGTCTCTCCCCATCTCCTCTCACCTCTTAATTTCACCTTTTAAGTATCATCCCTTCCTGTTAAATTGATCCTGTGCCCTCTATCTATGTATACCTGTAAACATATATACACACATTCACATATGTATTCATATACCCATATACCCTCATATAAAGACATATATATATATATATATATATATATATATATTTCTAATCCCTTCAACTACTGAGAAAAGTTTCATAAGTTACAATTACTGTTTTTCCATGTAGGAATGTTAATAGTTCAACTTTGATAAGTTCCTTATGATTTCTTTTCCCTGTTTACCTTCTCATGCTTCTCTTGCTTCTTGTATCTCAATGTCAAATTTTCTATTCAACTCTGGTTTTTTCAGCAAGAATGCTTGAAAGTCCTCTATTCCACTGAATAACCATATTTTCCACTGAAACATGATACTCAGTTTTGCTGGGTAGGTGACTCGTGGTTTTAATCCCAGCTCCCTTGACCTCTGGAATATAACATTCCAAGCCCTTCAATCCCTCAGTGTAGAAGCTGCCAGATCCTAGGTTATCCTGATTGTGTTTCCACAATATTCAAATTGTTTCTTCCTGGTTGCTTGTAATATTTTCTCCTTAATCTGGGAATTCCGGAACTTGGCTATAATATTCCTAGGAGTTTTCTTTTTGGGATCTTTTTCAGGAGGTGATCAGTAGACTCTTTCAACCTCTATTTTGCCCTCTGGTACTAAAACATCAGGGCAGTTTTCTTTGAGAACTTTCTGGAGGATGCTTTCTCGGTTCTTACTTTGGTCACAGCTTTCAGGTAGTCCAATAATTTTTAAATTATCTCTCTTGGATCTATTTTCCAGGTCAGTGGTTTTTCCCATGAGATATTTCACATTGTCTTCTATTCTTTCATTTGTTTGGATCTGTTTAACAGCATCTTGATTTCTCATAAAGTCATTAGCTTCCATTTGCTCCAATCTAATTCTGAAGCAATAATTCTCCTCATTGAGCTTTTGAGATTCTTTTTTCATCTGGCAAATTCGACTTTTTAAGGCATTCTTCTCCTCATTGCCTTTTTGAGCCTCCTTTGCCATTTGAGTCAGTCTGTTTTTTAAGGTATTATTTTCTTCAGTCAGGCTGTTGACTCTTATTTCATAATTTTCTTGCATTGTTCTCATTTCTCTTCCCAATTTTTCCTCAACTTCCCTTATCTGCTTCTTAAGGTCTTCTATGGCCTGTAACCAGCTATTTTCCTTTGAAGCTTTTGGTGCAGGAGTTCTGACTTCACTGTTTTCCTCCTGTTCCATGCTTTGCTCCTTCTTGTCCCCAAAATAGGAGTGTAATGTTGGAATCTTCTGTCTGCTTTGTTTCCTTTGCCTGCTCATTTTGCCACTCAATTATTTGACTTTTGGGCTTTTTGCCACAGTAGGACTCTGCCACCAGACAGGGGAGTTTTCATCTCAAACGCTGGGGTTTTGTCAGCTGCCAGAGGTATTAGATGGGTGCCCTCTCTGAGGTCTCCACACGCTCTGGCAAGCTGGTCACACAGCCCAGGACCTCCACCCTAGACTGTAATCCAGATCCAAGCAGGTTAAAGCAAGACCAATTACCCCTCAGACTGGTGCTTGGTCCTCCTACACTCTGTAGGCCAGGAGCTGAAACTGCCACATGGGGCTGGCTGGCTGTGCCAGACATCTCAGGGGCTTCTCCCCAAGGGGATAAAGCCAAGACACTCCCACTTACTGGGTCCCAAAGTCCAGACTGCACTGGTCTCTCACCTTGTCCTTTGCATCTATGTATTGATAAATCTGGAAAGGGCCACAGCTGCTGCTGATCTGGAGTTCCTCTGGCAGGCGGCTGCTCAGGCCTGCACTGGGGCTAAAGCCTGGGTATGGGGCTGGGTTCTGCTCCCAGAGCACTGCACTGGCTGATTCCTGCTGGCCTGCTGGGCTGTCCTCAGTGGGAGGTTAGCTTCTCTGTGTCATTTTGTGGGTCCTGCAGCTCCAAAGTTTGTTTAGAGTCCCCTTTTTACATGGCTTGGGGAAGGTGGAAGCTGGAGCTGCAGGAAGGTCATGCTTCTACTCTGCCATCTTGGCTCTGCCCCAACCTTTGGGTTTTACAACAATAAGACCCAAGCCAGTATCTTTTCAAATTGGTGGAAATTAGTTAGTGATATCATTAAGCAAAATATTTGTTAAATATCAAAAAATTCCCAAATACTAGTAGCAGAGTTAATGGAAATCCATAATATCCATACATTTCCAGGATTTGCCTCCTTTCCTGGGGGAAAATGCAAGTTGGGAAGCATGGACAAGTCACTGCACCTTTACTTGTTTCCTCATCTACAAAATGAGGATAAGAGGGTGTGATAGTAATGGCAATTAAAGATTCCCCTGTATTGGCTTGGTTTTCAAATTGATTGTGTTAAAGCCCAGAGTTTGTTAATCCCACCTGTGGGATGGGCTTGTTGATGTGAAAAGAAAGTCCTGAACTGGGAGGAGCTGGTGATGTAGATTTGGAGAGACAAGAGAGAGGCGGAAGTTCTTTTTGGAAGCAGCACCTCGTGGAGAGGGAGAGACTAAGAGATTGCTGGTGGCCGCTTTGAATTGCCCTGGACTTTTGAGACCTGCCCCCTGAGCTGCCAAGGACTGAGGAGACATGGCTGTTTTGCTGGTACTTTGTCTGTCTGTTTTGATGTTGTTTTGCCAGATTTGTCCACTGGTGAAAGACAGTCCTTTTGTTGAAGAAGTCCTGGAACCTGGCTGTTCGCTAAGAAGCCCTGAGACTGTCCTGCAGACAGAGAGTGAATACTGTCCACTGGTGAGGGACAGTGCTGTTGTTGCAGGGGTCTGGAGACTGTCCTGCAGACAGAGTGAATACTGTCCACTGGTGAAGGACAGTGCTGTTGTTGCAGGGGTCTGGGAACCTTTCTGTTGGTTCGGAAGCCCTGAAGAAGGATTTTCTTGTTGGATGTTTACAGAAATCCTGGGAGAGGGCTTTGCTAATGTGTTCAGGGGTTCTAGGACTGTTCTACAGACAGAGGATAAATTCATGAAGGGACTGGCAATGTATCTTATGGCCTTGCTAAGCCTTGTCTCCCCAGGAACTAAGATTGCTGAGAACTTGCCTCCTGTCAAGATGAAGAAAAGACCTCCATTTGGGTATTAAGTGCTGTGTTTAAACTTGATGTAACTCTGGGGTAGATTCAATTGTGATCCAGGGGTGGGGAACTTTTGACCTTATTGTGCTCTGTGATTGACAAATGAAGGTACTTTACTTATGTTTGGAAACTAATCTCCATTTGAGAAGAGGGGTTTTGTGGTGGACCAAATGAAGGTATAGCCTAGGGGTGGAGAAGTATTTAGAACAGGGACTTTGTAATTGATTGAATGATTGGAAGGTCCTGGGGTGGGGTAGTACTTGGAGATTATTTAATCACACTTAGTAAATGCTGTATTTTGAAAGATGTCATGTTTTGATCTTCTCTGTTCTTGGTTTGTCACTGAATAAAATAGAGAGCACCTATGCTGGTATTTTGAACTTGGGAAGTTGCCTTTCCTTGGCATTACATTACAGAGGGTTAAGAATAAAATGAAATAATATTTACAAAGTACTCTGCAATCTCTAAAATGCTATAAAAATGCTAGCTAGCTAATAGTAGAATAGAAGCAATTATCTTTTTTTCATTTTCATTGTTGTTCAATTGTTTCACATCATTTGGAGTTTTCTTGATGAAGATACTGGAGTGGTTTGTCATTTCTTTCTCCAGTTCATCTTACAGATGAAGAAACCGAGGCAAACAAGGTCAAATCACTTACCCTGGGTCACACAGTCAGTAGTTGTCTGAGGCCAGATTTGGTATCTTAAAAATGTCTTCCTGACTCCAGGCCTAGGGCTCTATCCATTGGGCAATCTACCTGTGCTTGTTTTTCATGCTATAACTTTTTTTTTTAAGTGATCTCTCTTGGGAGAAGTAAAGAGGGAATACACATGTGACCAAAATCTATAATTCCAGCAACAAAAATAATAGGCTCTTACCAAACACCTACTTCATCTAGGACAGTCCCTTGGCTCAAAATTTAGATAATGTGGGGGATAAAAGAGTTCAGAGTCTGCATCTGAGGTCAGAAAAGGTCTTTATTCTTTCTCGTGAGAAAGGTCCTCTGCCCCTATCGCTCAAATGGTGTCTTCCAGGGAGAAAGAAACAGGTAGAAGCAAGCCCATGGTTATATAACCTTCTAATGCAGAAACCCCCCCCCCCCCAACTG
>NW_027185797.1:13238585-13288412 GCF_028583685.1 Petaurus breviceps papuanus | reverse complement strand
TGTATTGGAGACAAAGGACACGGAAACATGTGGGTGTCCAATGCAAGGCCAAGAAAGGCAGTTTTATCCTTATTTGGCATATCTTGTGCTGAGGTGGCATTGTCTCATTTGCTCTAAGTCCCAGATTCCTGTAAGGTCAGATGACCTCTAAACTTAGGCCTAGTAGATGCTGAAGACTCTTTAGATTTGATTTTTCAGAATGGGGAAACTTCACCGTGAATTATCCCACACAGATAAGATATCATTGACCCTTCTCATAAAGTTTACATTAAAGTGAAGTGATGCGCTTGTTGAAAATTTTGAAGGAATACCCAGGTTGGTTGATAATAGAGAAAGGGTTCTAAAAGGTATTATGGAATGATCTAGGTGATAGAGGAATGATGATGCAGTCATACAGGGGAGGGGTGGGAGAGATGAGAATAGGGATTAGGGTCTAGGAAGATCCTGTATGAGAATTTTTCTTATAAGTAAGGTGTTACAGCAAATATACTAGGCTCTGGATAACTGGACAAAAAGTCCAAAATTAAGATTTTGGTTAGACCCCTATTTGTAAAGAATAATCATTGTTTAAGAATTACTTGGGCCTTCCTTATCAATATCAAAACATGAAAATATTGACTGAATATAAGTAACTACAATGACATCAAAGGCAAGTTATGAAGTTTAAGCAAATGTGTGGAAATATGACTTCATTTCCATTTGCTCATTGTTCCCAATGGCTTTGATCAAAACACAATATCTTATTTAAAACTTATAATTAACTAGCCTTGGAAATAAAATCATAAAGAGAGCAATGGCCCATTCATTTGGCTCTTGTCATTCTCTGCTACAGATATTATTCAATATTCAAATATATATATATACACATATATACATATGCACATGCATACACACATATGTGTACACAATGCATATATCCACATGGGTGTGCATATCTCTGTATACATGCAGATATTCCTACATACATACATGTGTTTTATACATGCATATACACACATACTAATTATAAACACAATTCAAAGAGATACAGAGAAACTCATACATTCCTTTAAAAAATATTTCGTGGAATTCTCCTGGTTTTTGCTTATGTTACACATTCCTTGAGATAAGTGCATTCAATAAGGCACAATTTCCTAACAGATGTTTGGTTTTATAAACCTTTCATAGAAAAGTTTGCCTATTTCTCTTGTTAATTTTGCTTAGTTACTTTCATAATTGGCTCAATTCTATTTAACTCCCCCAATTTTAGGGATGTTCTCTGAACTTTGAGGACTTTGGAAACTACATAACTACACAGAAAACCCCAGAAAACAACCTTGGGGTAAAATTGTTATTGTGAAATTCCATTTCTCCAGGGCTGCTTTCCTAGCTCCCACTTGAATTGTTGGGTCAGGTCACCAAAGAACAGCAGCTACCATTATTGACCTGATATATATATATATATATATATATATATATATATATATATATATATGTCTTGCCACTGAACCCAGATGACTCTGAAGGAGATAGTGAGGCTGGTGACTTTGCACAATCCTACCTTACTTAAATCCTATTCACTTGCAGATGAGGACATCACCTTCCCGATGTGATTGGTCTTCTTTTAGAATGAACAAAAAACAACAACCAAACTGGGTTTTAGGGATGACCAGAGAGACTATGATTCTGTTGCTGTTGGTAGTACTTCCCTCCCCCCTCCCCAGTGCTTCTCATTAGCAACATTAGCAATAAAACAGATTGATTGACTTTTTACTGAAGGTTATTTTTTTAACAATAGCATAGCAGGAGCAAAATTTACAAAACTACCCAAAATTCTCTGTCTCTTTGTCCCTGTCTCTGTCTATCTCTCTTTCTGTCTGTCTGTCTCTCTCTGTCTCTCTGTCCCTGTCTCTATCTTTCTGTCTGTCTGTCTCTGTCTCTCTCACAGACAGACACGCACACACACACAATTGTTGCACCATCTTGAATCAATGAATATGTAGTCATTAATTTGTTAAATGTGTTCAATGGGAAAAGCACTAGGGACCCAAGTCAAAGAGCAAGGTAGTTTCTGTTCTTAGGGAACTCACATTCTAATGGGGAGAAAACACATCTTGAAGGTTTCACTTGCAAGTGAAAGGAAAAAAAAATTCCTTGGTTTTTAGGGTGAAGAGGAAAAGCAGATGGCCATGTTTTAATCACATCTCCACTGATAAAACTCTTAAATTTCTGATGTTGAATCATTAATGGTGTCAAGGACTATGGAATTCTTTCTTGAATATAAACTGGGTCCATGAAGAGAATGGGAACAAGTTTAAAATGTAAAGATAATGAGAACATATATGGAGAACACATGTAGAAAAGAGGAAACTCACAATTCTGAATTATTGGAAGTCCATTCCCCTATTCATGGACTCCTCATGAAGCTTCTACGTGGATGTAGTTCTCTGCTGTCCTCCAGGGGCTTTGTGGAAACCATAGTTGTAATTCTCTCTGCTTCAAGGATCCCCCTATTGGCTTCACCCCACAGGACTTTTTCTATATCTGTGTTTTCTCCTGTGTTTGTCTTTGGTGTGGCCATTAGATGTTTTTTAAAATCGCGTTGCTTCAACTTCCACACTATCTTTTACATATGCCCCCTTCTCTCCTCTCACACAGCCACCACCACACTAGTTCAGTCCCACATCACTTATGGTTTTGACTATTATGATAGCTGCTATTGGAAGGTCATTCTTCCTCAAGTCTCCCTCCACTCCAGTTGGTCTGCTCATCCCCCAAACTGATTATCCCAAAGCACAGATCTGATGATGTCACTCCCTTTATCCAACAAATTTCAGTGGCTGCATATTGCCTCTAGGAACAAATATCAACTGTGTTTTCATAAAACATAAAAAGCCCCTCATCAACTTATTCCTTTCCACCTTTCCCAGTTTTACTAGACATTATTTCCTTCCAATTACTTCAAGGTACAGCCATACTAGAGTATTTGCTGTTCCTCACTCACAACACTCCATCTTTCCTTTCTGTGTTTTTGCATTACCTATCTTTCATGACTGGAATACTCTCCCATCACACTTCCATGTCTTGCCATCCCTCATGTCCTTTAAGAATACACTCAAGGGCTACCTTTTAAAAAGTTAATTTATTTATTTTTAGTTGTCAACCTTCACTTTCATAACTTTAAAATTTTCTCTTTGTCCCTTCCCTTCCCCCTCCCCAAGATGGCATACATTCATATATAGGCTCTATATATACATTCCTATTAAACATATTTTCACATTAGTTATGTTGTATGGAAGAATAAGAATGAATGGAAGAAACCATGAGAAAAAAATAAAGTGCTGATCCCCTCAACTATGAGTGCCTTCCTAAATGGGCTATCCTTCTAACATATGTAGATATGCAAGTGGGTGTCTCCCATAGTAGAATATAAATTTCTGGAGGAAGGATCTCTTTTTTTTCTCTACCTGTTCACTGCCTAACAGTATGGATGTTCTTTTTACCACTGATATGAACAATAGTATAAGACTTTTCTCTAAAACCATATCTAAGAAGTATATATAACCACTGAGTGTAGACAACTGTCAACTATAAACAACTATTTTAAGAAATTAAACTGTGAAAGAGAGATAAAAAGTATAACAACTTGAGGTCATAGTAGAGAGAAGTGAAGGTTTTTTATAAAGGATAGGAGACTTGGACATATATGAGGACCACAAGGGAAGAACCAGTGGATAGAGGTTTAATATTCTAGGGACAGAAGGTGTGGTTAACAAGGTAATGAAATCAAGAAAGGAGAGGACAGGATCAAGGGTACATGTAGAAGGTTTGGCCTTGGCAAGAAAGGTCACTTCTTTGTCAGGGACTGGGGGAAAAGAGGAGGGAGTGGGAAATGATGTCAAGGGATTTTGAGATGAAGAGAATGGAAAGAAGGAACAGGATATATTATATATAGCTATATATGACTTTACATTAGTAATAGAATTATTGGCATGTGTAATTTTTATATATGTATTATGAATATATTGTAATATATAATAGGTGACTATATTACATTATATTGCACTATATTACATTATATTACATGCATTATATTGCATTATATCATATATATCACATCATATATCATATCATATATCATATCATATATTAAATTATATAATATATTAAATCGTATCATATAATATATTATAATATTTTATATTGTTGCATTTTATCACATCACATTACATCACATTATATTATAATGCATCATACTATATTACATTATATTATATTGCATTATATCATATTATAATTCATTATATTTTATTGTATAATATCATATTGTATATCATATTATATAATATTATATTTCATATTGTATGTGTGTGTTTGTATGTAACAAAATTATCAACGATCAGGATGTATCACAATTTATGCTCTCATTTTAATGACAAATTTGAGCCCAATTTATGTGAATATTTTCTTTCATTTTTCCATTATTCATGATAATCTTTTGAGGTAATTAATACAGGTAATATTTATCCCATTTTACAGATGAGGAACCTGATGATTTGCCCAAAGTAACATACAACTTGTAAGTGTAAGAGCCAGGTTACTGGATTCTAAATGTCATACTTAGTTCAAAGAATTGTTTGAGGATCAATTAATAAAAGTATGTGACATACTTTATAACCTTAACACTATATAATTATATCATAGCTACTGTTTTCAATATCAATTATGGCTATTGTTTTCAATAATTATGGTAATGACCCCAATTGAGTGGAGCTTTCCCAAATAAAATTCTGTACATATTTTAGTGATAGCTTCATATCAGCAAAGGCCTCCAAGTTAATAGTCACTGGAAAATTCTTCAGAAAATGTGATGCAGGGCAATTGTCCACATGTATTTTACTGGAAAAAGGGAGATTTGGTCTTTGGCAAGGCTGATGGGATAGAGGAAAAGACAACATAGGCATCAATGCGGTAGTCCTAATGTTGTCATTGTAAAACCTCGAGAAAAGTCATTTAACAGTGACTTTCATCTGCTATTAGAGAGAACAGAATCTGTTTATTGCCTTTTCCAGTAATGTTATAAAGATGTAATCAGAGGACATATGAGCTTCAAAAATAATAGTGACATTCAATATAGTTCCCCAAGTATCACTTGGTGTGGAGAGACCGTTTTGGATGTACAGGTGGTTGTGTCCGTGTTCCTTACCCAATCTAGATGAAAGCAGTTGTTCTAGGGCTGAGTGAATTATTTCCTCCCCTTGGTATCTATTAACCACCTGGCATAGCATCAGAGCTAAATATTCTACCATAGATAATTGAAATCCAGCTGACCCTCCATCCAATCCTGCCTTCCTGATTCTTCTTTTGAAAAAAAAAAAAAGAATAAAAGGTAGTGGAAATAAGTGGATTAGGGAACAAGGGAACAGAATGCATTCTGCAAGAATCATTACATTCCTTGATGAGGAAGACATTGCCCATTATTTAATTAGGAACTCTAAGATTATTTCTCCCTTGATGATTCTTAGCTAAATATCACCACTTAACAGGAAAACATGGTGCCATGTAAATCAGTGCCACCACACATGCAGGGTTTTTCTTTAAACAAAGCTACCTGCCATTATGTACAGTGTCTTGCAACCAGATTATAAATAAATAAATAAGGACTGCACCCCAGCAAAATTTACTAATCAGAGAACTTCCCAAGAAATGCACTGCACTCTTCTGTGAAGGGATTTTTGAATTATTAAGAAGAGAAGAGAAGACAAGAGAAGAGAAGAAAAACAAAGATTTTTAAGGACCTGCTATGTGCCCAGTACTCTACCAGATTCTGGGGACAAAGGTGAAACTGTCCCTGCCATTGAGGAACAATGAGATGAAATGGATTCTTCAAAACCCAAGTCAAAACCCATTTCACTAGCAAATATCTCCTAAAAAGATCAAATGACATTCAAAAATCTAATCTGGTGAATGGCTTTCCTACACACAGGAATTTACCAGGATTGACTATAATTAAATTGTAAAATAGGAAAATCCAATCTTTAATTTCCTTAAAGGCACTGCCTTTGCCTTTTTTCTCCCTTCCCTTCCCCTCCTAGGGAACAATGACAACCCCATACTACACCCTGTCTGCCTAAGACCCTATAAGAGTTCTTTTTCTCCCAGTACAACTTCGTGCCACATTTGTCTGATATTGTGCTGGTGTGGTATCCCCAGTGAACATCACAATTCCTTTTGAACTGAGTGGTCTTTTTTGGGGGGCTTGTTTTTAATGAATTACTGTGGCTTAAATAGTCACCACCAGTCAACTAGGTTGGAACGCTGATCTCAGAAATCAAGGTGAGCACATATAAAGCCCTCCCTTGGCTTGGAGGTTCCAACATCCTCTCCACTTCATAATTAGGTATCAAAATTTTGGAAGACCCCAAACTGGGAGTAGGTAAAATATTTACAAGTTAATTGAAGCCTTTGACCTTATAAGGCCTAAATGGGCAACAAAAAATATTGTGGCAGGCTATTAGGGGAAATGTACTTGGGATCACTCAAATCCTACCACTTAATCAGAAACTAGATGGGAAGTGTTCAATCAACCAATCAGTAAGCATTTATTAGGTGCTTCCAATGTGTCAGCTAGTTAGCTAAACCCTGAGAATTCAAGGCAAGAGAAAAGCAGTAGCTACTCTCCAGGTGCTTGCATTTTAGAATTGTTTCTGTTTAGTCATTTCAGTGGTGTCTGACTCTGTGACAGCATTTGGGGTTTTCTTGGCAAAGATACTGCAGTGGTTTGTCATTTCCTTCTCCACCTCATTTTATAGATAAGGAAACTGAGGCACATAGGGTTAAGTGACTTGCCCAGGGTCACACAGCTAGTAAGAGTATGAGGTTGGATTTGAACCCAGTGGTGCCCAGCTACCCATCTTAGGATTATGGACCTTCAATGGGTCTTCCACTCTGGAGTGACTTTAGGTGAAGTCCTGGAGTGGGTCCTATAAAGAAACTTTGAACTGAATTCCTTTTGAACATATCATATCTTAATTGAATTTAAGCTTGATAAAGACTTTTTTTTTCTTCTTTATGTCTCTAGCAACTAACACAGTGCCTAAAATGCAGATGGCCCTTAAAAAATGCTTGCTTAAGTGAGGTAACATGAAGTAAATTGAGGTGAGGTGAATCTTAAGGAAGAAAAAGTTTGATAAATATGCTGAGCAAGAGGGATTTATTAAAAAAAAAGAAAACAGATCTTATTTAATGACTTTGGAGCAAGAGAAATCAGTGCCTTCATTATCATGGATATTCATATGGAATACAGGGAGGAATGAAATACACAATGATAAAATTTGACATCTTCATTGAAAATGTACGTAAGAAATGAAGCTTTCCCAGTAACCTATGGAGAATCAGATAGATCTTCAAATTTCCAATCATCCTTTTCTAGGCAAAGTATTAGACTTAGGTGACGATGACCTTCAGATATCTGAGGTGGACATGCTGGACCAGCTAGGAGGAGCTCCAAATTGCACATAATGTTTACAGGACTTTGAATGATCCCAAGAAGATTATTCATGTATGGATAAGTGTTGGATGGAAAACCAAATGTTTACCCATGCTAAGATGACTATTATTGTACTAGGCAAAGTATCTCATAGGAAACATTCTATATCCCCCAAACAATATCAGATTGAACTTACAGCACATGCTTCATATGACACTCTCAAAATTCTACTCCTTTCAACAAAGCCAATGTAACCAAGATTAAGAGGGAGTGGGAAATTGGGAAAGAATTTTTACAACCTATGTCTCTGATAAAGGTCTCATTTCTAAAATATACAGAGAATTGAGTCAAATCTATAAGAATACAAGTCATTGCCCAATTGATAAATGGTCAAAGGATATAAACAGGCAGTTTTCAGAGAAAGAATTTAAAGATATCTATAAGCACATGAAGAAATGCTGTAAATCACTATTGATTAGAGAAATGCAAATCAAAACAACTCTGAGGTACCACATCTCACCATCAGATTGGCTAAGATGACAAAACAGGAAAATGACAAATGCTGGAGAGGATGTGGGCAAATTGGAATACTAATGCATTGCTGGTGGAGTTATGAACTGATCCAACCTTTCTAGAGAGCAATCTGGAATTATGCCCAAAGGGCTATAAATAATTTCATACTCTTTGACCTAGCAATACCACTTCTAGGGATATATCCCAAAGAGATCATAGAAGTGGGAGATAGACCCATATGTACAAAAATATTTATAGCAGCTCTTTTTGTGGTAGCAAAGAATCAGAAATTAAGGGGGTGCCCATCAATTGGGGAATGGCTGAACAAGTTGTGGTATATGCATGTTATGGAATACTATTGTGCTATAAGAAATGAGGAGCAGATGGACTTCATATTTACCTGGAGAGACTAATACAAACTGATGCTGAGTGAGAAGAGTAGAACCAGGAGAAATGTGTACTACAATTACAGACACAACATATGTGTGATGACCAACTTTGACAGACTGGACTCTTCTCAGCAATGCAGTGATATGAGTCAATTCCAAAAGACTCATGATGGAGAGAGATGTCTTCATCCAGAAAAAGAACTAGAAAAACTGAGTTTGTATCCAGATTGAAGCAAACTACCAGATCTCTTTCCTTTTCTTGTTTGGTTTTATTTCCTCTTTACCATTTTTCATTCCATCTGGTACAATCTGTCTTTATAACCTGACTAATGTCTAATATGAAAGTATTTACAGATCCTATACTTGGCTGTATGCCACCATGGGGGAGGGGAAGGGGGACAGAATGTGAAACTCAAGGAATTGTGGAATTAAATCTTGTAAACTCAAAGTAAACAAACTAATCAACAAAAAAAAAGAAAGAAAAAAGAAAGAAAAAAAAATCTATTCCTTTCCACTAGATCTATAACTGGGCTGGGGCAACTGGATCTATGATCCAGAGTGTAAAAGTTCAAATGTTGCCAATAGCACTTGCAGTCTTCATCATGTTAGAAACTGTTGAGCATAAAATTTAGCAAGAATAGTTCAAAGAGTAACATACCAGAGAGTGATCTTTTCTCTCTGCTGTCCCTACCTATCCCTCAGGATGTCCCAGATTTTTCCTTGGCTTCTATATCCTTTCCTCCACTCAGCAATATCTATTTTTTAAAGTTGATTTGAGAGGGTGTTTCATGTAATTTGCATTTGTTAAAAAAATCAGTAAGTATGGCTTAGCTACTAACTATGGCTTAGAATCTAATATCATTAGATTCATTAAAAGCACATATCCACCAAATACTAAAATATCAGTTTAATATGATTGCTTTGTTTGTTTATTGGGCTAATAGTATAATATAGTGCAAAGAAAACTGAGTCAACAGACCTAGATTTAAATACTGCTTCTCAGGTTTACTAGCTGGGTGACTTGGAGAAAGTTGCCTAAACTTTCTGGACTTCAGTTACCTCCTCTTTAAAATTAAAGGCCTGGACTCAGTGAAGGCAGAGGTTCCTTCCAGCCCTAGATAAATGATATATTTATTTAAAAGATTAATGACTTGTAGTATATGATTCACTGGGCTTTTCCTCAGTATTTTGCCTGCCAGGAGGGTTCAGTGGATTCTCGTAACCCGATCTATAGATGAGATGTGGGGTTAGCCACTCCACTCCACCTTGATTCACAGAAAGGATCCATAGATTTCTTTCACAGCAACTTCCACTGACCTGACAGAAAAATAAGTAAAAATCCAATCCGATCTCATTTTTCAGGTGAAGAAATAACACTCAGAGAGATGAATTAAACACTCCAAGGTACCAAATGTATAGAATTGATATAACAGATCAGAGCTTGAAAACAATGTCTTCTACCTCCAAATTCAGACTTCATCTCACTATACCATTCCATCTCTCTTGTTGGTCTCATGTTAGATGCATACTCATTTCCTCCGCTAGTCAAATAAGGTAACTCTCCTAAGCACACTAAAACATATTAATGGGAACCAACACACAGTATTTCCTGTATACCTGTTATAGGTACTGGGAGGAGACATACTGGGTCTAGTTTACTTTGAGTCAGGTCACTGTCCAAGGAAAGACTCTTCATTCATTGCCCTTTTTTTCTCTCCCATGCTGATTTCCTTTTATGCAAAAGGTGCCCAGTTGTGCCTGCTCCTAGGAAGCATTTTCAGGAAAAGGGTGAAAGTGATTTTGCTTGGCAGCTGCATGAGGGTCTTTTGGAAATGCCAACAAACCAGGGACACCCATAGAAACAAAAAGAACTGCTGATTAGTCTTTCCAGTAATACAGAACATGTCACATGCCTACACATAGGTCACCATTTCGAAATGATGATTTGACATGAACTTAGTAAGGAAGGAGCGAGTTTTTTTCTTCTTTATGAGGGATTATTATGGGTAGGAGAACGCATTGTTTTCTCTCTTCTCTGTTGTTTTTCAAGAGGCCTAATTGAGCACAGCTGTGAAATGACGAGGAACTAAAACAGGAAATGAGTGTTTCGATAATTTCGCATTTCTAAAGCACCTCTTAAATGTCGTGTGTGAAAATACCAGCCACAATACCTTCTGAGAGTAACAATGGTGGGCCAGATTTATCACACCAAACTGTCTCCAAAATACAATTGGAGAACTCTATTTTCAAAGAGATTCTGAAAATGATCCCACCTTCCCTGAGCTGTTATAGAATGCTCACGGTTTAGCCAGACTTGTCTTTCAGGGGCTGCTTTGAAATCCATCAGTTCACGAGCAATAGACACTCTGCCTTCTCCCTCTTCCTTCTAGTCCCCTCCCTTCCCCTTTCTGAAACTTTCTAAAGCTGTAATTTTCCCTGCTACTCCATGATTGATGAAGAGTAATCTGTTGGTGATGCCTCAATGATTTCAAGCCTGTAATTTCAGAGGTCACAAAAAGTTCATATACCTGCAAAATATCCCATGTAAAGACTCTATGTAAAACCCATGGTCTTCATGTATTTCATGGAGATACTCTTGTGGGGAGCAAGAGATTGCCACCCATTGATGTAGAAAGAGTGGTGAGTGGACTATAACTTGGGTGAGTCGTGTTGAGGGCAGCTTTCAGAATCATGGGTAAACGCTCTTCCTTCTCCTGCCATTACCCGAGAAGCAGCACACCCAAGGCCCAACATTAAAAAATTGGGGTTAAGGAGAGTATTGATGAATAGGTTAAGCCTTATGAAATTCAGGTTTGTGAATGCAGTTAAGGAATCAAATTAAGATTAGACACATACCATTTGCATCCTTCTCTCTGCTGTAACTAAGGCAGAGTCATCTTTTACCCTGAAAGCTTCTTCACCTTCTACTTCTCTAACCATTCCTTCTCAGTCTTCTTTATTAAGTCCACATCTAGGACAAAGCCATTAGTCAAGGTCTTCTTCACTTTTCCCTCTTTAATATCCCGTTTGGTTATCTCATCAGCCCCCTTGGATTTAAATCTATCTTTGCTGATGATTTCTAGGTTTATATATCTATCTCTAATCACCTGAACTGTGGTTCTAAATTGTCATTTGCCTCTTGGACATCCTGTTTTGGCTGTCTTATAGTCAAATCAAACCCAACATATCCAAAACAAAAAATCATCCTCTTTTCCCTTTTTTGGGGAAATGATCCTTTCTTCTCAATTTACCACTTATTGTTGAGAAAATCACTAGCATCCCAGTCATTTACGCTAATGATTTTGGAGTCATCCACAACCACATATTTTTATTCATTCCAAATAACTAATGTTATGAAATCTTGTCATTTCTACCTTCAAAATGTCTCTCTTTGTCCCCATCTCTCCCCAACTCTGGTACAAGAATTGCAATTGATAACTTGATAATTGCATTGCCTTTAACTGCTTTCCCTGCCTCATCTCTCTCCCTACTTCAGCCCATCCTGCACACAACTGCCAAAATGATTTTTTTCTAAAATGCAAGTCTGAAAATGTCTTGTTTCATACCCCATTTTGTGAACCTCAATGGCTCCGCTTACTTCCAGGATCAAATATAAAATCCCTTTTATGGTATTTTAATCCTTTCAAAACTGGTGTTTCACAAACTTTCCAATTTCTTACAATTCAAAATAAGAATCCTGTGCCACAGTACACACAAATCTGATCTTTTGGACAATGATACCCCATCTTCCAGTCGGATCTTTTCACTGATTCTCTGCCATGAGCCTTCCTCATATCTGACTCTACATTCTCTTGATTCCTTAAGAATCAGCTCCATTCTCACCTTATATAAGAGCTCTTTCCCAACCCTTGAAAGAAAACAGCATTGAAACAAAAATACATGGCTCACATTAATGTGTAAAAATCTTTAGTGCCCCCATAGAGCATAAAATATAAACTCCTTAGCCTGGCATATGCCTTCCAAAGTATGAAATCTGTTTACTTTTCAAATCTTTCATCCCCCTATATTAATTCCCTATACTTATTCTCTATTCCAAAATAATTGGATTGCTAATTATTCATATAGAATATATAGATAAAACACATATATGTGTATACATGTGTGTATGTATGTATACATATATATATAAATATATCTAATACATTGCTTTATACTATCTCTCTCTCTCTCGTGCCTTTGTATAGGAATAGAGTAAGAGCCAGTTGTTCAGACACACATGGTTTTTTGTCACCACTGAACATTTACCTGAAAGAAAAGTCCATAAGGAAACAGTTGCTCTGAATAAAAGGTGAATAACAAATGGCAATGCAATCTTAGGTGTGCCGGCACACCTGGCCTACACCCTGTGCATGTTTAGTACCTCCCCCCTCTCCCTGAAATTGCTAGATTGCTTCCCCTGTTGCCCTCTGTCATGTAGAGTAGAATTGCTACCTTTCTTCCTCAGGTGCCATTTTCCACACAAAGACTTTTCTGATCCCTAGTACAACTAGATGGGGCATTGGACAGAAGTGCTGCACTTGGATTCAGGAAGACCTGAGTTCAAATATGACCTCAGACACTTATTAACTGTGTGACCCCCCGCAAATCACTTAATCCTGTTTGCCTTACTTTCCTCATCTGTAAAATGAGCTAGGGAAGGAAATAACAAACCATGGCAGTATCTCTGAGAGAAAACCCCACTTGGGGTCACAGAGTCAGACTTGACTGAAATGATTGAACAAAAAGAGCTGTTGGTATTCTCTCCTTGAAATCAGTTCGTATTGCTTTGTATATACTTTGTATCTCCTTATCTAGGTAAATGCTACATCCTCTGAGTAGAATGTAAGCTAAGTGAGGGTAAGGGCTATTTTATTTTTGTCTTTATATCTCCAGATTTGCATGTAAAAGACCTTTAATAAATATTTGTTGAATCGATTGCAGAATGACCTCTAGTGTGATTGTCCATTTTTTTTTTTGAATAGTAGAAAAATCACCACTTTATACCTGCTGTTTCCTTAGAACTGGAAATTAAAAATAAATTCTCTCCTTTTTGCTCACAGCAACAACTTTCATTTTGGAATCCAGATAAAAGAAAGGTACCGTCAGTTGAGGTATTTTGGAAGGATATGGGAGACTTAGGAGAAGGGAAAGACAATTACCCCCCCAAACAGTAGCTCAAGCTTTTGGTTGTAAGGTCACAGAAAATATGACAAAAAGCAAAGACAGGTAAGGAAGGAATATGTTCCTGTGAGCTAAAGTGGATTTATGAATATATTTACATTGTCCTGCAAATTCAGCACCCTAGGACAAAACCTAAGCCACCCCAACATCGTTAGGACTATATTCTTAGTACCTGAAAAAGAAAAAAAAGTCTTACTAGTAGTTCATAAATCAATTGAAGCATTAATATAGCTGGAAGGTTTTTTGCTGTTGTTTTTTTTTATCCTTGTTTTCTTTAAATTAGCATTATCGCCTTTGGGATCACAGGGGAAGTACCAAATTCTTTGGAACACTAGATTTATTTTTAGGCAATAGATATTTGCTAATACAAGTCTCTTCTCATGATTAAACTGAACCAGTGTTTCCCATGACATTCAAACACATAAGCTTTCTTCTTCTAGGATGGGTCGATAAGTATAATCTTCTCTAGTGGGTGACACTTCCAGCTCCTTCCCTTCCTCACACAGACAGCAATCTCTCTCTGAATCTACAATTGGATGACTCCATACATTATTCGTGGCAAGCAGGGATGCTGAATCATTTAGAGTTCACCTAGTCTCAGATTCAACACAATGATACACTACCTAAAACACACAGAAGATCAGGCTGCATACATCATTGTGAGTCTATTGAAAACACATTTACTTCGAATGCTAGAGTCTCCAAATCTCATTAAACCATTTAAAAGACCTTTGTCCTTTCATGGCAGTCGGGATGTCAACATGAATACAGCATAGAAAATCAAGGTCCCAGAGGAAATAATGTTGCCTAATATCCAGTCTCAGTTAAATAAAGGGGTGAGGTTAGAGGGATTCAATTAAAATGGGATTATACATTTAGAACTGGAAGGGATCTTAGAAGGAATCTAATCTAAACCCCTAATTTTATAGAAGGGGAGACTGAAGGTCAGAGAAGAGAGTTTGCCCAAGTTGGAATTTGAGCCCACATTCTCTGGATCTGTAAGGATTACAGATTTAGAGCTGAAAGAAACCTCAGAGATCATTTAGTTCCATCCCTTAATTTTTCAAATGAGGAAACTGAGACCCAGAGGTAGGAAGGAATTTCCAAATGCAACACAGGTTGTTACGCAGTTTACATCTGTACATTTTTTCTAAATCTAAATATGTTTCACAGGTTAGGATTTTTCTAGGGGAAGATAGGGGAAAAGGCCCTCTGTCATTCTTGAGCTGTTACATTGCATTTCGGCATGACTCATAACCATTGCAATGAACACACTGTATGACCTGGAATAGAAAAGGGTGATGATGATGATGATGATGATGATGATGATGATGATGATGATGATGATGATGATGATGAACCCTGGACAATATTAATAAAACATAGGGCCATCACTTTTATGGCAGTTATAGAAAGATGGACACACACACACTCACATCAAACAAAGAAAAGAAATCATAGATGTTCTCACATCATATGACAAATAGCTTCAAATATATAAAAGATTTCTGAAACAGGTACCACTTCATCGAGTAAGAACAAAAGTTGACATTGGGTATATTCCACTAGGCTTACCAAATGTAACCAATATCTGTTTACCTCCGGGAGAGTTTATGAAACGGCAAACATTTAAGATTAGCACCAAAAGACCATATGAGTGCCATGCACATGAAATCAATCAACCAACAGCATGTAGACAAAGAAGTATCCAAAAAAAAGTTGCGTCATGTGAACTTGTTTTGCAAAATGTACATATTTCTGAGATCAGTACATGACCATGTTGTTGCAATAAGACATTTTAGAAAGGGTATCACTATGAAAGAGCCCAGACTTCATGACTAGCACAGAACATAGTAGAGCAATATAGTAGAAACCGGGTAACTTATCACTAAAGGTTATAACTGTTAGTATCTAAATATTGTCAGTCAATAAATATTGCCTCCATGTGGGTTCCTTTCCTCCTCCCATCCCCCATTCCAGTACCCCTATTGTGTTATCTTCCCCCATTAGAATGGAAGCTCCTTAAAGACAGGACTATCTTGCCTACTTGTACCATAGTGTGTGACCCATAGTAAATGTTCAATAAATGTTTTATCTTTATTTGTCTATCAACTATGTATAATTTATCAATATCACTATATGTAAATATGTACATAAATAAACACATATACATGTGTATGTACATATGTGTGTTTATATACATGCTAACATACATATACATACACAATTACCTACTTCCCAGGGTTGTTGTGAGCATTAAATAAGAATATATTAGTAAAATACAAACCTTAATTTTATAAATGTTAGCTGTTGTCACTGTTGTTTTTCCTGATGCTTTCTTTAAAAAAAAAAGTGACCAGAATTATAAACCAAAAGTTTACTATCTTGAATAAACTGACAGACAATAAATCCTCCTATAACAAAGGCAACTTCAAAATAAATTTGACAATAATACAAATAAACTATTAGAACTGGAAAGTTATCACAAACCAAATCATTACCTATGACCACTCATACATAAAAAATGACCACAAAAATGGGAATAAAATTTTAAAGATATTTCCTTAAATTACATGCAGAAAAGGAAAAGCTGAATTTTAATGATCAAGTATGACTCAAAGAGATATGAGAGAATGCCATCAAAAACCCCTCCATGCCGGGCCATAGATGTTACATATTGCATATGTTTTCGGAATTTTTCAATGTATCGATCGTTTGTAATGATTTGTTTCCTTTTCTTATGACCAAAGTTGACACCATAAAAGAGATATGAGAATGCACTCCTTCCCCTGTTTCTTCATAGATATGGGGGATTATGGGTTTAGAATATTACATGTAATTTGAGACAGACTTTTCATATGTTGCTTGCTTTTGCTAAACTTTTTTTCCCGCTTTTTTTTACAAGTGATGTATCTCTGAAAGGGGAAAGGTAGAAAGACACAAGTGGACATAAGTAGTGTGAGAACAAATATATCAATAAAAAAATTATCTTAAGATAAAAACAAAAAACAAAGATCTAACCATAGTGAGCAGTCAATTTCTAAACTACATGGTATGAAATGTTCTCAAAGCACAGAGATGTCATAGAAGAAATCAAAAGCATGTGGGAAGTTGATGAATTACATATTACACTCATTGTCCTATTTCCTTCATGAGAATGCTATCAGGGAACCCGGAGAAGTGATATTCCATCACCAAACTTTTATTCAGATAGAAGAAGTATTATTTTATCCACTTGCTCTGCTGAACTATGTTCAGCTTTAACCTAACCAAGCAAAATATCTATGGACCATTTCTCTCTGGATGTTAAAAAAAAAAGATAAGCAGAATAAAAATTAAAACTGACATTAATGGAGTATTGTGCTTCATGGATTTCAATATGATAAATAATTTCATTTGATTCTCCTAACAACCCTTTGAAATAGATCCTATAGATATTACCATTCCCCTATAAAAAAGGGAATAAATAATCCATAAATCAATTACCCAACCTACTAGAGTAAATGACAAGATGCTATGCTCCGAAACATTTTCCAATTAAAAACAATCAATCTAAAGTGTGTATTAGGTGGGATGGAGACTTAGAAATCAAGTCATCCAACAGTGGGCTTTAGTCTAAGTACAAAACAGTACTGGATTAATTAAAAAGTCATTGAAAGCTACTGGAGAAATTAAAATGCTGTCATGCACAAGAGTGTTTAGATTGGCTGAGGAGACTAGTATCAAAACCCTATGTGTGAGAAGTTAGTGTTTGAGTGTATAGTAATGAAAGCCTGTAGGTAAGCTCTTAAAAAGGAATAGATTAGGGTTGTGGTGAGAAGAACCCTAAACTTAACCTTGATTTCAGTCTTCTCCCCACCCTCTGCAAAGAGGAAGACAATGAGAACTGAGGGGGAGAGAAGTCAGCAAATTTGGATTTATTTTTATAGGTATTCTAGCATCCCTGTAAACTGACAGTGATGTCTACATCAGAAATCAAGGCAACATTGGATATGATATGGTAAATCATATTTAAGTGTCTACAGGATGCCAGAAGAAAAGAAAAATTGTAACTAAGAGGAATATCTTGAGGATGCTAGTAAAAAGATTTTGTGACTTACCCCCTTTGCCATACATGCTCTCATCTTGAGTCTAATTTTCCCTGGATTCTGTATATATCTGTATATCCTCTGTATATATCTGGATAGACTTTTGAGGGATTTTTTGTTCCAGCTATTGTTACTGTGCCACCTTAGTAAATATGCTCTCCTAAAAGTTAATCAATACTAGCTGACTAATTGATATCAACAAATGTCATGGGGGAAAACAGAGTGGTGGGGGCTCATAATCATTAGAGAAGACACTCCCCTAATCCCTTAGGGCTAACTCTAGACCCAGAGGAGAGTTTAGTAGCTGAGCTCTAGGGATCCAACCAGTAAAGAGGAGAGCAGCTCCAGAATATGGGTTCCCCAAAGAAGGAAAATGAGACCGTTAAAAGATTTGTCTGAAGTCACATAGCTAGTAAGCAATAGTGAAATGATTGAATCCTGGGTCTTCCTAACTCTAGGTCGAGCACGCAATCCATTAAGCCAAGCTGCCTTTGAGCTTCATATGTGCACAATTATAATTGTGCAATGACCTTTAAAATGAAATAACCCTTTCTGTCATGATTTACCTTGCTGCTCTGGGTAGTTCCATTCACTAGGGAGAAGAGGAACTGATGAAAGAGAAGTGAGGACCGGGATACCTTCAACAAATAGCAAATAGTAAGTCTTAAGAACTCTTGAATCCCTCCAAAAGAAAGCTCTAATGGAAAGCAAATCTATGTGTTTTGGAACTCACCTGGCAAGTTGGAGCCTTCTGGGATGGGAAGTAATAGTAACTTCATCAGCTCAACTAAAAAAAAAGAAAAAGATTGTAATTCTTACTTTGGTGGAAGGGTGTGTCCAGAAGGGCAGCAAATACTCTTGAAAGGAACTGTAATTTGATTATCAGAAGAACCCCCTTGCTCTCAGATACACAGCTACCTATGTGCTTTTGTGAAATCCTTTTTGAGGCCCATTAACCCCAAGGTAAAACTCCACAGCAAGCACTGATTTCTATTTTTCCTAAGTATTATCTATTCTATGGTATTAGTCTGTTTATTCCTACAGGTTTACTTTATCACATAAATTCCCCATGCAGTTCTCAATTTTTCAGGGTTATTAGTCAATTTTGGGGATAATACAGATCATTTCTCCCTCTATTCCTTGCTCCCAACCATTTTGCTTTCTCAATAGGAACTCCCTCAAGTGAAATAAAGTTGAGGTTATAAGCATTTATTAAATGTTGTCTATGCGAACTTTCTCAGGTCTGTGGGGAGAATAAAAGAAAGCAGAATTAAAGTAAATCCATATGGGTATCTGATGAAAGTTTAGATAAGTGCCTGGTGAAGCAAAAATTATCATTTAGGTAGAGATCCTACAAATTGTTTATCCAGGATTTCCTCATCACTTAGAGTGGATTTTTAATACCGAACATAATAAAGACATCTTACAATAATCGATATTTTATCCTTTAATTTCAGTACCCTCCAGTGAGTACATGTGTTTTCAGTTTTTTGCAGCTGAGCATAATTAAAAGGAAAACAGAACAGGCAGTCCAAGATAACTGCAGGATTGGGAGAGGGTGGGGGGTGAAGCTGGGAAAGAGATAACTTTGATTTATAGAATTTTAAGGATTGATGGGAGGGAGTGAAATCTACCTTTTCTATAAATTACTAAGATGACTAGAGCAGGAGATGGAAGGCACAGTATTTAAGGGAGGGCTTCCTCATAATTACAGCTTTCCAAAAATCAAAGGGGATGCAATAGGAGTTTAGGAGTTGCCCCTCAGTGAAGAGATTCAGGTTAGCTGGATGAATGGGATGTTATAGAAGGGATCCTTGATCAGATGTGGGAGGTATTTAAAATTTCTAGCTCTTAGATACTATCTTTCTGGGCAAGACAACCAAAAGAAACATCTCCTTAGCACCACCTTTGAAAAGGGAAGCGTTCTTTGATTCTGTGAAAAGGAAATCAAATCGGAGGAAAAAATAACTTAGCTAACACTCACATAGTAAAGATGTGGTCTTTCCAGTGAACATTTATATCTCCCATCTGTCTTAAATTTTATTATGTCAAACGAATAATGTTCAAGTAAATTATTGACAACTTCTCATTCATCCACTTCAGTCCTGTGTCAGAGAAGGATGGGTCTCTACAGTACCTTCCTCTAAGCTGGGTTTTTTTTGTTTGTTTTTAAAGGGATTGTAAAATAACTCACATAATGGTGCTTATGTGTCCTCTAGCAGGAATAACCCTAACTCCCCTATTGCCCCCATGGTGAATGCTAAGTATATCTATTCATTTTGTAATAGACATCTTTCTTGGATTTGTTGATTTCTCTGACAGGTAGGAAGGCATTTCATACTGAAAATGTTTGTTTCTAACTGATTGAACCTTTTTTTTAAATCTCCTTTCTTAAGCTTTACCCTAGCTTTTAAGTCACTAAAGCTCTCTAAACTGTAGTTTCATCATATGTAAAATGAGGGGTACTGGACAAAACAAGCTCAAGAGCATACAGGTATCAGACAGTAGGGCTGGGATGTGCATCCAGGCCCCAAACTCTGGTTCCTGCCACCGTTTAATGCAATTTCTCATCCCGTATTAGATTTAGACATCAGGCACGTTAGATATTGTGATCATATATTCGCTTATATATTAAGCTCATATATTAAGGCTTGCTTTAAACAAAAGGAGAGGCAAATAAATAAACAGATAAAATAATGAATGAATAAGGTATTTAACTCTTCTGAGAAATACTAGTTTATCTTTATAGCAAACATCGGAGACAGCATTAGAATACAGGTCTTCTTCCTTCACATTTTATACTCTTCAATACTCTGTGATGCCTAGGGTTTGGGGTTGTTGGGGTTTTTTTGACATTTGGCAGAAAGTTTCAATTTTATCGGTGAGGATCTTGTTTTGTTTTATTTTGTTGGCAGAATGTATTTATTTATTTTTAGTTTTCAACATTCACTTCCACAAGATTTTGAGTTCTAAATTTTCTCCCCACCCCTCCCCTATCCTCCACCCCAAGATGGCATGCATACTGATTACCACTTCCCCCAGCCTGCCCTCCCTCTGTCTCCCGCATCCCTCCCTTTTACCCCCCTCCCCCTTACTTTCTTGTAGGGCAAATCACTTTTTATTTTTTTCTTTTTTTGGGGGGGAAGGCAGGGCAAATGGGGTTAAGTGACTTACCCAAGGATACATGGCTAGTAAGTGTTAAGTGTCTGAGGCCACATTTGAATTCAGGTCCTCCTGACTCCAGTGCACATGCTCTATTCACTGTGCACCTAGCTACCCACCAGATAGATTTTTATACCCCATTGCCTGTATATCTTATTTCCCAGTTGCATATAAAAACAATTTTTAACATTTGTTTTAAAACTGAGTTTCAGATTCTCTCCCATCTTCCCTCGTCACCCATCCCTATTGAGAAGACAAGCAATTCAATAAGGGTTTTACATATATAATGATGTCTACGACTGCGCCTTTGCCTTTAATCAGTCAATAGTCAATAAACATTTTTAAGCACCTGCTACATAATATCTTGTTAGGCATTGCAATAGTAAGAAAAGGCAGTCTCTGCTATCAAGGAGCTCAAAAAGGGGCATCTTTCGTCAATGTCCACATGTGATTAAATATATTCCTACCACCTCCTTCCACAGAATTGTGGGATGACAGAGTCAGAGAAACCTCAGAAGCTACTTGGTTCAACTTAGACATAAAAAGGAATTTTCTTCCCTGGAGACTTGTGAGGACAGAAGTTCTGAAACTTGGAAAACCCAAAGGAGTGACTTTCAGTCATAATCATTATGGTCACTGCTTTTGTCATAGTAGAAATAATAATATAATTGTTATAATCCATTATACTATAAATAATATAAAATAACTTACAATAATTAATGTTTACTATATGTTATCATTATTGTTGTTATCAAGGATAGGGATGAGAATAGAATGTGTGATTTTGTTGATATCAAGAACTTACAGATTATGAAACACCTTTCTCCAATGGAAATCACTGATTGTTTTTCAACATGATAAAACCACAATGAACGTTTAAGTGAGTTGCCAAATACGTGTCAGCACTGGGACAGAGGTCAGGTCTTCCTGGACTCTAGGATGGTGTTCTTTCTACCACACTACACTTTTTCTTCCATATTAATAATCGTATCTCTGCGGTTGCATGTTAGAATTAATGACTTACGAATAGAAAGCTTTGAAATGGAAAGTTTGAAAAAAGGTACATAAGGTGAAAATGACTGAGATAAGTGCTTACTGAACACCATGTTAAGAAAAGATTTTTTTAAAGGAAATGAAATGAAAGTTGAGAATAAAAATGTAGAAGAGATGTGCTTCACATTGTCATTCCAGGTATTAGAGACAGCCAGTGAAAATTCTTGGGGTTGGTTGATGGAGTATTTTTTGTGTGGAATAGTAAAGAGGCCACTTATGACTGGTGTTTGTGGAAGTCATATGTAGGATGACTAGAAAGGTAGGAAGAGGCCAGATTGTGAACAACTTCAAATACCAGCAGAGCAGTTTATATCTGATTCTACGAATAATAGGGAGCCATTGAAGTTTATTGAGTGGGTGCAGACATTTGCTTTAGGGCCATCATTTTGGTAGCTGTGTGGAATACAGATTGGAGTGAGAAGATCCAAGGCGATGAAGTTAACTATTGCAATAATCTAGGTGAGATTACATTTGAAAACACTATTCTTCATCATTATGCTTATATCTATAATTGCAATGGGAATTTCTATACTGTTGAACACTTCAGAGGTCATAATGTTTAGAATCAGACTGGCAACAAGACTGTTCCAGATGGGAAGGTCTCCCTCAAGGCAAGTGATGAGTAGACAAATCTGCTTTTTTATCAGCAAGATTTGCCCATAACTAAATTCACTTGAGCACTGTTGCTCCATGAGGCTCCCTTTGAAATTTCTTGGACATATAGGCAGGGTAAAAATATCTCAGGACAAGTTAGGACTTATCTGCATCCCATTTCAGATGAATTGGAAGTCTCTTTGACAGCATTATTATATAATACTAAGTATTTACCAAATGTCTCATTGTCATTTTTATTCTCTGAGAGTTAGATGACTTTAATAGCCTGAAATAAGCCCCAGATTAGTATGTAAATTAAGGCCTGTAAATGTTGGAAGTCCAACCCCTTCATGGCCTTCTGGGAAAAGAATGATGGGAAAAATGAAGTCAGATGTCAAAAATGGGATGTGAACATCCTCATTGGTCTTACCAGTTTGTTAAACTACTCCAAGCCTCACAGGTGTTATTTCTTTGCTATTACTTTACACAGCCCCATGGTCCTATCTACATGTTGAGAGATATTACAAAATCTTTCTTTTTGTACCCTCTAATTAGGTTCCTGTCCTCCCTATTCTCCTAAAATAAGGCAGCCCGTTGTAGGGCTCAAATCTGTGATAGAAATGTTGCCTACACCTTGAAGCTAAAATACTCTCTCTTACATTTAGAGATTTTTTTTTGGGGGGGGAGGTGTTGCTTATTGAACTGTCACTATAAAAGAGGCCCTAGAAACAACATTGTAGAGAGGGGATGGTTCAGAAAGAACACAATGAGTATAAGGCCATAATTAGACCACTAAGCAGGTCAGGGACCCTGGGACTTTGGCCCACAGTTGAATTTAAAGGGTATTGAAAATGCTTTCAGGGGCAGCTAGGTGGCGCAGTGAGTAGAGCGTCGGCCCTGGAATCAAGAGGACCCGAGTTCAGTTCCAGCCTCAGACACTTAACACCCACACAAAAATACTAGCCGTGTAACCTTGGGCAAGTTACTTAACCCCAATTGCCCTCAAAAAAAAAAAAGAAAGAAAAAAATGCTTTCAGTCTTTTCATGAAGGAGATATGGTGGAGTTTGGCACCTAGGGTAACAAGAAGAATTGGTTAAAAGATAAAGTTCCCAGAGGATGAGTTCTCCCCCTAACCAAGGCTGGCTCTTTTCAAATCCCTCCTGAACTATTTCTTCATCATCAGAATTGTCTGAGGTCTCTCTTTAGGGTTAAGGGGTGAGTAAGGAGGTGATGAGAGAGATGTGTTTCTACTGCTTTCCGTGTACATGGTTTGTACTGACCCAAGCATAAAGAAAACTCTAATCATTACTATGGCCATGATAACATCTCAGTCCATCAGACTATCTCAGAGATAGCAGGTCTGTCATGAAAATAGCCTTTGATGAAATTTCCAGAGTTAAGTAATTTAAAAGTAGCTGTATTGCTTAGGCACTTGGGAGATATTTACAAATGATATTTCTAAAGAATGAGAAAAATATATCAACTGCCTAGAACTATTTTAGATTGACAGCGTTCTGTGTAGAAGGAGGACAGGATAGAATCACTGGATTTCTGTTTAAATTCTAGTTTCACTAGGTCTGTGATCACAAGAAGTCACTTCATACCTCTGGGTCTCAGTTTCCTCATTGGTAAAGAAAGGAAGAAAAATTAAATGACCTTGAAGGCTTCTTACATTTATGAGTCCTATAGAACAAGTGTTGTGCTTTGAGGAAAGGAAATTGTCAATCTGCATGCTTTCCTTTGAACACTTTTAAAAATGAAAATCTAGCAAAATTAACTTAAATGAATTTCAATGAAGCTAAACAAATTAATATAATTGTAAAATTACAAGGATAAACTTAGAAAATGGCATTAAATTGTCATATACATGGCACCAGCAGCATCAACTAATTGCAGAGAAATTAGCTAGCTTAAACATTTGTAGGAAGATATGAAGTAATGGTTTTTTTTTTAGCATAAAGTAGCCTAATATTGAATAGCATAGAATATACAATATCTGCTTATATGTGTTTATTATTTGTAATTTCATACCTAATTCAGTGATTTGCTCTTTCTCTTTTATTGATGTAAACATTTAAAAATATAAATTTTCCCCTAAGTAGTTTTTTGGTTTCATCCCATAAATGTTGGTATGTTGTCTCATTATATTCATTCTCTTCAATGAAATTACTGTTTCTAGATGTGTTCATTGAATCATTCTTTAGGATTAGATTATTTATTTGCCAAATGATTTTAATCTACTTTTCCACAGAACATTATTGAACATAATTTTAATTGGATTATGGTCTGAAAAGGGTGCATTTAATAGTTCTGCTTTTTAAAATTTGTTTCTGAGGTTTACATTCCCTAATATATGGTCAATTTTTGTGAAGGTGCCATAGATACAGAAAATGAAATGCATATTCCTTTCTATTTTCATTCCATTTTCTCCAGAAGGCTATAACATCTATTTTTTTTTAATTTCATTTCCTTGACTTCTTTCTTGTTTATTTTATGGTTGGCCTTATCTAGTTTTAAGAAGGAAAATTTGCAGTTCCCCATTGCTAAGGTTTTACTGTTTCCTCCTGTAATTCTTTTCATTTTCCTTTAAGAATTTGGATACTACACCCATTTGGTGTGTATATGTTTAGTATTGATATTACCTCATTTTCTATGGTGCGTTTTAGAAAGATGGAGATTTCTTCCTTATCTCTTTTATTTCAATCTATTTTTGTTTTTGCTTTGTCTGAGATCCCAATTGCTAACCTTGTTTGTTTTTTGACCTCACTCGAAGCATAAGAGATTCTCTTCCAGCCCCTCATTTTTACTCCATGGGTATACCTCTGTTTCAAGTGTATATCTTATACACAACATGTCATTGGATTCTGATATTTAACCCATTCTGCTCTGCTTCCATTTTATGGGTGAGTTTATTCTATTCACATTCACAGTTATGATTTATAGTTGCGTATGTCACTTTATCCTATTTTTTCTCTGTTTACCCTTCTCTCTTTTTAGTCTGGTCCTTTTTGAAAGTCTGTTTTGCTTCTGACCACTCCCTCCCTTAATCAGCCAACCCTTCTATCAGCCTCCTCCCTTCTTTTTTCCCCTTCCCCTCCCACTTCTATCTAGAGTGAGATAGAATTCTATACCCAACTAAATGTGAATATTATTACCTCTTCAAGTTAGTACCAAGGTTTCAAGTAAGTAAGTTTCAAGCATTTAAGAGTAAGATTCAAGCATTGCCAGACCTCTATCTGTCCCCACTCCCCACTCACTGTAAAAACTCTTTTTTGGTGTCTCTTTATGTGTTATAATTTCCCACATTTTTTCTCTCCCTTCCCCCTTCTCTCAGGAAATCACTCTTTCTAATGCCTTATTTCTTTTCAAATCATTGCATCATAGTCAATTAGCAGCATGCCCTTTATGTACGCTACCTTTAACTGCCCTAACATAGAAAAAAAATTCTTCGGAGTTACAATATCTTTCCATGTAGGGATCTCTACATTTGAACCATATTGAATTCCTTATGATTTCCCTTTTATGTTTCCCTTTTAATGTTTCTCTTGAGTCTTGGCTTTGAATGTCAAATTTTCTATTCAGCTCTGGTCTTTCCATCAGGAAAGCTCAAAATTCCTCTATTTTTCCTCTGAAGAATAAACCTCAGTTTCGCTGGGTAGGATATTCTTGGTTGTATCCCTAACTCCTTTATCTTTCAAAATACCATATTCCAACCATTCTACTCTTTTAACATGGAAGATATTAAACTTGTGTGATCCTGAGTGTGACTCCATGATATTTGATTGTTTGTTTTGTTTTTCTGGATGCTGAAAGCATGTGCTTTTTGACCTGTGAGCTCTGGAATTGGCCATCCTGGGAATTTACATTTTCAGATCTCTTCAAGGAGGTAAAAGTGGATTCTTTCCATTTCCATTTCACTCTGTGCATCTAACATATTTGGGTAGTTTTCCCTGATAACTTATTGAAATATGATGTCTAGGTTCTCTTTTTGATCATGGCTTTCAGGTAGTCCAATAATTCTTAAATTATATCTCTTCAATTTATTTTCCAGCTCAATTGACTTTATTCTGATGAGTTAATTCTCACGTTCTTCTATTTGTTTTCATTCTTTTGATTTTGTTTTAATATTTCTTCAGTGAGATTTTGTACATCTTTTTTTCCATCTGGCCTATTTTTCTTTTTAAGGAGTTCTTTTTTTCAGTGAGTTTTTGTTTCTTTTTTACCTTTAGGTCAATTCTGCTGCTGCTGTTGTTGTTTAAGCAGTACATTCTTCTGTATTTTTGTGCCTCTTTTATCAAGCTGTTAATGCTCTACTCATAATTTTCTTGCATCACTCTCATTTCTCTCTCTCTCTATTTCCCCCTGTACCACTCTTATCTCTTTATTTAACTATACCAAGATTTTTTGTTGGGCTTGGGTTTAATTAATATTTTTCTTTGAAGTTTTCTTTGTGGTTGTTTTCACATTTTTGTCTTTTTCTGAGTTTTTTTTTTTGTCTTGGTCTTCCCTGTCACCATAGTACATTTTAAGGTAAAATTGTTTTGTTATTGTTTACCTATCTTTTCCAGCCTGTTTCTTTACTTTGAAATTTGTGTTAAAATTGAGCTCTAGTCATCTGGGAGTGGGCTCTTATTCTCTAACGAGTTTTAGGAATTTCCATTCTGAGAATCTACAAGTTTTGGTACTACCAAGATGATGTATTCCTGGGAGAGGTATGGTCTCTTTTCTCCTTGTCTATGCTCTGGTCTTTACCTTTGCCTTGGAACTATAACCATCTCACACGTTATTTCTCTACTCACGCCTTATCTCTTCCACAGACTTGTTAATCTTCTAATGGGAAGTTTAAATCATAACACTCTACCACACAAAGCCTTCAATATCATTCTATTTCCTACTTAAGCATATTGAAACTCCTTATATTCCAGGAGTTTGGGTACAAGTATTAGAATGAGGGTCCGGTTTGAAAAATACGTGGGTACTGAGAATGAATGTTTGTTTGGTTACCATGCAGATAGATTCTGGTATTCAAGGCTCTTCAAGATCTAGCTTCAGCCCCACCTCACCACTCTATGTTTATCTCAAGCTTTTCCATTCACATAATGAATGTTGCAACCAAAGTGGACTAATTGTTCACATACATTCATACATATATACATACATGCATGCATACATACCTATATACATACACACATAAACACTTTAAGCATGAAATGCTTGTCTGATCAGTTTCCTCTGTCTGCCTTTCCCCATTCTCTCATTCCTCTTAAATCTAGCCTTGCTCAAAACAGATTCTTTTTTTCTTTTCTTCATTTCTCTGCCTATTGATTCATGCTATTCTCTATGTCTAGAATTCTTCTCAGCTAGAATGCATACAGACTCCAAGATGTTGCACAAGTTATTTGACTTCTCAGTACCCTTAGAAAATGATCTAATCCTCAAAATTTCAGAGAAGGCAGAGATTTTCTTTGGAAGAGAGAATTCTGGGAGTTCCATATGCCAGGGAAATATATATTTATATCCACACATGCATATTATACATATATGAATATGCATATGTCTCTGAATGTTTATGTGTATATAAATATATAGGTATATTTGTGTATGTACACATATACACACACAGAGTATTCTTTACAACCTACTTTGGATGGCAGAATTATAAAGTATGTTTTCTATATTTAAATATAAACCTTTTGTCCAAGAAACAGGGAAAAATATCAAGCACTTAGCCTTTCTACTACTAAGTCAATCCCAAATAGAGACACTTAAGTTTGTACATATGTAATTATATCCTTTCCCCTGAATCTGCCAAATCTCTGGCTTCCAGTGCTGTCTCCAGACAGTCTTCCGTTTTCACATTTCCTTAAGTGCCTTTATATTAGTCTGGCCAATTTCTTTCTGCCAAATCTTCCAGACTGCTTCACATTTGATGGTCTCTTTATTGGGGCTATGGGCTTTTACTGACATGGAGGAGGCCTATAGCATATTGTCAGAGATAGTCCCATTTAATTAATGCACAAATGGCATTTCCATGAATTGGCATTTCATTGGTTGTTTTTCTTACTTCATCTGAGGGCCTTGTTTGGGGGATTTCATCTGCTTTTTAAAAGTCTATTTTGGATAAGCCCTGAGGCTATGGGCTTCTTTCCTAAGCCAGATTTCATCTCACACAGTTTTTTTTTTTTTTATCTCTCATCCCATAAGGTTATCTTCCCTTCCCCAAATCTATTCCATTCTATTTCTCTCATTGATTCTTGGGTCCTTATCTTCCTCTATTCATTTTAGGCCCCCTAGTAACAGAATCTCAGAATTGAAGGAGGACTTTCAGAAACATTTGGTGTGCCTCATAATTAGTGATTCCAATTGTTTTTGAAGTCCTCTGGGTACAGGAATGTGCTGGTAATATGTTTAGCCACCAAATCTCTGAGAATACAGAATATATTTTTATGGTGAATCTGTATTATTATCATTTTCTCAATTGCTTTCTAAAATCTTGACAACCAAAAAATAATAAAACATGCATTTGTCAAATTATAAAGTGTAAATGCCCAGGCTAAAATTTAACAACTAGCTCTTTGATACAGTTTGACCTGTCTTTAGCACATCCTTGTCTAGATGAGAAAATTACCTTCCTTCCAAGGCAACCTATTCCACTTTTGAAAAACACTCGTATTAGGTGATACTATCTTATGCCAAACAGTCAATCAACAAACATTGATTAAACATTATATTACTATGAATCAGACACTGCGCTAGGCATTCGGCACACAAATACAAAGAATAAAATAATCCCTACCCTTAAGCATATTTCATTATAAGAAAAGCATATAAATATATAGAGAATATACAAAAAGCACATATATAAGAAATATAATAATAATAATAGTGAGTAGATAAAGGTAGATACAGAATAAATGTTAAGAGAATATATATATATATATATATGATAGTATGAATATATTAACCCAAGAGAGAGGGCATTTGTCATTGGGGGATCAGGAAAGGCTTTGAAAAGAAAGGGTTGTTTTTAAAACCCTCCCCCAGCCCTCTAAGACAATTTTTCATCCCAGATTCCAGTTTACAATCCCAGGAATCCACTATGCCAGTAAAATAATGGGCCCAATCCTATGAACATATATGCATTTGTGAATCTATATACATATACCAAGTCAAATGTTCCTCTTTGCAATTTCTTCCCATGGCTCCTAATTCTATGCACTCTGGGGCTAAGTAGGACATATCTCATTCCTCTTCTATGTGGTAACCTTGCAGATAATAGCATGCCCTTGACTTATTCTCCTCCCAAATGATCTCCCTACAGCATGATCTAATGATCCTCTCCCCTGGCCATTTTCCAGCTTATCTTTATTCTTCCTGAAATGTGGTAGCTAGAATTGCACAATATATTCTTGATGTGCTCTAAGGTTCTACCATGGTGGATCAAGAACTGAATCTGGAGCCAGAAAGATAAAAAAAAAAAGTGGATTCAAAAGGCAGCTCCCATCTTTTCTAATTGTGTGACCTTGAGCTCAAATCACTCCAATGCTCTAACCTTCAGTTTTCCTATCAGTAAAATGAGGGGATTGGATTTTATTTCTTCTAACATTCCTTTTCTACCTCTAATTCTATGAACCTCCTTACTGATAGACATTACACTGGTTAATAAATTCTACAAATATGTTAATTTTTGTGATGGATATATCACCCTTATGACTTGTATTCAGTTTGTTGTTAATTAAAATGCCTAGATCTCTTTTCAACCAGACTGTATCTCCTCTTTCTTTGAAACTAGTTTAAGCTCAAGTTCTCTACTGTGACTTACTACATGGTTTGATGGGATAGAAGGAACAACCAAAAATAATGACAACAGCAACATTTATTAAGCACCTTCTATGTGTGGAATACCATGCCAAGCTCTGGGGATACAAACAAACACACACACACACACACACACATCCGCCATCCTCAAGGAGTACATATTCTATTATGGCAGATAGGACAAGCGAAGAGATTGATATAACACAAGGTAGAATTTGAAGAAGACAACCTGGAAATACAGACAAAGTGTTCAAGGAAACTTTGAGGAGAGAACACTTTCAACTGGAGGAAAAGTGAAAGTTTTACAGAGAAAAAGGCACCTCAACTGATCTCGGAAGGAATAAGATTCCAAATTATGCAGATAAGAAGAGAGTACAATGTAAGCACCAAGGATGACCTCTGCAAATGTGAAGACAGAGAGCAATCCACTTTGACTGGAATGTTAAATGAATGAAAAAGAATAATGAGGCAGATAGAGAAAGGGGAGCTGGAGACAAAGTATGGGAGTCCCTACAGACCAATCTAAAGAGCTTAATTTTTATACTAGGACAAAGAGGATCTTCAAAGATTTTGGGGGAGAGTATATCTGTACCTTAGAAATATTGCTTTGACTTTAATGTTGATAAAGTGAAAGGAGCAGTCAAAGATTGCTAAAGGGAAACATCATAAGGAAGCAGGAAACAGTTTCTAATCTCTCCTTTCACTCACTAGTTATGTGACCTGGGGTTTCACCTCTCTAGACCTCTAAAGATCATCTGTTGATTTGAAGACTGAATACTAAATTAAATGATCTCTTGAAGTTCCTTTCAGTTCTATAACCCAACTTCCAGCCTCCTCTCTGTTCTTCTAGAATAAGTCACTGTCAAAAATCAAGGGAAAATGGTTTTGTTTTTGTTTTTTGGGGTTTTTGTTTTTTGTTTTTTTTTTTTTGCTTTTTGGAGAGAGGAAGGCAGGGCAATTGGGGTTATGTGACTTGCCCAAGGTCACAAGGCTAGTAAGTGTTAAGTGTCTGAGGTCGGATTTGAACTCATGTCCTCCTAACTTCAGGGCTGGTGCTCTATTCACTGTGCCACCTAGCCGCCCCGGGAAAAGTATTTTAAAGAAATTTTTAAAAATAAATTTTACTAGATCTGTGAAATACAATGAAATGGTTAAGGCACAACTAATTTAATATTTTAATCTTTCCTAATTAGTTAGGGGGAGGGTCATCCATGAAATAAAAAGCAGAATGCCATCCTTTAGGAATTCTATTCATAGATTATATCTAAATATGAAGAAATATTTCAATAAGTTTCACAACCAACTGTGATAGAATCATAATAAATCTGTTTAAAATACTACACATTTTTAAAAATGTTATGCATTGCCAAGATATATAGGAAACACATTTAAATTTATAAGACTAAGTACTATCTCCCATTTTATATATGATAAAAGGATATGAAATGACAGTTTTCAAAGGAAGAAATGCAAGTGATCAATAGCCATAATAAAAAAAATGTTACAATTCACTAAAAGAGATATACAAATTAAAACAATTCTGAGCTTCTGCCTCATACCCTTCAGAATAATGACAAAGTTTACAGAAAAGGAAAAGGAGAAATACTGACTGTGGGAAATCATTAATACACTGTGGCTAGAGATGTGAACTGGTCCAGCCATTCTGGAAAGCACAGATTTGCCCCCACAGATTCACTTTGACCCAGTTACACCATTGCAATGTCAAGCACTAAATAGAACAAAGAAAGAGTAAAAGGAGTCATACACACAGCGGGATTTGCAGAAGTTGTGTGTGGCAAAGGACTAGAAACAAATTATCCATTTGGAAATGACTAGACCCAATATATTATGTGTGAAAGTAATGGCATACTGTTATAGCATAAGAAATGATGAAGGGAATGGTTGTAGAGAAACTTGGGAAGATTTGTATGGACTTATGCAGAATGACGTGAGTGGAAGGAGGAGAAAATATTAAATAATGCTAAAGAAATTTGCTTTTAGAAGTCTTAACAGCTCCAATCAATGTAATGATCAAGCATAATTCCCAACGACTTGTGATGATAAATGTTACCCACATCTTGACAGAGTGGTGACAGACTTAAGATGTAAATAGAGACACACATTTTTTGGACATGGTCAATACAGGGCCATATCCACATGGGACCATGTGGGACCATATATATCTTGCAAGGTCAAAGAAAGTGATTTCTAGATTGCTTATGTATCAACCTATGTACATATATATCTTGCATGACTATACATATTTATTACAAAGGTTTTTAATTTTTTTTAATGGGAGAGGGAGGAGAGAGAGAAAGTACATTATGGTTCAAAAATTAAACTTAACCTAAAAATATAAAAAGACATATCTTTGTATTATGAATCCTCAGTGCATTAAATTCTTCTAGAAGTCTTATGCTGTAAAACTTAAACAATATAAATGCTTTTATGTGATTAAGAAAAAAAACCTCACCATTGGGAAAAAGAGAAATATGTTCTTTAGTAAAAGATACATCTTTCTAAACTTGTGTATATAAAAGATAATTTCAAGAAGGCATTTATCAGTAGAAGCAAGTTATTACTTTGAGTTTTCAGGAGACATGGCATTGTGGAAAGAATGCTACATGTGGAGTTAAAGCAGTTGAGTAGGAATCCTAACTCTGCCTCTTGACCTCTATTATCTTGAATGAATCACCTCAGTCTGGGCCTTGATTTCCTCCTTTATAAAATGGAAGTGGACTAGATCATTCTATGCTTCTTTCCATCTCCAACCCTGTGATTCTGTGACCCTGTTCATAGATGGATTAGAAAATATGTCAGGACAAGGAAAGTTTGCCTTTTCTCCAAGAAGAAAGCAGAAAGCTGGCTTTTGCTGATAAGTCATGGGTCTTCATAGTGGAGCACAGAGGCCCACGATGTGGATATAACCTTCCATTTTTCTTCATTGTGTAGAGAAAAAAATATATAAGGGATTTAATGGAAGTAGAAAGATGGGAGCTTGCATAGAAATCCAAACAGTCCTAAGTTGTTATTAGTTTAATGAACATTAAGTGGATTATGGGTCAACCTCACAGAGGCAGAGAATAATCACTGGTTTCTTGGAGAAGGCCAAAGAAGCTAATGAGGTCAAGAACAAGATGCATATTCCAGCTCTGCTAGGAACCTAACTTATAAATAACTATTCTATAGCTATAGTACAGTGGGAAGAATGTCAGATATGGAGTCACGGGACTTGGCTTTGAATCTCACTTCTGCATTTTATTTCTCTCTGACTCTGGGCAAAGCACTCTATTGCCTAGGACTTCAGTCTCCACTCTGTAAAGCAATGGGTTTAAATTAGCTTTCCATTAAGGTCTTTTACAGTTCTAAATCTATGATCCTAACTGTGAGGATAGAAGTAATAAAGCCATTAGATTTGAGAGTTATTGACAACAGTTAAAGAGAAGTGAAGAAGAAAAAACTAGTGTTTTATTCAAATATTTTTAATAAGGCTGTGTTTAATATTTAATTCTATCAATTTATTTTTAAGTATTGTTCACTTAAAGTAGAATCAAATTGTTTGGAATAGATGACAATAAATAAGACATTAATTCCACCTCATGTCAGCTTACTTTAATTGAAGGTAAAATTTTTAAATAGCATAAAAAGCTTTATAAAATGAATGTGTAAAATGTAAGCATATAATGGAGACAATATGTCATATGGTACAGAGTGCTGTTCTTTGAGTCAAGCATACCAAGGTTCTAATTCAACTGATAAATGTTTAACAACTGGTTCTCCAAAAATTTTACACAGGACACATTTTGAATTTACATTGTTAACTTTTTCTCTATGACTTTCTTAAGTCTAGGTAGAATAAATAATATATTATTGTGTATCATATGCAGTTTCCAAAGTATAAATAGTCATACTGCAAATTTAATAACCGGTTCTTTGTCAGCCAGCTGAAACTGGCTCCAGCACGCACCTATACCTTGTCTTGGACACTTAGCAGCTAAGTAACACACATTTATCTTTTTTTTTATCTTAGACAGCAGGCTGAGATTGATGTAAGTCACAGAGGAGCTATCATCTGAACTAGAGGAGGGAGCTCCCACATTGAGTGACTCACTGATATTTTGTGTTTAATAACTCACATTTATATTTCATCATGAAAGACTTTCTGAGTAATGAATTTCTACTTCCCAACCAGTGATCCAAGAGGCAACATTTTCAAAGTTCCAATCTCTGTGTGTTTAGAAAGTTTTGAAAGTTGGAATATCCCAATCAACCCCAATTGGGGTGAGGGTAGTCCCTAAGTGGATAACTTTCTCATTCAATTTATGCAAAGGAGATAATGTCTGGACCAAGGTCAGAAATGTGTAATTCTCCATAGGACAAATTGTGTGTAGGCAGTGGAGAAATTAATTATACCTGAATTTGAGAAAAAGACCAAGGTCAATCACTATTTCAGTTATTTAACCCCAGAGAATTATCATAGTCTCAGATAATTCCAGAAACTCATTAAAGGACCTAGAGGATTGCTCTCATTTGAATTTTTCATTGAAATAATGCACTAACAAGAAGTAGGGGTGACAGAAGAAACTCTAATTACAGAGATTGTTTCCATGTGGGGAACGAGAGAATTGATTTTTAAATTAATGGGTTTATTAACTACAAGAAAGAGATGAAATATGTTTTCTCCCTAAATATGAAACCAACAAAGAACCTTCAATCAGAACCCTCACCTTCTTTAACAAACACCTGGGAACTCAAGTATGCTTTTACATCAATACTGTCCCTTGGTAAAAAGAGTGAAGAATGCACTAGTATTCACTGCTTAGTATGGCTTAGTTTTCACTGAATTCTAACCATAATATTATTTGTGAGAGAGCAGAACTTGCTTTAAGATAAGAGTATGTCTTTGACATAATAAAGTACATATACAAAATTGTATACTCAGATTTGAAAGGCACCTCAGCATTCATCTTGTCAAATCTCCTCATTTTATATTTGAGGGAATGTAGGCCTAGTGATGCAAGGTAAGTTGCTCAGATGCATGTGAATCATGGCAGAACTCTAACTGGACCCACGTCTCTTGACTCCCAGCCCACTGCTCTTCACTCAACTGTACCACAGAGTGAAATAATTATGAAGAAGGCTCAACTCTAAGATGATGCTCATGGTGATTATGGTACTTGAAAATTTTACAGGACATTACAGTCAGCAAAGGACTATATTTGCATCATCTCAATCAATTAATGCATGTCATATATGTGCTAGAAAGTACAACTGAATCTCATTCAAATCATTAGGTTGGGCAAAAATAGTCTCTGGAAAAGGACTTACAGGGAAAAAATGAAGTGAGACAAAGAAAGCAGAAACTTCAAATTCATTAATGAATAAATATTTATTAAGCACATTCTGTATGCCAGGCACCATGCTAAGAGTTAGGGGATACAAAGAGAAATAAAAACAAAGACAGTCTTTGCCCTCAAGGAGCTTACACTCTAACAGAGCAAAGACAACCTGACCACTTAGCCCCAAAAGGTCAGAACTGGAAAATGTGGGTATAAATTGTAGAGGGGCCAATCTAAAGAAAAAGCAACAAGAATGGCAGCTTTCTAACAATTATACTTTTTCTAAAGAGGAATGGGTCACTTTTGGAGATGATGAATTCCCTCACCCCTATACTTGAGATCTTCAAGCTAAGAGTAGATGGCTACTTGTTGGAGAAGGTATAAATAGAATTCTTGTTAAAATATAGACTGCCCTATTCTGAGATTTTGTGATTGTATGTCACTCCTAATGTTTGGTTCTGCAAAAGAAATGATAAATGATATGTTATCCTTCCTAGGACAAAGGAAGGAAGGAAAGGAGATTTTTGTTTTTCAGATATAAGTTGTACTAGATGGACTCTGAAATCCTTTTCAACTGTGAAATTATGGGACTCTGGGACTTACTATGTTCATACCTCCATGCTATATGCTGTTGAGAATAAAAAGTTATAAATTAAGGTTCTTGCCTCCAAGGACCTTACAACCTTTCTGGAGATACAAGATAGAAGTAGACCATAAATAATAAAACAACACAGAGTAAGGATAGTGTCGTCTTAATTGTGTGCATTATTGGATGAGTTTAAGGGGTGGGCAAGATTGCTGTGGGATAGATTGGAAAGTGAAGACAATGTGCAAGGTAGATCTTGGATGAATCTCTAAAGAATAAGTAGGATCTCTGATAAAACCTATAATTTCTGATTATATAGGATATTGACCAATGAGGGTAATAGAACATCTAAGTAATAAAAAGTAATGCAAATTAAATAATGCACACCCAGAAGATTGAAGAAAAATAAAAAAAATCAAAAAAGCCAATGTTGGGGGACTGTGAAAAGATAGGAACTTTCATGTACAATGGCTTAGTCCATGAAATATAATTTGTCTTTTTGTAAGAAAAGTTATTGTATTATCCCCACATTATGCCTGATAATCATACTACTAGTCATGAATTCCAAGAAGGTAAAAGAAAGAAATATCCCACATGTACCAAAATCTTCATACTAACGCTTTTTTTTGATATAGTAAAAATGTGACAGTTCTATAAGCCTATGAATAAAGCATATGCATTTGATGAAAGAATGGCTAAACGATGATAAATTGATATAAAGAGATTATACCATAATGAATGACAAGTACAAAGAATTCAGATAAAGATTGGAAGAACTACTATATTAATTGATACAGAGTGAAATAAGTAGAATGAGAGGAACTATATGTGTGTGCATATATACACACATCAGCACACAATATTATAAATGAAAACAATTTCATTCATGAAAACAGTTCAACGGTTGAACTCTAATATTTTGTGATGACCAATCTCAGTTCTGGAGAAGGTGTTAGGAAGCATACTTCTTTGCCTTCAGTAGAAAAGTAGGAAACTTTGGGTGCCTTATACAATATATACTGGTAGACACAGTTACTCTGTGAGATTTTTTTTATTAGATTTTTTCCTTGTTATTACTGTTGTTGTCACTAAGAAGGGCTGAATGGTGCAGAGATATACCAAAAATGTTGACTGTGGTATTAAAAAGAAAAAAGAAAAACATGAATAATACATCTTTAAAAAAATAGCAGGATTTAGATAGGGAAGGAGGATTAAAGTAGGGAAGAGAAAGATTTGAGCAAATGTTTAGAGAAGATCATACATAGGCTCATAAATCTGGAATAGTAAGAGACCTTTAAAGTCATCTAGTCCAAATATATCATTTTACATATAAGGCAATCAAGACCTAGGGAGTTTAAATGATTTGTCCCATATCCCACAGCCAGTAAGCAACAGAAGCAAAATTGGAACCCAGGTCTCTGGCTCTGAAGCCAGTGGTCCCTCCCCTTTACCATATTCCCTCTCAGATAATACTGAACAAAGTGAGTTTAAGGTTCAACAAACAGACCTGCAGTGAGAGAGAGAACAGGATCAAAATGTAGGTTGTCTAGATTGTGACTAGCTTCAAGTTGTGTACTTGGACACTAGGTAGGATATCATCTGCTACACAGTAGTGTTCTATTGAATACTTTTGATCTGGTTAGAGGACCAGGGTGAAAATTGTGTTTTAAGAAAATTAATCTTGTAGTAGCAGCATGTAAGCAGGAATGTGTACAGGCAGGGGCAGGGGACAGATTAGAAAGGTGCTTACAGTCATCCCTCTGTAAGGTGGTTAGGTTCTGACCTAGAGGGTGTCCTTGTGAGTTAAAGGGAAGGTATGGATGTTAGGGTCATTGAAACAGGTGAATTAGCAACTCCTAAGGACTTCTTAGATATTGGGGGCAAGTATAGAAGAGGAGAAGGATGCCTAGTCAAAGATGATATTAACAATTCTGGGCTGTATAATTAGGAGAAAGGTGGTAGCTTGGGGCAGAAATAGAGAATTAAGACCACTAGCAATAAGGTAAACAGGTCACTAATAAATAGCAATATTAATGTGGTCCAGAGCCAGAGTTCGTACCACTGGACTACCTGATGTCACTTACTGAAGTAAGGGACAGGCCCAGGATTCAAACAGCAAACCACCAAATCACATCTACAAGCCCAGCAAGTGTAATCTATGACAAGGAAGAGGTAAGATCACATGGTGAAATCCCAGATCTTTTGAAACACTGAATTATCATTCTAATAGTTCACCTAATGTGATTTTATGATATAGAGAGTCTGAAAACTAGAAAGAAGATAAAAAAAAATCAGAAACAATGTCTACATAGAGATGTGCCACAGTCATCTAAAGCAACATGACTCTGATTGGCAGGGTTAGCACAGGGCATGGAAATGTCACTTTCATGCATGGCTTCTTGGTTTTGTTTCTTTGTTTTCCAACTCAGAGCCTAGAGGCTCACCTTCAGGTCATACTGCATCTGTCCATGTAGAGCCCTAGGCTCTGGTCCCTAGGGTCCCTGGGACCATGGACAGCACAAGATACAGCTGGCCTGAGGCTTTACCTACTCCGGGCCTTTTCTTTGCAAGAATGTGTTCCAGAGCTTCTCGTGGACTGTGGTCATCAACAAGTTAAAGTTCCTAAAGACACACAATGCAAAAGTATCCTGTTGACTTTCCATGTTGAGGATGGTCTTCTATTTCATACTGGGGTTATTTCCTGCTGGTAGGAATTGTTGTAGAAAGCAGAGGAGCATTTTAGATGGCTGGCAGTTTTGAGTAGGGGATGTTTCATACGAGCAGTGGTTCAAATATTCCTTAGATTGAGATGAAAAGATAGTCTGAGGGTGTCTTTGGGAGAATAGGACTCTTAGCTTGACCTTGACCTCTGCCAGGATATCTATGGCATTAAAGGAGTCCTTAATATATTCATTTACATTGGCAGAGTTGGCATCAAAAGTATTGAAATTCTCATATATGTGTTGGCCCAGAGAGAATGTTGCTATCTTCTAGAATACACAAGAAGCAAGAAGTGAAATACAAATGGATTTGACTGGCAGAAGTATAATTTCTTTAAGGGACTGGTTCTCACAGCATGGACCTAGTGAAGGACTATGGATTTTCTCTGACATTGAGCTTACAAAATTACAGTGAGCATTCAGAATCACTCAGCTGGGTTACTTGGAGATGCAGCACAGCAATGCTGAAAAACCATCTTTGAATCACAGAGGGATTTTAATTTCTATCGTGAAGACTGGTTTTTCATATTTAAATGTTCCCTTTGGTTTCTGTTTTCTTGTGGTGGTAGTGGTACTGGGTGGTGTTGGTGACAGAGTTCTTATTTTCTATCTCTTTTTTTCCTCCATCTTTCTATGTTTCATCTTTGTCTGTGTCCCTCTGTCTGACTGTCTGTATCTATCTGTGTCTGTGTCTGTCTGTGTCCCTCTCTTTCTGTCTTTGTCTGTCTGTCTGTCTGTCAGTCTGTCTGTCTGTCTCTTTGTCTCTGTTTGTCTGTTTCTCTCTCTGTCTCTGTCTCTTCTCTCAGACTAGACCACCTGGGGAGCTAACACACTCTTCCAGATTAAAACATTTCATTTACAAACTTTTCATTTTATAGTTTTGGAGGTTTGTGTGGGACACTAAAACATCAAATCATTCCCTGTGTCTCATAGGCAGTATGTCTATGTTATATAGTCGGTGTTGGGATTTGAATTCAGGTCTTTCTGAATGTGAAGCTGTCTCTGTACATGTTATGACATATTGGTTTAATAATAAAAATAACAACAGCTCACGTTTCTTTAGCCTTCTACAGCTTAGAGAATGCTTTCCCCACAACTACCCCTTCCTAGAAGACAAAGTAATGTGGGTACTATTATACCCCTGTTAGAATAAGGAAAATGAAGCTGAGATTTTAAGTGATTTGACATGGTCACTCTACTAGCAAGTGTTTGCTCCAGTCTTCAAACGCAGGTCTTCTAAATCAAAGCCCAATATTCTCTCCCCTTTAGCACTTCAACTTTAGTCATTACAACCAAATTTTTAACAATATGAACTTGTTGACTAGGCTAACCAGGAAGGAGTTTGGGGATCTCCAACGTGCTCAAAAATCTACTCTTATACTTCAGTTCTGCACTGACTGGGGCCCTCAGTAATGCCTCCATTTCATATATCTAACAACCATATGGTTGAATAGAAAAAGCTTCATAATCACTTTTTTTTAATCCAGTGTGAAAGCAAGACATTGGTATTTCCATGTAGAAAATCAGGAAAAAGAAAAAAAAATGTCAGGAAGCTATAAATTCAAATCTCAATTCTCTGAACTATGCAGTTTCCTGCCTGGGGGTTTTGGGCATTCATCAGTCAACCTTGCTGATTTTGATTCTCCTTTATTGGCAAAGAAATACCCAGAGGGAAGGACTTCCTCCATTTTCCCCAGCCACCCACTACATTCTCCATGGTTTCCAAGGCAGCATCCCTATTAAAGGGGAGAATAGACTGACCACCCACAAAAGTTATATTTCCATTATTATTTCCATCCCCAGGCAACAAGCAGCTGCAAATCCCCTCAGCTTACTCATTTTTTTTTTAAGCATTCACAGGCATCATTTCATATGAGGCCAGACAGCCAAGTAACCTTCAAAGGATGCTGGGATAATGTGCTCTATGGTTCACACCCCATCCAACCTCTGACCACTCCTGCTTAGAGATAATGAAACCAGTGAAAATGTATTCCCCTTCTAAAGAGAATCACCAAATATTGGAGTTAGATTTTAAAGGTCACTGAGTCCACCTCCTCATTTTGCAGACAAAGAAAATAAGGACCAGACACAAGAAGTAAATTTTCTAAGCTTCCATAAAATTTTGTGGCAGGACTGGTCTCTTCATTTCAAAACTCACACTTTCCTCATTCTTTTGGGTAGCATATTAGCATTTTAACAATGAGTTCCTCTACAATGGCCCGAAGGCTAGGAATTACAGGAACCATAAATAGACAGTCAATGAACATTTATTACTTACTATTTTCTGGACACTGCTAAATGCTGAGGAAACAAAGAAAGGCACCAGCTCAGTGTCTCCTTCCAAGAAGTCCACATTATAATGGGGAAGACAACATGCGGAAAATGTTCAGGGAAAATATATACAGAGTGGATGGTGCATAGTTTCAGAGGGAAAGCACTTACCTTGGAGGAGAGGGAAGGAGACCAGGAAAGGCCTCTTGAAGAAGGTAGAATTTGAGCTGAAACTTAAGGAAGGTGTTCTGACATCCAGGGACTCCAGGAATGGAGACAGGAGATGGAGTGTCTGGATGAGAAGCAGATGTCACTGAATAGCATAGTGTGAGGAGGGGCATAAAGTGGTAATAAGGGATCAGACAAAAGATTTTATATTTGATCCTGGAGGTAATGAAGAACCATGGACATTTACTAAGTAGAGACCAGGGGTGAAACATGGCAGGCCTTTAGGAAATCACTTTGGCTGGTTAGGGGAGGATGGACCAGAATGTAAAGAGGTTGCAGACAGGGAGAGCAATTAGAAGGCTGTTGCAATGGTCTAGGCATGAAGGCCTGTACAGAGTGCAATAGGCATGAAAGGGACTCTCAGGAAAGATATAAAGGTAGAAAGTGCAACCCTTAGTAGTGTCACCAAAACCTAAAGAAGAGAGATTAAGAAGGAGGAGAGTGATTGAGAGTGCCAAGTCCTGCAGAGGATGAGGTTTGAGAAAAGGCCATTCGATTTGACTTTTATGAAATCAATGGTGACTTTGGAGAAAGCATTTTTGATTGAATGATGATGTTATGCAGAGGTTTTGGAAGAGAGAGAGAGGAGAGGAAGTGAAAGCATCTATTATAGACTGCTTTATCAAGAAGTCTAGTTCTGAAAGGGAGGGAACTTCAGTGAGGAAATAGAGCGGAGATGATCTAGAAAGAGGCACATTCAGATGGAATAAAAAGGATTTAAGACAAAGACCTGGAGGGTAGATTCTGGCACCAAATATGTGACCTCAGGGAAACACTTAGCCCTTAGCTTCTCTTCAGTTGTTTCATATTTCTAAAAGGAACAAGAGTCCTCCATCTCTACACCTTACAGAGAGGTATTGCAAGCACATAGAGAACAAAAGGGGTCTGATGGGGCCTTCAGAAATAATATGACACCCAGTACATATATATTAACATTTATACCTGCATATATTTATCACCTTGTACAAATCTGAATATATATTTTAGTTCTATTATATGCGTAAAGCCTTTTTCGTATAGCCCACATGTTCAAGTACCACCAATAGCTATCCTTTGCTTCGTAGGCCAAGGTCAAGCTTCTCATCCTTGAAGACAAGACCCTCCAAGATATGGATAAAACTTCTCATGCAGTCTGTGGCTTATTAAATGATTTAAAAAACCACAAGGAGGCAGCATTGTGGTGGTGGATAGAGGGTTGGATTCAGTGTCAGGATGCCTGGTTTCAAGAATGTCCTTTAGTGGATACTAAAGTGACTCTAGGAAAGTCACTGAATTTCTCTATCCTCAGAACAAACTGGCTAATTTTCACAAGTATAGATTAGCATTGTTTGAAGTAGTTTTCTCATAGGAAGCTCCTAATACTATTAATCCATCCATTAATAAATTCATTAATGGAATTTATTTAATATCTACTATTACCAAGGCATTCAATTAGGTGTTAGAGATGTAAACACAAAAACATGGAACATATTTCACTTATGATCACAGCTTTAGAGGTGAAAGAGGCCTCAGAATAGAAGAATCCTGGGAAATGTTTAAACAAAGCTTCCTGAAAAAGACATACCTTTAAATTTGATCTGCATTGTTAACATTTTCTTTACCACTTTATTAATAATCAACAAAATAAGAAATCAAGTGCTGATTAATTAATTAATCAGCCTTTGCTGATTTGGGCAGTGTAAATGCTCACTCTGAAAATTTAAAAATTTGCTAATTGTTAGGGATTAGCTATTCTAAACTCCTCCTTTAAAGGTCATTTATACCAACTGCCTCATTTTACAGATGATAAAACTGAGGCCCAGAGATGTACAATGATATAACCAAGTGCAAAGAGTCAGGATAAGTAGGAGAGTCAGGATCTGGACCCAGGTCCTACAGTTCCACAGTTCTACTCTTTCTAACATATACTGCCTCTATCATATATTCTCTGTATTTTTTTCTAGTTCATTTATGTCTTTCCAATAGGCTTATTTACTTCTCAGGGTCAAGTACCTTGTTTGGTGATTAAGTCTTACTGGAGACCCTTTTTAATCTAACTCCTCTGGGGAGCTTCCATAGGTTGAAACGCTGACCCAAGTGTTGGTAGTTTTATTATATTGTGATTTGCTTTACCTGGAGATGCTCCAGCCAAATGTCAGATCTTCTAATTATCCTTAATGCAATCCTATGTTCTTTTTCTAGTTTCTTCCCCTGGGTGAACTTCAAGCCTTTCCAGGAAAGACGAGAGTGCTTAGCGTGTTTCTGCCCATCCATCATCATTAGAGGAGGTGAAGTAAAAATGTCCGGCCTATGCTAAATTTGATCCCGGTGTGACTTCAGGCTGAGAAGCTGTTGGTCACTAGTGTTCCATGGCATTAGCGCCATCAAATATACTTCATTAGGAGATGCGCTTGCCTTTTTATGAGCTCTGCCCCTGTGGAAGAAGAGCTGCTGGATATTACTTGCCCTTGTTAGATATTACATGCCATTTAACCTCTTCCTCCACACTGGGGTCCATGACCAAAACTAACCACTTTTCCCAGAATTTAGGGATCAGAGGTCCCTGTCAAAGTAGGGTGTCTTTGACCTGGGCTTCCATAAGGAATGGGAGGCCGAGTGTCTTCACTAGCTTGTAGTACAGATGAGCAGGGAGGGCAGGGAGTTACGAGGACATCCTTATGCCATGATGTCAGATGAAGGATGACAGGGGTTTCAATAGACACATTTCCTCACAATAGTGCTGCAGCTCTGCACCTGCTTCCTTGAGAATATTAGCATCTGGCAAAAAAAAAAATGCCCTGAGGTTTACCAACAGACCCTGATAAGTCATTCAGTCAGAGGTTTGGGGTGAAAAGAAATGATACACACTTACCTATTTCTGGATGTATCCATTTGCAAATGATAGAATTATAATCTTCTATCCCTGTCCCTGCTACCTCAGGTCTCATGTAATTTTCCATAACTTTGGGTTGCTTCCCTTGCCCCCCCCCCCAAATAAAGACACTGATTAGCAAATTGAAAGCCTGATTTTTCTATCTGATAGTTTAATTCCTAGTCCACTGAAAAAGCAACATGGTAATTTTAAAGTATGATTTTGGGCAGTCTACTTAATTCTCTTGTTCTCAATTTCCCCATCTGTAAAATATGAGGTTGGACTACATGATTGCTTAGGTCAATTCCAGCTTTAAATGCTATGATCCTGGTTGAGGGGATTAAAAAGTAAACATCATTATAAAGAGTCTATGTCATTTCAATTGGGGATTCTCAGGTGCTGAGAAGTTAAACTGAGTGCAATGGTTTATATGATGGAATTTCAGAGGGCATTCCTTCATGGGGTAAAGACTGAAATGGATTTCACTTGCCAAGCTGTACTGGCATCAGTAGGATTCTGATAACTGTGTTTTTCTTAAGAGATATAAGTTTTTTCGTGAAAAGGGCAATTAAAGTGATCCAATGTTTAACAAAAGTCATGTTTCTTGAGGTATGAAAAGGGGTGAATACCCTAGTAACAAATTGAGAGAGAAAGGTATTGGTAGATTTAACCTTCTGAAACAAGTCAGTTGAAAAGTGGCAAATCTAGAGGAAAGCTCCATATTGCCCATAAGTAGTTCAAGGTTGAACTAATGGAATGTTCCTGATTCAATAGGATTTGGTCTCCGTGGAGTTGTCTCCACAGGTCTTACTGCCTCTACCATATTTTTCTTGGTGTAAACTAGGATATGGTTTCTCAGTATTTCAGAAAATAATCACAGACTTTTCAGCACAATCACACGAGCGAGGCTTTCTAATGATTTCAACAAAGTACTTACACCAAAGTTTTATGGGATCAAGGTATTTAAACCCAGAAGGGAACTTCAAACTCAGCTGGTTCAATTTCCACTACCATTTTTTTTCAAATGGGAAAACTGAGACTCCCAAATGTGAAGTGGCTTACTAAAGGTTGCAAGTCTTTGAAAGAAAAAAAAACATAATTTAAATCCAGTTTACTAACTCTAAATCCTGTGATATTTCCAAGATCCATGCCTAGTAACAGGTCATGAGGGCTTTGAGTCAGGGCACAGACACCTATGGGGGACTGCCTTCACTGACTGCCCTCTGCATGACTTAAGTCATAGGCTTTTATAATTATCATTTATCCTTCATACTCTAAGAGGACCATGACACCAGGGAGGTGATGCCATGACTTACAAGTGAATTGGATTCTCCTCCAGAACCATCTCCAGGAGTCCTGCAGATGGTCCCTCACAGTTCTTTGGGAGTATATGTAGAGGAATAAATCATCTTATCCTAATGCAAGTGTACCAGTGGTGAAAGTATCCTCTAGAAGCTTCTTCCCCTTTCCCTTCAGGTGAACTGGGCCCAAATACAGTTACAGTTCTATTTGTCCCTAAACCAATGACCACTTCTTAGGAAGATTCGCCATCTCGGAAGAAATTTCAACTTTGTCATACACAAACACAAAGGAGTATTGCTCTGATGGTGATTACAACTTCAAAGGATATACTCATTCACTCCTTAGACAAAGGATCATTGAGTTCTTAACAGGCCTGAGATTCTGTGCCAGAAAAAAAAAGAAAAGAATCCATTATGCTTGCTCTCAAGACTGAAGCTTATTGAGGAACTTAGAGATTAACAGGGAAAATGATGAAAAATATAGTCAAAATGAAATTACATTTTATAGTATCTTTCATTTTGTTTTCAGTAATTGGAAAGCATGTGCATACATACAGGAGGAGAGAGAATTGAGAAAGAGGGTTAATGTCTATTGTGGACAGTGCTTCTGTTATTTTAAAGTCAGAAGTGAACATGCTTTGATTGACCCTCTATCCCATATGCTTGTCAGTGGGTCAATATGGTCATGTGCATCATCTTAATGGAACTTATTTAGCAATTATACAATTGGGTATATTGATGTCCAAGGAGTCGACGAATAGGAGGAAAATTATTCACTTGGAGCTCTAGATGGAGGGTTTAACTGTGGGAGAATAAATAATGTTGTCAACTCTTATAAGGCAAGGACTGTCTTACTTCCTTTGCCCAAGGCAACAGAAACAAGCATTTATGAAGTGCCTATTACAAGGTACTATGCTAGGTAGCAAAGAAACAGAATTTAAGAAGACATTTTCCCTGCCTTCTAGGAGGTTACAATCAAGTAGAGAAGATAGAGACAAATAAAGCATAGACTATTTAAATATTCCAAATCATGTTGACTGTATTTATATTTATTTATAAGGATGTGGCTACCTCCCCTTACCCTTGATGTGTGACACAGGTAATAATTTGCTTAGGAGGAGTGAACAACATCTCTACAATTCCCTAGGTATGATAGGAAATCTGCTCAGATTGATCAAGAGACTTAGTCACACCCTCTGCGGCATATATCAAAATAGGGAGTAGGTTGGAATCAGACATTTGAGCACCTGGCAGCAAAGAGAATAAATGAAGAGATGGATTGTTTGGGGGAGGCAGGGGAAAAGAATTCCTCTTCCTCACCCCCCTCCCACCATCAGGGTTGGAGGAGAACCTTGTATGATTCAGAAGGTCAGAGAATTTAGGCTTTTGACTGATGGCCTAGCCATGTTCCTGAGACTGTGTTGGCTGGCATCACTGTGTGTATCAGGAGACAAGGATATAATGGACCAAAATGCAAGCCTCTGCAAAGAGCATAGCAGGAAAACAACATGCATCATACCCAAAGGGAATATCTTGGGAACGAAAGCAAAAGGAACTATCAGGAGTTTTGCTATTTCTTTGATACCCATGGTAGCTAAGCTTCAGTGGGTTTTTATCTGGCCTTTATATGTACTTGTTGAAAAGTGTGTCACACTTTATTCCAATGATAGTGCCTAAGTAAATATCTCTTTCTAAAGGTTTATATCTGGTTGATGGATTAGTCCTGATAATTACAGAGTGGAAGTATATCAGTGTGAGCTTGTGAACTATAGCACTTGTTGAATCATTTTTCAGGCATGTTCAACTCTTTGTGACCCCATCTGGGGTTTTCTTGGCAAAGATAATGGAGGGCTTTGCCATTTCCTTCTCTAGCTCATTTTACAGATGAGGAAACTGAGGTAAAAAGGATGAAGTGACTTATCCAGGGTCACACAGCTAGTATCTGAGACCAGATTTGTAAATCACAAGGATGAAGTCTTCCTAACAGTAGGCCTGGTATTCTATCCAGTGTAATACCTAGTGGCCCAGCTGAAGCCCAAGCAAAATAAAAAGAAACCACTCCCAATCCCTTAGGGTTATCCCAAAATGCTGAGAGGTCTAGTAATCTTCTTGGTATGGGGACTCAGTGCCAGTGTGAGTGAAGGCTGGGAGAGTGGCTCGAGAGCCTATTTCCCTGGTTGGGTTTATATTGATTCTGTGTGTGTTTTTACAGGGCATTCCAAACATCTTTGGACACTTCTCATCTTAAAGATTAACGCTAAAAATTGCCCTAAGACTTTGGGCACACCCTGCATGTGTACCTGCTATCTACCTTCATTAGAATGTAAGCGCTTTGCCGGCAGGAATTGTGCCATTCTTTATGTTTCTATCTTTAGTGCCCGCCATATAGTAGGCATAATGAATGTTAATTGATTAGTGAATTGATTTGTGTTATCTATGTATTATTCTTTAATGAGGTTGACTGAAGTCCTTCTATCTCTTCTCATCCACTACCTCTCTTGTTCTCCAAGTTCATTCTTTTGAACTCTGAAATCTCTGCTCCTGTGAATGGTAGGCTGAGTTTGGACTTTATTCAGTGGCACCTGGGAGTCATTGAAAGTTGTTGTTGTTTTTTTAATCACTTGTTTGTTTTCTGAGTAGTGGAGTGTCATGGGTATTTATGTGCACCAGGAAGACATAGTTGGCAAAGGGGAGTGGAGAGAGTGGGTAGGAGGCTCTTCATATAATAGGCAGGGTGGTGACAGACCATTGGAGTTCGAATAGGTATAATAATATGATGAAGTATTTATCATAACATGACTAACCCCACCATGACCCCAACATAACAAGTGTGACTGCACAGTAATGTGAATAATGGGCCCATGGAAACCAGGGTCATTACTTTTAGGTACAACTCTGGTCTTCATACTTTTTTCCCAGCCTATGGTAAGTGCTTCTGGGAGCTGTGAGGTACTGATTGCCTTTTTCTGCTCCTGAGTTCTAGTTCATGCTCTTCTCAAGTGTTTTTCAAAATCAAAAAAAAGTTTCCCTCAACTTAATCTGTCAATTTTTTAAATCTTAATTTTCTGCTCCAGGTTTTGTTATTATCATTATTGACTATCTCTAGCTCATGCCAGGTGCAAATCCCAGCCTCTGCAGAACGGCTACAGATGTTTGTGTCATTCACTTTGTGCATGTCATATTCCATATGCTCACTTCTATTTCTATTGCATTTTCTGTAACTCTGCCTCAATCTCCCATGAAGTCCCAATTTAAATGTTTTATGCTATATCCCTTGGGTTTTTAACTTCCTGTCAGTTTGAAACACTTCAGATTTTTGGTTGAAGCTTTTGTCAATCATTTGTGGCATGGACAGCAAAAGAAGATGAAGAAAGGAAGGAAGGAAGGTAGAAATGAAGGAACAAAGGAAGGGGTTGTGCTGCCCAACTGGAACTGGCCAATTGGGCCCCCAGTGGGGCAACTACTATTACTTACAGGTTGTTCTTTGTCCTTCATTCTTGAAGAAGATCAAGGACATCAGGAAGGTGGTGTCATGACAGACAACTGGATTTAAATGAGGGAGGGCTATGCAAAGTCACCAGTCTCAGTTTCTCATCCAGAACCATCTGGGTCCAATGGTAAGATACAGATCAGGACAACTGGAGATGCCTGGATGCAGTGGGAGGCCTTGATTTTTTAAAGCTAAAGTCTTTTCCAACTCTCTGTTTTTTGAGGCAATGCCCATTCCAGGCTAGGTAAAAATGAAGCTAAGAATGTCCTCTTCTACCTAGTTAAAAAAATCAATGAATAAAATCAGTCTGGAAGGGAAAGACCCTCAAGGCTTCTGGCCAAAACAGAAACAATTGGTATTTATACTCTCTCTGAGTAATCAGAATACAAATGATGATCAAGTGGATCTTCGACTGAGACCTATTGTTGACCAACCAATCAGAGCCAGAGTGATTTGGGTTTAAGACATGGTTCATAATAAAGAAATCTAGCCCATAAACTCCAAGATATCTTGTGAGGTTTCAGTGATAAAAATGTATATTCCTTTGGGCAGAGTACCCACAGGTAAGGGTGTGATTAACTACATGGACAGAGGGAGAGGAGGGGGAGGAGAAAGAGGGGGAGGAAGGAAGGAAGAAAGGAAGGAAAAAAGGAAGGAAGGAAGGAAGGAAGGAAGGAAGGAAGGAAGGAAGGAAGGAAGGAAGGAAGGAAGGAAGGAAGGAAGGAAAGAAGGAAGGAAGGAAGGAAGGAAGGAAGGAAGGAAGGAAGGAAGGAA
>NW_027185797.1:13237264-13238575 GCF_028583685.1 Petaurus breviceps papuanus | reverse complement strand
GAAGGAAGGAAGGAAGGAAGGAAGGAAGGAAGGAAGGAAGGAAGGAAGGAAGGAAGGAAGGAGTAATTGCTTACTATGTACTAAGCACCATGCTAAGTGCTGAGGATACAAAGAGAACAATAAAACAGTCCTTGTTATCAAGGAGCTCACATTCTAATGAGGGAGACTGTACATATGAAAGCTTTTGGCTGCAAATCAGGTGGAAAAGCCCCATGGTCATTAAGGGGTAGTTGCAAAGCATATGGTAACTGTTGTTGTTCAGTCTTTTTGAGTTGGGTTCAAATCTTCCTGACCTCATTTGGGATGTTCCCAGCAAAGATACTGGAATGGTGGAATGTTTTTGCATTTGCTTCTCCAGATCATTGTATAGATGAGGAAAACGAGGCAAACAGGGTTAATTGACTTGCCCAAGGTCACACAGTTAGTAAGTGTTTGAGCCCAGCTTGCAACTCAGAAAGATGATACTCCATGACTCCCAGCCTGGTACTCTATCTACTATGCCACCTAACTGCACATACCTCTTTAATGTCATTTCTGCTAATAATATCATTAAAAATATTAATCTTGAACAATTTAAGAATGTCAAGGATTCAGGTGGCAAGAAGACTGTTGCTTTTTCCTTCTATGCCTCCAATAATTTAAGATGTTGAGGGCACTTGACATTCCAAAGGCCCTTGGTATCAGGATCATGAGTTGCCACCATCAAGTCCTGAAGGGAGTTGGTGGTTAAGGTGATGGTAATCTGACTTGAACAGAGCATGCTAGCTACCTTCTCTCCCTCAGGATGCTTTTCTGGTTCAGCAAGCCTGGTTTCCCTACCTTGAATGTGATAGTTAGATGGCAGTTGATGAAATGGCTGACCTTTTTCAAAGAACTTGATTCCTTGAATGATAGCTTTTACTTATGGTTTGAAAGAAAGACCTTGTTGGTGTATGGGGGAGTACCACTTTGAGGGCTCCTGGGCATATCTTTCTGTTTGGTGACAGTTGGTCAGCAGTTATTGCTGGTGGTCCTGACTTAGGTGGGTCTCTTCTCCACAATGAATTTTCTTTTTATGGATTGTTGTAGGATCTGAAAAAGATTCAGGCCTGGTGGTTTGCAGGAGACATTGGCCAAGGTGGTGAAAGGTGTAGGTGGCTTATCAGAAATGATTGTTTTAAGAAAAAATATTTTCTGATGTTAATACGTGTTGGGGAAAAAATCCAAAGATTATAGATTGCACCTTTCCTTTTTACTTCTGAATAGTCAGAACTTCTATCTATCTATCTATCTATCTATCTATCTATCTATCTATCTATCTATCTATCTATC
>NW_027185797.1:13236865-13237254 GCF_028583685.1 Petaurus breviceps papuanus | reverse complement strand
ATCTATCTATCTATCTATCTATCTATCTATCTATCTATCTATCTATCCATCTGTCATCTGTCTCTTTGTTGCTTTAAATAGTGTCCTTTGAGTTAATTACGTTATTTAATGTATGTCAGTTAAAACTACAAGAATAAAAATTTTATAATTGACTACAAAGTAACCAGTGTCCTTGTCTGCTCAAATTAAAATGATCATAACTCAAGTAACTAATTCAATCACCCAGATATTTCCAAAGATCTACATTTGACACACAATAGAGGAGTTTCTGATCAATTACCTCATCACCATCCTTTTTTCTTATTCAAATGCTCTACTGACTTGAACACAGACAGAATAACTTCTCTCTCTCTCTCTCTCTCTCTCTCTCTCTCTCTCTCTCTCTCTCT
>NW_027185797.1:13233150-13236855 GCF_028583685.1 Petaurus breviceps papuanus | reverse complement strand
TCTCTCTCTCTGTCTCTGTCTCTCTCTATCTCTTTCCCTCTACCCTCTCTCCTTCCCTCCTTCCCTTCTCTGTTTCCTCTCTGTCCCCTCTCTCTCCATCAGTCTATTTTTGTCTCCTCAAATATCTTTCTCTATCTCTCTCCATCTTTACATTCTCATTTTTGCAATTGCTTTTTCAATAAAAAAAATTGTCCAAAAATTGAATAATAATACTATTTCTATGTAATCACCAGTCAATAAGCATTTATTTATTTTATTATTATACTCCATGTTATAATTTATATATTTATATCTCTATATATAATTTTATATAATAAATATAATTACATATATATTGTTATATTAAATATAATTATTATTTATATACTTATTTATATCAGACACTCTGATGACTAGATGAAGAATAAAATAAAGGAAAATTCATAATCTCTGTCCTCAAGAAACTCGCATTCACATTGGGGAGCCAACATGCAAAATTCTAAATTTTTTACATGTTTTCTCTTCCATTTGAATGTGAGCTTCTTAAGGACTAGAACTCTGATTTTTCCTTTCTATTTATATTATATATATGTATATGTTTATGACATATTATGATATGTACTATATATATATGTATATATATATATATATATTTATGATAGAAAGATAGCTTCCATCCCATTTGTGTTATTTGTTTAGCACTTTACAGATTACACAAAAGTTTCACAGGCAATGTGTTATTCTGATCCTAAGGGTCGGAGACATTAAATAACTTGTCCAAAGTCTTACAAATAGCAAGTGATTGATTCAGGTCCTTTAACTCCACTTTTACTTTTTTTTAAACTCTGTATTTGATGTCAGCTTTTGGCATTTACCAGCTATAGGCTTATACACAATTTGACTTCTCAGAGATATCTTCTACACACACACACACACACACACACACACACACACACATACACATACACATACATACAAACATATTTGTAAATGGAAGGCAATCACAAAGGGTAGATACCAACAGTAGAGGTTAAATAGAAGTTCCATTAGAATGTGGGATTTTTTTTTTTTTAATTCTGAAAAGAAGCCAGGAGGGCACACATTCTAGGCAAGAGCCATAACCAGTAAGAATGAATGAAGTTGGGGGACTGATTATAATGTGTAAGGAACAGTAAAAAGACCAGTACTGCTGGGTCATAAATTGGTGGTGAGTAAAAGGTAAAAAGACTGGAAAGGTAGAAAGGCATCAGGTTGTGAAACGATTTAAACGTCAAACACAGATGCTCACTTTGGTAGAACATATTTTGAAAAACAGAATGATACAGATATTTGTAGGGTGTATGAGGATTACATGCAAATTTTTGAAGCATTGCATATTTCAAAATAAAAAAGGACATCAAAGGAAATACAGTCATTTAAATTAACTTTTTTAAATTACGAAGAAAAATAATTTAAAATAACAATTATTATTTATTATAAGACATAATAAAATCATTAGACAAAAGACCAAAGAAGACCTTTTAAATGATTGTTGATACTTCCTCTGAAGTTAGAGATTACATAACAATTTATGAAGCACTCCATATTTATCATGGAAAGAAAAGAAAATACTCTTCCAAATTAACCATTTAAAATCATGAAGAAAAATAACGTTTAAGTTGACCATTAATTGCTATTTATTAATTTTAAGAAATAATAAAATTAACTCAGAGAAAAGACCAAAGAGGATTTTTTACATGATTGTTGATACTTTTTTCAAAGTTAGAGAGTACAATGAATATATGCCTAATGCTATAGTTTTTGTTTGCTTTATGATCCATGATCTCCCATAAATCCTTCATAGAAATGTCAGTTAAGAAGTTGTACAAGGTCAATAAATTTCAACAATGAGCCTTGGAAGACTAATAAAAATGATACTCTAGTTTGCATGAAGAGAAAAAGGAAGATAATTGTTTCACTGATTTTTGCTGGACCACTTCTGGAACACAGTCAAGACAAGTTAACAAGCATTGTTTAAGGGCTCAATCTGGGCCAGACATGGTTCCAAGGTTTGATAATCCAAATGCCATCAGAAGAAAGATATTCCCTGCCCTCAACAAGGTAACATTTAAATTCTGAAGAAATGAGAAATCATATTCCCACGGAACTGATGCGGATTACAATCAGGAACTAAAGTTCTTAAAAATTAGACGATTCTCTATAATGAGCTGATTGAAAGAGTGACAAAATCTGAGATGGAGTTAGAAGGTGACCTCAAAAGCCATTTAATTCAACCCACCCACATCTAACCACTGCTTCCTTCTCTACTATCCCTATTAAGTCATCAACCAGTTTATGCCTTAAAGACTTAATGAAAGGAAAATCAGTCCTTCGCATGGTGGGCCATTTTGCTTTTGGAAAATCCTGGCTGTGAGGAAGTTTTGCTTGTTATGTTTTCCTATAATAAAACCTAAAGCTGCCTTTCTGTAGTTTCTCCTCCTTGTTCCCATCTATACTTTTTGGAAGCAAGCAGAAAAATAATGCATCTAATACCTCTCACAAAAGACAGGACTTCAAACAATGAGAGTTAACTGATCATCACCACCTCACCCTTCTCCAGGTTAAAATCCATGTGTTATCCCTAGATAGAATTTCTTCCTCTCCTTTTCCCCCATCCTGGTTACCTGCTTTTACACATATTGCAGCCTATGTCTCTCCATTCCCCTCCAGGCTCCACTCCTTACTCTCTAGACTTTTTCTACCATGCCACAGAAACTTCCTGATAATATTATTCACTTCCTTCCTGGACCTGTCACACTGGAAAGTACTGTCTACTCTGAGACCCTTCCTCTTATTCACTAGTTCCTGCTAGAATCTCCATTTTAAGGAAAGGATGTGGGCCAGCCATATTTCCTTTCCTCTCCAGGATCCACTCTTGATGTTCAACCTTTTCTCTACACTGCCACAGCTCAGCTTCCTTTCACTACCCTCCCAACTATCCTGTCCCTCTTTATGTATTACCTTTCCCCTTTGGAATGCTACCTTCTTGAGGGCAGGGGCTATCTTTCTCTCTGCTGGCATTTGGATTCTCAGAATTTAGCACAGTTCCCGGCTCACATTAAGCACTTGATCAATGCCTGTCAGTTTGGCTTAACTTTTAAAATGTGGTATCTCTAAATAAATGCCATGCTCCAGAAGTGTTCATACCAGGGAACAGCACAGAGAATAGTGAAGCAATTATCCACTTCTGGACTACTTGTAGGAGGAAGAGTTAAGGGGAAAGGACTGAGACAGAAAATAAAAATATAATTATAAAATTTAAAGAAAAACAAAACAAATCAAACCAAGCTAACTTATTTTGAGAATGGAGGGGGGCAGAGTGACTGGTATATATGTGAAGGATTACAGATCTAGTGTACATAGCTTTCAGCAAAGCATTATCTCTATAGCTTTGGACAAGATGGAGACATAGTCTATTGAGATGAAAGAGGTATATTTCTGTTCTTCAGGAGACAGACAAACAGATGGAGATAAGAGGTAAAGAAGAGAAGAGAGATACAGTCAGAGACAGACACATAGATAAAGTCAGAGAGAGACAAAGAAAGAGACAGAGGGACAGAGAAAGTCAGGGAGACAGTTACAGAGAGGAAAAGAGAACAGGAAGAAGAGGAGAGAAGAGGAAAGGAGAGGAGAGGAGAGGAGAGAAGAGAAGAGAAGAGAAGAGAAGAGAAGAGAAGAGAAGAGAAG
>NW_027185797.1:13171407-13233050 GCF_028583685.1 Petaurus breviceps papuanus | reverse complement strand
AGAGAAGAGAAGAGAAGAGAAGAGAAGAGAAGAGAAGAGAAGAGAAGGGAAGAGAAGAGAAGGGAAGAGAAGAGAAGGGAGAGGTTATGATTAATATGAGTTTTGATGTTGCTTTCATTTCGTGGTTTGTAGAACTGATAGATACACACACACACACACACACACACACACACACTGCCTCTTTGGTTCTCCTAACTTTCCTCTCCATCATTTCAAATAAGTATTGCCATATTTCTCCAAATTCTTCAAGTATATTATTCCTTATGGAACAATAATATTCCATTAAGCTCACTTCAAAATCATTATTGATTTCTGGTTATTGAATTACTCTACATTTTCCAATGTCAGTTTCAAACATTCTGCTATTGTTCCTTCTACTGCATTGTTATTGTCATTGAATGTAATTTTCCTGGCCTTGCTTCTTTCACTTTTTATTTGTTCATATAAGGTTCCTCATGCTTCTCTGAGTCTGTTATTTCTTAGAACACAATACATATCCCCGTATATCCGAGTTCCTTGACCTATGTATCCATTCTCTAACCAGTCAGTGTCTCCTTTGTTTCAAAGTCTTTGCTACTAAAAGAAATACTTCCATAAATATTTTAATGTTTATGGGACCTTTCTTTTCAGTCATTGAGTTCCTTTATCCATATGTCTCTGGGTCCAAAGGCTATATGAGCCACTTTCTTAGCATAATTCCTGTTTTCCAAAATCTTTAGAACAATTGATGGTTCCATCAATAATTTGTTACGTTGTCTATCTTTTTCCCACTCTTCAAACACCGAGTTTTCTTATCTTTATCATCTCTGCAATTTGCTAGCTACCGTTATTGTTGTTTTTGCTGTTTTGACTCACATCTCAGATTTTACCAATGTGGAGAAATTCTCACATGGAACCAGTCATTTCTCCATAATGTTATGGCACTCCTCATAAAGTAGTATTCATATTTCATAATTTGTTCTGTTATTTCCTATTTGATGGTAACCTACATTGTTTTCAAGATTTTTTTTTGCTATCATTAATGTTTCACTATGAAATATAGGAAGACAGATATCCATATTTCTTTTTTTTTCTCTGTTTGATGACTTTGGGATATTTGGGTAATAATCAGACCATTAGGCTAGCCTATCAATAATGTATGAATGTTCATCTTCCCACAATCCCTCCAACATTTCTTGTTTATTTTTTTAATCATCATACCTGCTTTGAAGTGGATAAAATAGAATGTCAGAATTATTTTCATTTAAATTTCTCTTATAAGTGATTTAAATGAGTTTTCTAGTTGACTTTTGACAATTTCCAATTTTTTTGAGAATAATTTGCTTATATCCTTTCACTTTTTACTTATTGGAGAATGTCTCTTCAGCTTATGACTATGTCAGTTTTCCATACTTTTAATACTAGTTTCATCAGAAATATTTGATACAAAGATTTTTTTTCCCATTTAACACTTTCATTATGGTAACAGATTTTTTTTTTTGCTTTTTGGAGGGTAATTGGGGTTCGGTTAATTTGCCCAAGGTCACATGGCTAGGTTGTGTGTGTGTATGTGTGTGTGTGCGTGTGTGTGTGTGTGTGTGTGTGTGTGTGTGTTAAGTGTCTGAGGCTGGATCCAAACTCAGGTCCAACTAACTCCAGGGCCAGCACTCTACTCATTGTGCCACCTAGCCACCCCATGGTAAGAGATTCTTTGATTTTGTCTAACTAAAACAATCAATTTTTTAATTTTTATATTGGTTAGCTGGTCGAGACAGTGGATAGATTCTTGGGCCTAGAATCAGGGAAACTATCTTTGTGAGTTCAGATCTGACCACAGACCCTTACTAGCTGTGTGACCCTGGCAAGTCACTTAAGACTCTTTGCCTCAGTTTTCTCATCTGTAAAATGAACTGGAGAAAGAAATAACAAACCACTCCAGTACCTATGCCAAGAAAACCACAAATGGGGTCACAGTCAGATATGACTGAAATGATGAAACAATGAATATTACTACGGCTACTTTTTAAAATAATCATCTTTCATATTCAGTTATGACTTTTTTCTCTCAGTTCAGCTATAAAGGTACTTCTTCAAATATCTTCTATTCTTTTTAAATAGTGTTTCCATTTACATTGAAAATATATTGGTGGGGAAGCTAGGTGGCACAGTGAATAGAGCACTGGCCCTGGAGTCAGGAGGACCTGAGTTCAAATCCCGTCTCAGATACTTAACATGTACTTAACATGTACTAGCCATGTGACTTTGGACAAGTCATTTAGCCCCAATTGCCTGGCCTTCCCCCCTCCAAAAAGCAAAAAATAAAATAAAATAAAAAGGACATTGGAATTTACTGTGTATCTTATAATATAATTGGCATCCTACAAAAATTCATCTTATTATATAATTTTACTACTGCTTCTTGTCAAATCAGGAATCCTTTCCCCAGAACTTTGAGTAGTTAATTTTTATGAAAATTGAACTACTATATCCAGTTGTTTCTGGGTATTACTTATATAGTGAGTTTTAATAAATACTCTGCTTTTCTATATTTAACCTTCATCAAATAATTTTGATAATTACTGCCTTATATAACAATGTGAGACAGGTTGATGCTATCCTTCAATTCAGTTTTTATTCTTTATTTTCTTTAATATTCTTGGCCTTTTATTTCTCCTAAATTTTCTAATATTTTTATTATAATTGATCATTTTCATAATTTATAATTTATTATAATTCTATGGTTGGTTTAATATAATTCTATGGTTGGAATAGCACTAAAACTATACCTTTATTTAGAAAACATAATAATTTTCGTATTGTTATGTCCTAATTATGAACATTAGATCTCTTACCAATTTTTGAATGCTTTTGTTCTTTTTGTGAAGGGTATGTTAGCAGTTTAATGTAATTCTGATTTTCTTACCTGATTCTAAATTGTTTTTTGCAATGACAGAACCAATTTCCAACACTTTGAATAGCATATAGTATGCCTGCCTTCCCATAGCCCTTCTATCAAATAATCAATCAATCAACATTTATTAAGTAACTACTATGTGCTAGGCATTGCATTAAACACTGAGGATGAAAAAAAGAGGACTTCCCTTAAGGGATTCACAGTATAATGGAGGAGACAATACAGGAAGCATCTATATACAGGATAAATAGTAGATAACTACCACTGACTATTTCCATTTTGAGTGACATCTATCACTTGGAGCGACAGCAGGTGAAATCTCAGAGTTGTTGTGGGTCAGGAGGTAGAGTAGCAAAGGAACAGTTTTTTAGCCATGGGGAATAGCCAGAGAAAATGCCCAGAGCCAAAGGACACAGTTTCTTGTCAATGGGACAGCCAGGTCAATGTCACCGGATTGAAGAATATACATTGGGGATTAAGGTATAAGAAGACTGGAAAAGTAGGAGGGGGCTGGGATACAAAAGGCTTTGAATGTCAAACAGAGCATTGTGTTTTTGACACTGGAGGAAATAGGGGAACACTGTAGTTTATTGAGTAGTGGAATAACATAGTCAGACATGTGCTTTAGGAAAATCCCGTTAGCGACTGAAGGGAAGATGGCTTGGAACAGGCAGGAGGCTATTATAACAGCACAGGCATGAGGTGATAAGGGCCTGCACCAGAGCATTGGCAGTGTCAGAGGAGAGAAGGGAGCATAGAAACAAGAGATATTGTACGTGAAATCGACAGGCCTTGGCAAGTGTTTGGATGTGGAGGGATGGGTGGAGCTGGCAAGAGAGAGTAAAGCATCCAAGATGACTCCATGGCTGCAAGACTGAAGGAGACTGGGAGGATGGTGTTACCCTCTACTGAAATGAAGTAGGAGGTGGGGAAGGTTTAGGGGGAAAGATAAAGACTTCTGTTTTAGATGGTTTAAGATCTTGGGTTTAAGATGTCTACTGTGATTGGTTCAAGATTCTGAAAGGCACTTTGAGAGAAAGGGCATGTAGATTTGAGAATCATCAGCACAGAGATCATAATTAAGTCCATAGGAGCCTATGAGATCACCAAGTGAAGGAGAAGAGAAAAGGGCCGAGGGCAGAACCCTGAGGGATATCTAGATTAGAGGGAATGATCTGGAAGAGAATCCAGCAAAGGAGACAGAGAAGAATTGGTCAGACAGGAAAACCCATTGGAAATGGTGTCCTAAAAACTAGATAGAAGAGAATATCAAGGAGAGAGTGATAAGAGAATCCCACGGCTGCAGAGAGGCCAAGGAGAATGAGGATTGAGAGAAGGCCACTGGATTTGGTAACTAAGAGATCATTGATAACTTTGGAGAAGGCAGTTTCAATGGAAGGATAAGGTCGGCAACTAGAAGGCAAATGAAAGTGATATGGTCTGGGTGTTTATGTTTACTAACTCTACATGGCAACAGAAGGTCACAGACTGAGAGCTGGACAAGATGTTAGGAACCATCAAGACCAGCTCTGACACCTTGTAGATGAGGAGCCTGCAGCCCAGAGGGATGATGTGACTTGCTCTGCATCACACTGCGATTAAGTATCTAAAACAAGATCAGAACCCTGTTTTTCCCGAATACCAGTCCAGGATTCTCACTACTACCCTATGTTAAGTTGACCTTCTGACATATTTTCCCTAGTTTTGATTTCAGAGAGCCACTTGAAACTAGGTAACATAGCCTTTATTAAAATTACCGGTTTTGTTTTGTTTTGTTTTTGTTTCTTTGTGTTGTATTTTTTGGGGCAAAATGATCTATCTCATTAGTAATGCTAGTTTTGGCCTAATATATCTCAATTTCTTATTTTACATAAAGATATTTGAATACAGATATTCCCAGAGGTAAAAATTTAATGAGTAAACTCTTATATTGAGTAGAAAGCAATGCTTCACCATGAACATCTATTAATAGGCATTTCAATAGCTATTTTTTCCCAAATATAGTATATGTGTTACTCTGTGTGTGTGTGTGTGTGTGTGTGTGTTTGTAAAATCTGGAAAGCCATATGTATGGGAGACAGAAAATTTCACAGCTTGAAAAAGCAACATTTGAGTGTTTTTCAAAGGCAAACAGTTTTCACAATTAACCCTGCTGATCTGTTTATCAAATTTCAGAAGTGTAAGTACACACAGTTGTTTTCATTAATTCTTGATAAGCAATAAGTATTAACAATTATTTTACTTCAAAGCATTAGTATCAGATTTGGGATTCAATGGGAGGCATATGCTATGACATGCAATTTCCCAACTTGCTGTAATGAGTGAGCATGACTGGCATAGAAAAGAAGGTCTGAACAAAATATTCATATTTCATTGGCCTGGGCCCTGGCTTGTTGGAACTTTGGGGTTTTTCAGATGCAATATTAATGTAAAGACCTTCAAACACACACATAAGGACTGGACACAGGGGGTCTCTTCGTTCATATAGAGTGAGGGCAAAGGATTTCCAAATATTATATTGACAATAACAACAGGCAGTGGGACATGGTTAGAAGGCTGGTCTTAGGGACCAGAATGTCTATGTTTAAGTCCTAGCTGAGTGACCTTGGGCAAGTAACTTAACTTTTAATTGCCAAAAGAAACTCAATTATAGAAAAATTAGCCATATTCATCATTGGACAGATTTGCCACACCAGGATTTCTCAGCAATAATAAAATAACCAGAATAGAGCAATTCCCACACTCTCTGTATTGCTACTTCTAATACTACTAAATGATGATGATGACAAATATTTATATAACATTTTAAAGTAGTCAAAGTACTTCTCAAACAGTAACCCCTTTGATCCTCATAACACAAAGTATAGTAGGTACTATGAGTATTATTTTACCTCTCTTACAGGGAAGGAAACTGAGGCTCAGAAAATTTGACTTAGAATCATTGAATTAGTAACATGAGAGAAGGAATTCAAATGTGGGTGCCATTCATTCAAAGTGCAGTACTCTTGGTGATGTTATATATTGGAAAACAAAACAAAACATCGAGCTAATATTCTAGAGACCTGGGGTCAAATCCCAGATCTGCCATTCATTAGTAAATAGCATGATCTTAATATGTCACATTCTTTCTTGGAGGCTCAGTTTTCTCATCTGTAAAATAAATGTGGAGTAGATGAGCTTTACCACAGGGTGATCTGGGGGAGAGAAAGGAGGCAATATGGGCCTGGTTTGTTAAATCAGTAACACTACCTTTGTAGCCATCTCCCCTCAAATTCTGATGGATATATCAAGTACATAGTCACCAAAAGCCTTGGAAAGAGTACTGTCCTCCATGTCACTGGACATGCTCCTGGCCCACCCATCTCTGCCATCACTGAGCACAAAAATCACTGCTGAGAAGGGGCCCTCCTTCACCATCACCAAATTGGCTGCTTGCCAAATGTCACCAATGAGCAGGAACCCTGGCCATGGAAGCATCCCCCCCAAAAAAACCCTGCAGCTTCTGTTCTGTCCCTGACCTCACAGTCGCCATCAAAGAAGGTACATTCCTCTGGAGAAGGGGCCAGTTATCCCCACCAACTGCTAACCATCTACCATTCAGAAGACAGTCAAGTCAACTTAGCTAAAGCAACAATGCACCAGGAGGGGGAGATGGGACACAAATTGAATCATCACTGTTATTTTATCTATTATCTCTCCACTTGAATCTGAAAAGAGGCAACCCAGGACCATCAACCCAAGAGCCTTGAAAATGGGAATGTTTTTAGCCCAGTGTCCTCAGTTATCATCCTAGGAAGTAATCATTGTGCAAATACAGCCCCCGTAAAGGCTTTGAGTCAGTGCAGCAGTCACTGCTTCTAAAGACTCAGAAAGGCATGTTCTGTTACTAAATTCCTAAGCTCTGTCAAATGGTTCAATATCAGTAACTGATAGGATTATATCAGAGGAAATGACATTAAAAAAGAGTCACTACCATCACTTTTGCTCCCTACAGACCATCAGACTTTTCCATCTGACTTTCAATTGAAACTTTCCATATGTGTTGGCTCCCATTAGAAGGGGAGCTAGCTCCTTGAGGGCAGGGAAGCTCTTACTTTTCTATTTGCATCTCCAACAGTTTACACGTAGGAAGTACTTAATACGTTTCATTCCTTCATTCTGTCTAGTTAGAACATTCTACCATTCAATGTTCATATTCTGAGACAGATGAATTAGGTTTTGCAGTGGTTAGAGTACTGGACCTGGAGTCAGGAAGACTCATTGTCCTGAGATCAAATCCAGTCTCAGACACTGACTAGCTTTGTGGCCTTGGGCATGTCACTTAACCTTATTTGCCTCAGTTTCCTCAACTCTAAAGTGAGATGAAGAAGGAAATGACAAACCACTCTAGTATCTGTGCCAAGAAAATCTCAAACAGGATTGTAGGAAGTGAATAGTGAATTCAGGCTGCTAGGACAGGCAGTTGGGGAGACATGTCTGGATGGAATGCAAGGATGTAATATGAGCTGCTTTCCATAACCAGCTAATAGATAGGATGGAGTGGGTGAATCTGCACACAGTCAGTCAGCAATCTACTAGTTTCAGCCCTTGGGTGGAAGCTATAAAGCTGAATGAAATAACTTCAGCAGGGTCTGGGGCCTGAATTCTGGAAGACAGTAGTGGGGAGGCTCAGATCTCAAGGAGGGCACTGACCCAGGTGGGGAGGAGCAGGTCAAAGGCAGCAGAGAAATCATAAGATAGGAAAGGTGGGTGTCTAGAGGGGTCATGAAGCTAAAGCATGGCACCAGTCATGAGACAGAAAATACAAAAATGAGCCAGGCCTTGTCCTCCAAAAGCTTCCACTCTCCCATATTCAAGGTGTTCTGCTGAATGCTTCTAATACAAAGACAAACATGAAACAACCTGTACTTGAAAGCCATATAACACATCTCACTTTCTTTTTTTTTAACAATTGGGGCTAAGTAACTTGCTCAAGGTTACACAGCCAGGTGTTTCTGGGTGGGTGCTAAGTATCTGAGCCCAGATTCGATCCCAGGTCTCCGACTCTGGGGCCTGGGCTTTTACTCACTGCGCCACCTGGCCGCCCCACACATCTCAGTTTTTCTAATGGAGAATTAAAGTACTGACTTCCTTGGAAATACAGCCCTCAATATGAATGAATCTGAGATGACAGACAATGTGTGCCAGAAACAGTGAAGAACACAGCAGAGGAGTGAAAATGAAATCATATAAAGCCCTGAATTTTTTTTTCAATTTTCTCTTTATCCTCCTAAAGATTTTTTGTGCCACGCTTTCAAAAGGAGAATCAGAAAATATATAAAAATCACTTTGCAAATCTCAAAGCACTTTATAAATGTTAACTTCTCTATAATGATAGGTAAAAAGCTGAGCCATCCACTAGATTCTGAGGGATAAATGAACCCCCACTCTTTGAAGATTTACTTTGTGGGACAACAGAAACGACATTAGTAGAATCCATTCATCCTCACTCTGGGAAGCACTTGGCTAGAGGGAACTTCATGGGAACTCCTTGGAGAGATACATTTTGAGTGGTGAACTCAAATAGCATGGTGCTTGTCTTTGAAATCACCTTCATGATCCATTAGCGAGGGGAGCTGTAGGAAACTTGCTGCCCTCCATTAATGTGATTCCCAACCAATGGTTTGAAAATTTCTCTTCCCCCATGGAAATCATTGCCCTCTCCCCCCCCACACACACACACACTTTAACATAAAGTTTGGCTGAAATGAAACATCATTAAAACCATGGGATTCAAAATGGATGAAAAATCTTTCTCAAAGCTAGAGCTATATGCATACAAATATAGGCATTATAAATGCATGTGTGTACATTTTCTCCTTTTTCTCTTTCTCCTAATCCAATTTATTTCCAACCACATGTATTCAATGCCCCCCCTCCACTCACACTCACACACACACACACACACACACACACACAGTCCACTGGCCTGTAAAATAATATTGTATGTTATTTTCTTATTTCACAGTAGAATTTTTATTAGCCAGACACTGAGGCAGGAACATTCCTTTACTTTGGCACTAGGGAGTTTAACAGAGCCCTAGGGAGCAGCCATCTTCATCATCACAAACAGACTCTCACTGCATTGGAACTGGAGAACCATCAGACTGGGGACTGTGGGATGGAGGTAGTTTGAGCTGACATCACACTAGGTAAATGGCTTCCAACAAACTAGTGCAATGCTTTTTAATGACTGAACTTTGGACACATAGAGCTGATGGTGGTAGTTGTGGAAATTTCTTCTTTTTTTAGTCAGTATAAATTGGGGTATTGTTAGTTTCTTAGAAGATTCCTCATCACCCTTGGGACCACTCAAAGAAAGCACCAGAAAGTTCTTGCCAAAAATAACACACTGCCCTTTTCTCTCTTTTTTATTACTCACAGGGCAGATTTACAATTTGCATACCTTGCTAAAGCCCTGTCTCTAGCTTTAAGGGGAGAAAGAGGGCTGAGAGCCAGTCCTTTTCCTGATATTTCTCAGTCTTTCCCTCCCCTCTTGGAGTAATGAGTCAAACTTGCCTTCTAAGCTATACATTTCTTCAATCTTCAAAAAGGTTTGGATTGACTTCTCCTTGATTGGAGGTCAAAGGAGAGATGTTGAATTTTCAATGCAAGGTTTTTGGCTAATATCTACCTCATCCCTCTCAACTGTTAGAAAATATAGAAATGCTTAGCCAGAAGAGGAAAAAAAAATATGGTGGGGGGAGAAAAGAAAGCTGTCTTTAAAGTATTTGAAGGACTATCTTGCAGCATTATGATTAGTCTCCTGCTTGGTCCTGAAGGTAAAAGCTGACAAATTATAAAAAGACAGAGGTCAGACTGATGTAAGAAAAACTAAAGTAGTGATTAGTGCTCATTGAAAATGAAATAGACTTCCCTTCAGATATAGTCAATTTCCAATTAATAGATATGTTCAAATGAAGGCTGATCATACGTTGGGATTTTAGTGGAGAAAATTCTTCTATAGGTATGAGTTAGACCAATTCATAGAATCATAGAGTTAGATCTAGAAACCACCTCAGAATTTAATACAATAAACAGTTGTTATGCCTCAGCTTCATTCAAGGTACTTTGCTTGGTGCTGGGAATATCAAGAGAAAAATTAAATAAACACTCTACGTTAGATTCTACTGGAAGAACACAGCAAGTACCAAAATATGGAAAACAAGTGTTAAGCAAGAGGTTGTCTGTTCCCAAGCTGATTGTTGAATTTTAAGTGTAAAATCTGCAAATGCTACAAATCAGGGCTTGATTTGTTATTTATATGATTGTCTTGGCTTAAGAGAGTGATGAAGAAAACTTTAATAATTCATATTACACTTTAAAATTTAGCATTGACAATTCATATCTTTGGAGAACTGATTGTTAAACATTCACGCTCTCTGCCCTGGGATAACACTAGCAGTTAAGGAAATTTGGAAGGGATTTGTGTTGGAGTTGAGTGTGCTTAGAAATTAAGGGGGATATTAAGACACATAGGTGAGGAGAGAGTGCATTGCAGACCCTGAGAATAGCTTGTAAATGGACATGGTAGACAAAATGCTATTTGTACGTAACAGCTAGAGGGCCAGTTAGAGTGAAATGGAGAGATGATCTCTAAGGTTTCTTCTGACTGACATTCTATGATTCTGTGGCTTTGTCTCCCCTCCTCTGCCTCCCTTTTGTGGTACTTAGCCTCTAGGTTACAACCACAAAGTAATGTCTTGACAATTCTCTTGAGCCTCCGTGTATGAAGGATGGATGAGAGCATTACATCTGAAAAATTGCTCTGTGGTAAGCTGAAATGGGGTCACCATAGACAGGAAAGGTAGAAGAAACATTTGAAGGAGACATGGAAGTACAGTGACAAATGATATGACTGAAAAATAGCAGTGACAGACAAAGTGGCCTGCTTCTTGGCTGGTGAAAATGAAGCTGCTCTTTCAAAGTAGAAGCATGAGACAGTCTACAATGTTGAGAGACAAAGAAAGAGACAATAGTAGATGGGCCAAATAGCAGCTGTAGTCACAAACTACAGATTAGGAGGGAGGAGGGGTGGGGCTCTCCTGAGCAAGGAGCTTAAATTCTTAGCTATCATTCTTCAACTATAAAATATAATAAAAACATACATAATTCAAAGGGCTTTAAAGATCAAATGAGATGATGTATCTGAAGTGCTGTATGCTAGCTTATCACTATTATTATTTATATGCCTATGATCACTCAGCCACTCTTTTTTTCTTCTGTTTTTATATTATTTTGATTTTGATTCTTGATGTCTCAAAGAGTCATTAGTTTCACTTGCCCAATTCTAATTTTTAAAGAATTGTTTTCTTCACTTAACCTGTGTAACTTATTTTCCATTTGTCCAATTCTACCTTTAAAGGAGTTGTTTTCTTCATTGGGCTTTGTGCTTCCTTTTTCAAGCTGTGGACACTTTTTTTTTTATAATGCTTCATAACTCTCATTTCTTTCCCAATTTTCTTATATCTCTCTTACCTGATTTTTAAGATCCTTTTAGAGCTCTTCCAAGATATCTTTTTGGACTTGAGATATATTCATATTCCACTTTAAGACTTGACATGTAGTCATTTGGACATTGTGCTCTTTTAAGTTTGTTTTTTGATATTCCCTTGTCTCTATAGTAGCTTTCTATGGTCAGGTATCTCTTTTGGTTCTTCCTTATTGTTTAGTCTAGTTCATGACTTTTTTTTTTCCTTTATCAAATGCTTTATTAACTTCTAGTTTACATCATTCATTTCTGCAAGATTTTGAGTTACAAATTTTCTCCCCGTTTTTCCCCTACCCACAACCCCAAAATAGTGATCCCACTGGGTATTCCCTCCTCCAATCTGCTCTCTCCCATATCTTCCCCCATCCCCCCTCTGATTTTCCAGTTAGGGCATGGTAGACTTGTATGCCCCAGTACCTGTATATCTTATTTCCCATTTACATGTGAAATAATATTAATAAGAGTATATATGTATATATATACACATACACACATATATATTTTTTAAATATTTGAGTTTAAAGCTTTGAATTCCAGATTCATTTCCTTCCTCCCTTCTCACCCACCCTGACTGGGAAGATAAGCAATAAAATATAGGTTTTACACATGTAACTAAGCAAAACATTTCCATAGTGGATATATTGTGAAAAACTGACTATATTTCCCTCCATCCTATCCCACCTCCCACTTGTTCTATTCTCTACTTTGATCTATTTCATGACTTTTAAAGTTGAGTTCTGCTGCTTAGGCACAGGAGACACTAGCCCAAGTTTCTTATGCTGGGGACCAGGGGCCTGGTCACTGGGTTCTGGGCATTTCAATTTGCCTTCTAAGCTAAGACTGGAGGCTCACTGCTGGTCTGCTGAACCAGGATATCCTAGGGTGGCTTGGTTGCTGACCTATGCTATGGCTAAGAGCCTCCCAACACCTTTGGGGCTAGGCTGCACTCCCCTTTCATGCAAGTGAGACAGTCCTTTCCTGAACTTTCTGAGTTGTCATGAGTTAGAAAAAAACATTTTTCTGGGTTCATTTGCTGCAGGATCCATTTATTTATTTTTAAAGCAATCGGGATTAAGTAACTTGCTCAAGGTTAAATGTCCAGTTATTTCTAGGTGTGGTGCTAAGCATCTGAGCCCAGATTTGATCCCCAGGTGATCCCAACACTGGGGCCGGTGCTCTTACTCGCTGAGCCACCTGGCCGCCCCTAAGCAATTGGGGTTAAGTAACTTGCTCAAGGTTACACGGCCAGGTGTTTCTGAGTGGGTGCTAAGTGTCTGAGCCTGGGATTCGATCCCTAGGTCATCCCAACACTGGAGCCAGTGCTCTTACATGCTGTGCTACCTGGCCTCCCCAGCAGAATCCATTTAGAGGCTTGATTTAACATTGTTTCTGAGGGAACCAGGAGAACTCAGGCAACTTCCTGGCTTCTCTCTGCCATCTTGACTCCACCCCTCTGGGGCCACTCCTAAGTCAAATACACATTCGGCTCACAAATCTATCTCTTGAGTAGCACCCTGTGTAGCTAGGTAGCAAATAAATGGTGATTTCAAATCCAAGCTGATACTTATTATCCCTGTGACCCAGAGCAAGTAGAGTAAATTCCTTGTCCATCATACTCCAACTATAAAAGATAATAGCATACATAACTCAAAGGGCTTTAAAGATCAAATGAGATGATGTATCTGGAGTGCTACATGCCAGCTTAGCATTATTATTATTTACATACCTATGATCATGCAACCTACAAAGTCATGTCTGAGTACATAGGACAGCAGCAATGGAAAAAGTTGTAACAGAGTGAGGGAATAACCGAATTCAGATGAAATACAGCCTCTTTGTCCCCCTGAATATCAGTCTGAGAGGCTTGGTCTGTGACTTAAAATTGCCCTTTGAGAAGAACATGAATCTAATTTAAACTTGACTGAAACAAAATCCACCCTCTGGAAACATGTATCTCTTCAGATAATACTACAATAATTCATTTTGGTTCCACCGAGGAGTTTATTGGCCTGGAGGAAATCAGATGCAAGCTGACACACTGAAATGGGATGTGTATATAACCTGAAAACCAAAAGAACTTGCCATGACTTTTTCACAATTTCCCCTTCTCATATTCATTCACTACCTTTTATTCATTCCTTTCTTCTAGGAGCATTTGTAAAAGGCCATGTGCTTTTAGCACTGAACTACACTCCCTGAGGTAGAGAGGCAGAAATCTCAATCCCTACCCTGAAGATACTGCAATCTAATCAGAGAGACAGAATCATATGACTTTTTTAGAGGCAGCATCGTACAAAGGATAGAGTGCTGGCTGGGAAGTCACAAAGACCTGAGTTCAAATCTGAAATACAATACTTACCAGTGGTATAATTGATCTTGGTCAATCCTTAAACCTATTTGTGCTTGTTTCTTCATCTATAAAATAAAGGGATTGCCTATATTCCAGTTCTTGTTCTATGATCCTCCCATTAGTTTTTATTTATTTTGTATGCCCAATGTTGATTTATCTACTACATGTTATCTCCCCACCTCCCCCATTAGAATGTAAGATTCTGGAGGGCAGGATGTTTCATTTTAGCTCTGTATCTTCAGAACATAGAACAATTCCAGGCCCATACTAACTACTTAATAAATACTGACTGAATAAATCAATGAATGAAGATACTTTTTAAAAAATACTGTCCTAGGTTGACTTCTTCCTGATCACAGGGGGATGGAAAGATTCCATTCCATCCAGTTCCTACCATCACTTTGCTGGGATGTCCTATATTCAAGAAAAGGAAAAAAATGCTATTGCATAAGTTCCCTTCACTGGTCCCCTCATCTAAACTGCCCAAGAACCTGGGGAAGTTAACAACCTCCCTAAACTAAATTCTCAATGATGAACAAACTTCTACCCAGTCATACCTTCTCCATTCTACTGATTCTGAATCTTTGGCTGTCAATATTCATTGTGCAATTCAAAGCCAATTCCCTGCTGCTCACTGCCCAATTCCCATTGTCCCATGCTGTTACTCACTCCTTCCACTTTTTTTTGCCTTTTTTTTGAGGGGCAATTGGGGTTAAGTGACTTGCCCAAGGTCACATGGTTAGTTTTTGTATTAAGTGTCTGAGGCCGGATTTGAACTCAGGTCCTCCTGACTCCGGGGCCGGTGCTCTATTCACTGTTTCACCTAGCCACCCCTCACTCCTTCCACTTTGTGGAATTCTTGTTCCATTGGTAGCAAACTTGCTTTCATGTTAAATTGTTTTCCTTCCTACTCTTTTCCTCTTCTGGTTCTTACTGAGATCTGGCTCCCTCCTGATGAAAGGCTTACTGGCCTCTTTCCAGTATTGACTGTACTTCCTATTATTATACTCAAGGTCAAGGTAGGAGAGCTATATGGCTCTTTGCTCTTCATTGCCACTTGTAAACTCACCCTCTGCCATTATCACTCAACAATCTCTCTTCCTTTATGATTAACTTAATCTAGCACCTGGTAATAGGTGTCTACTAACCTCCAGAATAATCTTCTTTTCGCCATGACTTCAGTCACTAGTGCACAATCTTCATCTCCTCCCTAAATCCTGTTATAATACTAAGGGACTTCAACTTATATTTTGGCACAACATCAAATAACAACTTCCAAGTTCTTCAACTTATGCATGGTTATGACCTATTCCACCTCGACTACACAAAGATGATTGGAACCTTAATCCATCCATTACCCACAAACGTGCCACATCCATGTTTGTGAAGTCTGAAATTCCCTTATCTGATTAAGACCAGGTTATGACGTAGTAACTTCATTGCATTTTATTGTTTATTATTATTATTATTATTAAACTGCTAGATGAGGTAAATACTGTGGGTATAGTTTCCTGAGATTTTAAGAAAACTCTTGATCAAATATTGCGTATAATTATTGTATAGAAAATGGAGAGATATGCCTTAGGAAAGAATAGAATCAAATGGATTCAATCTTTGGTTTGCTACATGGATATTTTATGGAAGATTTGTAGAAAAAGCAAGGTAAAGAAACTCACACTATGAGGTGTACATACATTGTGATTGAAGAGAGTACTCACCTCGATGATCTTATTGATTCTTGAAGAATGCATATGCTGCATATATGTGGAGTGTGTGAGGATGTGAGCACTGATATAATGACTTTTCAATAAGGAATTAAGTCATACCTACTCATGTCACCAAGGATCAGCTTTCATTAATACAGGTTTGCTACTTGTGTTAATTAGTTAATACAGGTTAGCAGTAACTGAATTCAATTAACATACACTGATGGTCCTGGGGATGCTTACTCTGTAGAAGAGAAGACTTAAAAGATACAAAATTTATCTTCCATCATTTGAAATATTGTGATATAGGTGAGTGATGAGATTTGTTCTGTTTGGTTCTAGAGGGTAGAGCAAGGAAAAATAGACAAAAATTTCAGAGAGGCAGGTTTCTGCTCTGTATAATTATTATACCTAGTGCCTTTTGTGAATGGGTCCCAGAAAGCTAAACTGGGTTTAATATAGCTCATTAGCCAGCATTTACTTAAAACTCATAACTCATGAGCCCCCACTGATGTGCTTACTTTTTAACTACTAGATCAACCAACACATTAGTTCAAAACCAAAGGCATTTAATCAGTTATCATAACAATATGAAAGATAAGAAACCCCCCCCCCCCATACTTTCCTAATGATGACCAGAATATCAATCAAGGACACAAGGGTCATACATGAAGAGGACACATACATGGGAAACATGTGAGTGGAGAATATTTATGTAAATATCAAGTTATACTTATTAAGAAATGGCCTCTGATGATATCATCTTGCTCCTCTTTTATTGGGAGCATCTTCTCACTGACACCTATCTGTGAGACTATTTTCACTGAACTTTGTTGCTTTCTAGCCAAAATATCTGCTCTCTTGGGTAAATCTATTGCATTGCTGCTATCACTGTTTTCTGCTGCCATCTGTTGGTCTTTGCTGCCCGGCTATTGTTTGGGGCCTCCATTTCTATTCTTTGCCTGGAATTCAAGTTCCTCACTGGTTCACTATGATTTGATTGCTACCAATGCACCCATGCATTTGGCTTCAAAAGCTTTTACTCCTCTTAAAGGCTTTTTTTTACTTTTTTTTTAACCCTGATGATGTTTATTCTAAACTCTACCTGATACTTGGCTTAACATTTCTTTAAAATTGTATTATACCCCTGGTTTTTTAGCATAGATCACCTTCAAAGGACTCCATTTGGCCAAACTTAAAAGAAATTAGGTGAATTGGAGTGAAATGATTCCTTTAGCCCTCATGATTTATCATTTAAATCAAGTGTGGAGGGAAAAAAACTGAAAAAGAAAAGATGAAGATGAAGAATCTTGTGGGTTCTGTGCTACTTCCTTTCAGTAACCCAAACCATTGCCCTTCCAACATAAGCAAAACCTTCCCAAAAGCTAGGCCTGCGCAGAAGTAGGACATACTGCCTTAGGAGGGACTGGGTTCCCCTTCACAAGGGGTCTCCAAGCCAAGGCTGAATAATGGCTTCCCAGGCAAAATTGAAGAGGAGATCCTTGTTCAGGTCTGGGTTAGAGTAAATGACCTCTGAGGAAGCCTCCCATTGTAAGGTTTTGTGATTCCCTGAAGTGCAGGGAAATATACATACACACATATGGGTACATACCTTTGTTCCATTTCTGATCACTTTGAACAAGACATGATTGAAAATGCCCCCATAAAGGTAACCCTAGTTAAAACATGACCCGAGCAACCTGTCTCAATGCCTATAATCTTAACCTTAAAGATTTCTTTTTGTGGGTCTTGAGCTTTCTGATCTATTAAAATAGAAATAATATTAGAGAGTTGTAGCTCTCAACTTTGCATTCAGGTCTGATAGAAGGGATAAAAGGTCAGTGTCTGGGGATGAGGGAGGACTGACCTGCAAAGAAGAGAAGAAGATTGACAGTATCTTTAGCAAAACTAGGGCGATGCCAAAGAAAAGCCTTAGCTACTTGATCACCATGCTAGTGTCCAGGTCTGCCAGGCCCATTTTCCCACCCTTTCTGAAGTTTCATGTATGGGAAAATGGCTATCCTCTCCCAGCGCTCTCTCTCTCTCTCTGTCTCTCTCTCTGTCTCTCTCTGTCTCTCTCTCTGTCTCTCTGTCTCTCTCTCTGTCTCTCTCTGTCTCTCTTTCTCTGTCTCTCTGTCTCTCTCGCTCGCTGCCTCTCTTTCTCTCTCTCACTCTCTCTGTCTCTCTGTCACACACATACATATACACACACTCACTCACACACACATCCAACGCTTTACTCCACAAGCTTATGTAATCCCTTCCAAGAAAGGTGAGAAACCTAGTTTTTAAGTATTTCTATGAAAGGTAGAGAATGCATCACCACTATACAAACATCCCCAAGCAGAATAACTTCACAATCATTTTTCCTCACTGAAATATTATGAAAAATGGAGAATTTCTGTAGCTCTTTAATGTTTGCAACGTTCTTTACAAATATTCTCATTTGGTCCTCACAACAATCCTGGAAGGTAGATGCTATTATTACCTCGTTTTTCAGATGCCCATTTTACAATCTGGCTTCCAACATTGTCATTCTAACAAAACTGCTCTCTCCAAAATCACTAATTACATCTTGATTGAAAATCCCAATGGCCTATTCTCACTACCCAATCTTCTTGACCTCTCTGTAGCCTTTGATACTGTCAACCTCTCTTTCCTTCTTAATACTTTCTCCTCTCTAGGTTCTTGGGACGCCACCATCTCCCATTTTCTTTCTATGTATCTGATTGCTTCTTCTCTGTGTCCTTTGATGGATCCTCCCCCAGATTATAACCACTAAGCATACATATCCTTCAGGGTTCTGTCCTAGGCTCACTTTTCTTCTCCTTCTATACCATGTCACTTGTTTATTTCATCAGCTCCCATGAATTTAATTACCATCTATATATTCTCAAATTTACCTTTCCTGCCCCATTCTCTCCACTGACCTCCAATCTCACATCTGCAGATGCCTTTAAGACATCTTGAACTGGACTTCACCTAGATATCTTAAACTCGATATGTCTAAAAGAGAACTCATTATCTCTCTCCCTAAACCCTCCCCCACTCCTACCTTGCCTATTACTATAGAGCAGAAAACCATCCTTTCAGGTCCCAAGCCTTGCAACTTAGAAGTCAGCCTGGATTCCTCACTTTCACCCCTCGTACCCAAGCTGTTGCCAAGTCCTGTAGATTTGACCTTTGCACCATTTCTCAAATACTTTCCCTTCTCCTCTATCACACTGCCCCCTCTCCTGTGAGGACCCCATCACCTCACACCTGGACTATGACAACATCTGCTGGAGGGTCTGCCTGCCTCAAGTCTCTCCCCACTTCAATCCATCCTCCTTCAGCCACTAAACTGATTGAAACACAAGTTCAGACAATGTTACCTCCTCACTCAACAAAGTCCATCAACTTCCTATTGCTTCCAAGAACAAATAAAAAAATGCTTTGTTTGGAAATCAAAGCCCTTCATAACATAGACCCCTCCCACCTTTGCAGTCTTCTTACACCTTACTTCCCAACCTGTATTCTTCAATCTGGTGATATTAGTTTCCTGGATGCTCCATGAACAAGATATTCCCATCTCTCAATCTTAGGTATTCTCCCTGGCTGTCGTCCCCTATGCCTGGAACACTCTCTCTTCTCCACCTAACTGCTGACCTCTATGGCTTCTTTAAGTCCCAACTAAAATCCCGCCACCAACAGGAAGCTTTTCCCAATCTCTCTTAAATCCAGTCCATCCCCTCTCTTAATTATTTCTTTTAATCCTGTATATGGCTTGCTCTGAATACAAACTGTTTCCCTCATTAGATTTCAAACTCCTTGGGGGTAGGGACTGTTTTATTTATTTATTTTTGCCTCTTTTTGTATCTCCATGACTTAGCACAGTGCCTGACACATAGTAGGTCCTTCATAGATGTCCATTTACTAATTGAGGCACAGAGAAGTTATTTGACTTCCCTAGGGTCACAGAGCTAGTAATTTTCTGAAGCTCGGATTGCTCTCCAGTCTTCTTACTCCAGGTCCAGCACTCTATCCACTAAACCATCTGGTTATTTTTTTTTAAAAAAGAGTCTCTCCAGAAAAGCCACCTTCCTCTATTCTCTCCCAGTAATGAAAAGTGAAGGGCACCATATTTGAATCTGGATGACAAGTTTAAGTCTCAGTTCTCAATTTGTTCTGACTCTGTTTCCTTTTCTGCAAAAGGAAGAAGAGCCTTTATCCCTGGACCTGGAATTTCATTGACACAGGAAACTCCCTTCTACTAATGTAAGTGAGCACCCTGTCTACAACTGATCATCTGAGGGAGTTTTCCAGAGCACTGAAAGGTTGTGACTGGTGCCACATCCAGGATATGTCAGAGGTAGGTAAGAGCCCTGTTTTCTGAGGCTCTCTTTTACCACTAAAAAATGCTATAAAATAAGGAGACAGAAATATTTGGAGCACTTTTGAAATATGTAAGAATAAGGAACTCATTCCCTTATATCCCTTTTATGTTTTTCCTTTTTTAATTTTCTTTTTAGTTTCATTTTCTGATGTAATTTTTACTTTAAACTAAAGCAAAAAAGCTGATTCTGCTTTTGAAACATGTCATCAGTGAAGCTAGAAACCTTTGGAACCTGAAACTGATAGGAAATGATAAATGGGGCACAGGTCCCTTCTTGTCTCATAAAATCACCCTTTGTGTGATGGCCGGGATATTGATCAAGCATCACCGGTCCTGTTGCGATGTCAAAAATGGCTTTGCTGGCTAATGAAATTCTCAACGTGATAGGGTAGCTTTTGTTCCCCTCTTTGCTTTACCATTACTCTTTTTCTGTGTGTTTCTATGTGGATTACAGACTCGTGCTGGCTCACATACCAATCCCAGGTACTGTCATTGGGTAGGGATCCATAGCTTACTTGAGACAAAAATCAAACAATAAAATTTGTTGATATGCAATAAACTTCAAAACATTTTATATCTTTTCAAATCTTTTCATCTACAATAGGCCCACTTTTTGGTACAATCACTTGTTTTACATGATGGACACTTAATTCACAAGATATTGACACATGTTCTTTATGACACATCATCATGAAATTTCACTTATCACATTGTATTTTAAGAATGTTCATGCTTGTTTAGTTTTATTTCAGTCATCTTACAGAAGAGGAACTGAGGCAAACAGGCTAAAGTAACTTGCCCAGGGTCATAGAGCTAGTAAGTATTTGAGGCTGTATTTGAAATCAGGAAGATGAGTCTTCCTTATTCCAAGCTCAATGTTCTATCCACTGAGCCACCTAGCTGCAAGTGGTCTATTTTTTTCTAGATCTAGCATTGATTAGAGTCCATAAATTTGCAATGAAATTTAATAAAGAGTTCCCATGTCCCTGAACTATGTATGTTTATATATCTATACATACATACATATATATATATATATGGCTATTATTATCCACATTTTATGATTGAGGAAAACAGAGATTAAGAAACTTACCCAGTGCCACAATCTAGTAAATGCCTGAGCTAGATTCAAACTCAGGTCTTTGTGACTCCAGACCTAACTCCCTATACAATGCACCATCTTAATGCCTAGGAAGAGAAGACCCTCTTCTCTGTATGGAAGAGTAATCCTTGCCTGTTTGGGGCAAACAACACGTGTGTGTATGTATGCATGTATGTATGCATATATATGCACGAATGTGTACATACATATGCATGTGTGCACATACCTACATGCAAATTATGTGTGGACTAGGTAGAAAGGTAAACCTCTGGAAGGAAAGCACTACCAGCTGCAGGGATCACGGGAGGCCTCCTAAGAAGGAACTTGAACTGTGTCTGGGAAACCTAAAGGCAGAAGTGAAGAATAACTTAAGAGCTGTAGCCAAAACTGCCCTGCTTGCAGCAGGGCGACCCTCGTCTTCTGATTTAAATGTAAAATCTGGGTCAAGTTCCAAAGAAGCAAAGTGTTTGCACATAATTATTTCATATATCTTTCATTTTTAAAAAAGCATTGAAGTAAAAGAAGCTGCATTGGCCCCATTTTGCAGATTCAAGGAACTTCAGTGGATCATGGAATCCCTGGTTTCCTTTGGGACTCAGCTCAAGCCTAGCTTCTTCATGAGGTCTTTCATTGTTCCCTAGAGCTGCTAGTGCATTTTTATTCTTCCCTTTCCAAAGTTGGTTTGAATTTGTTTTCCATGTGTTTGTATGTGCCTATAAGGGAGCATGTTTTTTTTGTTTGTTGTCTTTTTTTTTTAATCTGCCATTAGAATGTAAATTTCTTGAGGGTGGGGACTAGTTAGCACAGCACCCAAGTTCAAAGTGTGTTTAGCAAATGATTGGTAACTAAAGGAACACAGTAGGATCATAATATCTAAATTTGAAAGAGAGTTTGGAAGTCAACTCATCCAACCCCTTCCCTCATTTTAAAAATGAGAAAATTGAGACCCAGAGAGACTACATAAGTTAAGGTCACATAAATAATTAGTGGCAGAATAAGAATTCAAGTCCAGATTCTGTGATGCCTAAACCAATATTCTTTCCACTGCAAATCACTGCCTCCCTTAAAATGCCATACACGATGTCATCTATCACAGGGGTTGGACCAGAACCTGGAGTTTCTGTCCTGAAGCCGAATTTTTGTTCCAGGCTGCTCCCAGCTTGCTTTTGAGGGGGATTCTATAATTCAGCTGCTCAGCCACAACTACAGAAATTCCTACATTCCAACGTGACTCCCTCCCTCAGTGTCAAGTCTATTTTTGGCTATAGCAGCTCAACCAAAGTTGGTCCTTACTCTATTTCCATATTGAATAAAACACCTACCAATACCCATACAATACTCTCTTAAGTTCACTTGATTCATCAGGGTTTGGCTTGTCTTCAGGTTCTGAGAAACAACTCCCAGAATTCCAGAATGCCAGTTAATTCCCTAATTTGTCTTTAGCTGTTAATGTTCTTTTGCTGAGTCCTAAAAAGCATAAAGACGCTTGTTGTAGTTGTTGAAGACATTTCCTATATGCTGGTTTTTAGGGCTTGAGCAGATCAGAAATGTTCTCAGGATTTCACCTAGAAGGGTTCCTGGTGGCGTATTGGCCTCTGGCCAAATGCTGGGGTTTCCTTTCATGAATGAGTGAGAATTTGTGGAATTTGCTTCTTGTTCAATCAGTATTTCTCCTGCAGGGTAGAAAGGGCCCTAAGGGGCTGTTAATCCAATGTATTGGCCAGGGGTTTTGTATGTCACATGTGAAGCAGCGTGAAAATATAACAATCACCACAAAGGCTGGGGCCCTGTGATATATGGACTTCACCTGCTCTAGAACCAAAGGCTATAATAAAGTTTACAGTTTATAAAACAGTGTCTTAAATATTTATGTGCTCTGGAGGTACATGGAGTCTGGTTTGCAACTCTGCATGTAATAAGGTTGTAGAAAGAGGGCTGATCTTTGAAAGGAAACCTTATATCTTATACAAAACTGGGAGTGCAATAGTTTCCATGTCCCATTTGACTCACTACTTGGAGAGGCCAGGAAGGGAAGAGAAGAGGAAAGAAGAGTCTTTGGCAAATTATTTCCCCAAACATAGGAAACATATCGGTTAGTGCTGAAGATGATTCATTAAGAAGTTAGGGATTGTTTCAACATGTAATTAGGGGTGTGTGTGAATAAAATATATATTTTAAAAACAAGTTAGGGGTTTTTAATTTTTTTTAAGTTAGTGATCCCACAACAAGTAAGGAAGATGAACACATAATTTTTGACTCAGTGGGTTTAGTGCCATAAGAACTTCAGAGATTTTCTATTCCAAATCTAACATTTTGTAGTTCAAATGATAAAACATATAGTATTTGAAGAGGATGATGATGATGATGATGATGATGGTGAAATTAATACTAGCTAGCATTTATAGGATGTTTTAAAGTTTCCAAAATATTTTATATGCAATAGATTTCTTGAAGTATCAAGTATTCTATCTCATAACAGTTCTAGGAGATAACTGCTGTTGTTCATTATACAATTGAGAAAACTGACGCTTAGAGAAGTCATGTGATTTACCATATGAGGCACAAACTAATAAGTGTGCGTAGAATAGGGTTTACACCGAGGTCTCTCTTAGTCCAAGTATGATGCTTTGCATTTAGAAAATGGTCACTAAATGTTGTTGATTGACTTAGTGATCATGTAATGTGCTTTCTATCTAAAGCACTTTATACATAGGCCTATTGCTGTTATTGTTTTTACTACAGATAAAACTGGAGATGAGAAAGATCAATGATTTAGAGCTGGCAGGGGAGGGGGGAATCTTGGAAGACATTTAGATCACACCACCCCCTTCATTTTAAAGAGTGATGAAGGGGGCAGCTAGGTGGGGCAGTGAATAGAGTACCCAGCCCTCAAGTCAGGAGGACCTGAGCTCAAATCCTGCTTCAGATATTTAACACTTACTAGCCATGTGACCTTGGATAAGTCACTTAACCCCAATTGTCCTGCCTTCCCACCTCTAAATAATAAATAAATAAATGAAGAGTGATGAATTTGAAGTCCACAGAGGTTGCAACTGAGATAGCAACATCATGCAACTACCTTGAAGAGAGGTCATTTAGCAGTTTTACAGGTGAGGAAACGGAGGACACAAAAGGTCAATTGGCTTTTCTAAGGTCAAACGGTAATAAGCATCAGTGAAGATCTCAAGATTCCAAAGTCAGGACACTTTCCATTATTATGTACTGTCTCCTTCCCCTCCTTTCCTGTGACTTCCCTGAGCAAAGTATTATTCTTCTACTTACTTCAATACATAGTTAACTTTGAAAAAGAAAAAGATGTTAGAGGAACAAAGAGCCAAAGAATATTCAACAATCGTTCTCATCTCAAATGAGAGATTTAAGGATACACAAAGAGAAATGCTCCATAGAGCTGTTTGTGTATCTCTAGGTCATCTTCCTTGGGATGCTCACAGATATTATCTGTCTGTCACTATTTCATATATACACACACACATATATATACATACATATATATGAAAATATATGTAAGATACTTATACATAGTATTAGTATAATACAAGTGACCTAATATAGTAATAGTATATATATACTTATATATAGATATGCACATTTTAAAGATATATTTCTCATATATGTATATCATAAAGTATTCTTACATATACATATATACACACTTGTGTGTATATTTGAAAATGTATATATATATATATTTCTTCATAAATACATGTACTTGTATGTATGCTTGGGGAACTTTCAGATTATACACACACATACATATATATAATATAGATATATCTGAAATATAAATATTTGTATATATAAATATATTTTCAGATATTTGGAATACTTTCAAGTATATATGTGTGTATGTATGTATGTGTTTGTATGATATACAGACAGATATTTAAAAGTATCCCAAGGAAAATAATCTTGAGGATACACAAAATCTCATTATATATTGCACATGTTTTACGCATGCACATGTATATATGTATAAATGTGCTAATACATAAGTGTATGCATGCGTGCATGTATGTTTATGTGTGTTCTTTAAAAACAATTCTTCTATTCCTGGAAAGTAAAAGATAAAAAATTGACAGAGTTCACTGGCATCAATTTTGTTCACTGGAAGGACAAATGGCTCCTGATTCCTTCTGTGACAAACTCAGAGACATAATGGCATTTCAGAAAATGAAATGCAAGGGAATAATTATTTATGTAACAGAGACATCTGATTCTCATAAATTAACAAATTATAAATAGATGTCAACCTGTTGAATATTCCTGAGGCTGTGTTCTTTCCCTTTATCAACTTTATCTATGATTTATAAAGGCAGAGACATCAGATTGAAAAATGATTAAGAGAATGTGACTAGACTAAAAGAGAAATCCAGAGATAGTTCAGGTATATTTTTTAAATATTATAAATATGGTGACAAGACCACTGAAATACCATACACACATATTTAAATGTAACAATTTTACAAAATTATTGCATATTTTTATATTTATTAAGGACTCATACTTTTGTATATATATGACTTCGCAATAATCACAACATATATAAATATAAATAGGACATATAACTTATTCTCAAGGAATTTATAATCTAATGGAGAGAAAGAACAGTGAGCTGAGTGAATGAATGAATGTATGAATGAATGAATGAATGAATGAAAGATGTGTGAGAGAAGTGTTAAAGAGAAGTCCAGACAAAGTGTGGGAAATCCTAAGAAGGAGAGAATTCTGTTAAGCTAGAGAAATGGGGGCCGGTCTTTATGGAAGGCTTTCATTTCAGAAGGGGCATTTTAATTGATCCTGAAGAAAGGAAAAGATTTCAATTAGGGAGACATGATGACATTAGCAAGACATGGAGACGGGAGAGAGGAGGAGAAGAATGGAAGATGAAGAATATGTCCATTTGTTTGGAGTACATGAGGTAGTGAGGTGATGTGTTCAGGTGGATGGTGAGCTTGCCTCAGGTCAGGGAGATCTGAATTAAATCCCACCCTTAACACTCTATTAGTGACCACAAGCAGGGCCAAATGGTCCAGCAACATTAAGGAAGATAAGAGAGGAGAGTTTATAAAAAAAGGATTTAGTGGTCGTTAATGATCTTACTGACAACTGCTTTCAGTTGAGTTATAAGTCTAAAAGTCAGAATGAAGAGAGCAAGTGTGGAAGAAATGAAAAAAAAACAAAAGCAATTTTGAGGGGTTTTTCTATTAAAAGAAGAGAGAGTTGAGCATGTAATCAATCATCAACAAATATTTTAAAGCATCTATTGTGTGTGCCAGGCACCAGGAAAACAAATAAAAAATGTGATCAACCTGGCCCTCAAGGAGCTTAATATCTACTATGGTGAGAAAATATATTGATAGGTAAGTAAAGATAGGATGTGTCAAAAGTAAATAAATAAGCAAGAGAACATTTGAGTTGATTTGCTCATTTTTGGAGAGGAGAGCTATCTTATGTCAATTTTTTATGAGAGCATGAAGGCTAACTTGGGTTCTAGAAAGGCACTATGAAGATAAAACCTACTCAGGAAGGTCATACAAAGGCAGGATGTTCAGAATGGGTGACTGTTATCTAACCACCAGTCATAGTCATTTCAAAGAGACTTTATCACCAGTCTGGCAAAAGGGGGGAAAGGTGCATTTTTCTACAATGACTCCTGATGCCATTTACAGAGTTGAAAACTACAACACAATACACATGCTGAAAAAACAAATCACAGATCTGTGAATCACTAAAATAGAGGACAGAACTGAGTATCTCAGGATGACAGAAGGACTGAAAATGTGTGATACGATCAAAGTGTTTGCCCTTTCTTTTTAATTCCCATTTCCCACATGAGCAAAGTGAAACAGAGATGTTAAATGACTTGAATGGCTCAGAATACAATGAAAACAAAGCTATGGTAATTATGTCCTCAATACACTACAGATAATTTAAATGTATATGGTCTACAGTATACTACATTAGAGAATATAGAGGCAAATCAAAGACTAACACTGTGTTTACAAGTGGTGATCCACACAGTATAGTCAAAATACCTTGGGATTTGGTCTCAGGAGATCTTGATTCAAGTACTGACTCCCTCCTTTAGTAACTGCAAGCCTAAGGGAAGAAATTTAAAATCTCTAAGGCTATATCTTTAGAAAAAAAAGTTGATAATAACACTTGTTCGACCAAACAGGAGCTGCCTACCCCAGTATCCATGACAAGGTTAAAAACCTAGAGGAACATGGATCTGCTATGCAGGATAAGTGGGAGTTCATAAGCAAGGATTGTCATTTGTACCACTAAGAATACCCATCTATGAGACCATAGATATGCCAAATAAATACCATTATCACATAAAATCTCCAAACAAGTCAGTGGTGGAGAATTCAGGTCTTCTGACTTCTATATTAAGACAAACTGTAGGATCATAGCTTTAGAACTCTAAAGGATTTTAGAGTTTTCTAGTCTAACTACTCCCATTTTAATGGTGAGGAAATTGAGTCTGATAATGGTAAAGTGTCTTTTCCAAAGTCACAGTCTCAGAGCTGAAAGGTGAATCTAACTCTTCCTGATCCTCGGTCTCTCATTCTGTTCTCTACACCAACTATTTCTCCTCAAGCACCCTTTCCCACATGTCACATTGTGTCCTTGTAGAAATCTTGAATTTCACTTACCTTTAGGTAATGCTTTATAAATATAAGATTAACTGAAAATCGGATGCTATTCAATCCGTAAATAAACATTCATTAACTTCCTGCTATGTGTCAGACATTCTACTAAGCACTAGAGGCATTGGCTATTATACAGATAATGGGAGCAAAAAAAAAAAAGCAATTTTTTAAAAAGCCCAAACAATCCTCAGTTTTCTGCCTCTAATTGTGCATTCACACACGTTGGCAAAGATCATGTCTCCCTCTTGAGCCTGAGTCCCTCACCTCTTTATCACGTATCATCATTGATTCCCTGGAATTGTAGTCGGTCATTGCATTGAACACGATTGTTAAATCTTTCAAAATTATTTGTCTTTACAATGTTGTTGAAACTCTATAAATTGTTTTCCTAGTTCTGTGCTCTTCATTCTAAATCAATACATTCAAATGAATCAGTTCTTCTAATTTAATTGTCCCAGGTTCCTCTGAAACAATTTTTTCCCTATTATCTATTCCATTTTATAGTATAGTTTTCTTTTTCTGTTTGGTCATATCTCTGACCTTAGCATGTGGATTGAGGGCTTTAACTTGTGTCCAACTTGATTTCCATACTTCTAGATAGCATGGGTAGCCCTTGGTTGACCACGAGTTCATTGGTTAAGGCTAGGCTTTGCCTTTTTCAGAATTTGTCTGGCCTTGCCTTTTACTGTGGTTGGGCCCAGATTGCTTGAATGATGGGTTGCGCATGGACTTCCTGGATTCTCAGTTAGCCACAGACTTCCCAGACAAAGATCTGGCATTTTTCCTCCTGCAGATTGAACCCTGGGATAACCCTGTTCTGGGCACTGGTCTGGTCCTGCCTCCTGCCTTGGATGGGGATAGGGCATTTGCATTGTCTGTGGTGTATGCTGTTCTGATTTTCTCTCCAGCTATGAGATGAGATTTCTTAACTTTGTATCACAGCATGTCTTCTCTCTGTATAGCTTCAAGATTCTGACAGCCTTTTTATAAAGTTCTGAGTGGACGTTGGAGTTTATACCTTATTCTCTTTGGTTTCTTTATCAGTGTCTGTGTTGGTGCATTTCTGGAGCTTTACTAGGCTCTTTGTAAGGGGTCTGGGCTCTTCTAAGTCCTAATGTGCTTACCATCTTCCCACAACAAGATGTATCTGCAGATACTTAGTTAAAATACTCAGGGAATATTCCCTGTTTTCAGGCTGTGCAATGATAAGTGTCACTGGAGGCTTCTAGGTGGCACATTGATTAGAACACTGGCCTGGAATCAGGAAGATGTGAGCTCAAATCCTACCTCAAATACTTACTAGCTGTGTGACTTTAAGCAAGTCACTTAACCTCTGTCTAGTTTCTTCAACTGTACAATAGGGATAATAGAAGCATCTACTTCCCAGGTGGGGAAAGAGTATAACAAGAAGGGAATAAACATTTATAAAGCATCTACTATTTGCCAGGCATTGTGCTAAGGTCTTTTCAAAATTATTACCTTGTTTGATCCCAGGGTTTAGCGACATTCTCTAGGTGAGAATCAAATAGATAATAGTCGTAAAGCAATTAGCATAGTGACTGGAATTTAGTAGGCACTTAATAAATTCTTGAGTCATTTGGCCTCTAAGTCTCAGCTCTCTGTTCCCTACAGCACCAAGGAGCCAGTGAATTTCCAGGATCTCAAGCCTGTATGAGACAAAGAATTTGAGCCCAGGTCTTGCTGGCAAGATTTAATGGCATTTTACAAGGGTATTTAGACTTCAGAAGAGAGCTCAGTTTAGCTGAATGGCAAATGGGTGAGAGCAAAGTAACCCAAATGACGCAGTGTATCAACTCGGGACATCAGACCATAAATAGTCAACCATGCTTCTCCCAAGGCCATCTTGCCATCTGCCTGAGACAGAGCTGTCAGTAGCAGGCCTGGATCTCCTATCTCTGGACCTCCAGAATGCCTGCCTCTTTAAATGCTAAGACAGAAGTAGGTATCTTCTCCTTTGTCTACAGAGATATATGCTGTGATGTGGTAGAAAGAGGAAGGACTTGGGTTTGAATAGAGCCCTGAAATTCACTCTGTAAGCTTGGGCAGATCAGTTATTCTTTCTGAGCTCCAGTAACATCACATATAAGATGGGGGAGATAACACAGTGCCCCTTTAGTATTTCAGCTGTGGAATGCAGTGGAAATGCCTCGAGAGGGGTTCTTCATTTCACTAGTTTGATTCCTGCTTAGAGATGAGTTATGCCAGGCAGAGTGATGCAGCGGGAAGAACTGGAAATTTGGAGTCATGAAGTTTTCACTGGTATGAACTTGGGAAAGTCATTTCCCCTCTGTGGATTTTGGTACCTTCAATTGTAAAATGAAGGAATGAAACTATTTGCTATCAAATATCTCTCGAGCTCTAAATCCTATGATCTATGATTGATGTTTCAGAGGGATTAGGGATATTTCCTGTGGCTGCATCTTCAGGAATGTAGCTTTTACCTCCTGCCTTGATTTTTTAAAGTTGCCTATAGCAACACATTCTCAAGTTATTTCTCTTGGGTATTAAAAAAGTGCTTTACTATAAACATGAGATTTTGTAAAGGCAAAAAAGGGTGAGAAATACGAGGTATCTAGAAGACAAGATAATACCATTGATCCGGCTTTGTTCAGCTTGGAATAAAGAGAATGATAGATAGATAGATAGATAGATAGATAGATAGATAGATAGATAGATAGATAGATAGATTAGATAAATAAAATAGAGATAGAGAAAAATAAGTGTATAGTAGACATATGCCGTGCATACATAATTCTCATCAATACCCCTTCCACACACATATATATATATATATATATGCCCACATGTATAGATACATATGTGTGTTTCTATATCATATAGGTTTTATATATACATATAAATGTTTATCTGTGTGCCAAAGCTTATAAATAAATTGAATTGGGGGGGGGCAATGTGTGTAAGTATGCATGTGTGCATGTGTGTACACATACATCTTCTTTGAACTTGTGTCAGGCTTCGTAAATTCAGCATATTCTGGGCCCATGTTTCTCTCTTCCTTTTTCATAATGTTCCTTTTCCTTCCTATTCCAGATACCTGAGCTGAGTGGCAGCTAATGTATGACTGACCACTTTAACAACAACTAGCTATATATATTAACATGTATAAGTAACCATCCCATGCATGTACAGAAAAACCTTCAGCCTGATCATACTAAAGAGACATCCTTTTTCCTGGTATAAAGCATAAGGAATAGGGAGAATTTCCGATTTATGGCTCTTTATAATATGCAGGTTGAGTCTGTAAGCACTTGATACAAATTTACTAAAATAGATGTTTGGGGCAATGTTAAAGAGTGAATGACATCCACTGGGTTATATAGAAGTCAGATACAAAATGCCCCCAATTAGTCTTTAGCTCACAGGTAGCTCCAAGCAGATGTTTTATATTCAGACTAAGGAGCATTGTGTTGAAATAAAGTGATATTATTCCTTTCGAGTTCTTTGGTTTCTTACACCTTTTGAAATCTTTCAAGCATCTATGAATATATACATATACAATGGATAGGTTTCAAAGATTTGGAGCTGATAGGGACCTGAGAGGTCACTGAGTCCAACTGACTCCCTTCACATATAAGGAACCTAACATCCAGTGGCAGAAAGTGTGTTGTCCAAGGTCACCATGGGGAAAACTTGGGATTTGAACTTTGATCCTGTGACTCTGGGCTCAGCCCGCAATAGCATTCTTCCTACCTTCAGTGGAACTATGTTGACAACATATTTTATAGATCTTGAACAAACTCTACACATAGACAATCATCTGTGACCAGAATTGAATAGGAAAAAAAATTGATGCTGCTGTGGGAAAAAAAAAGGTATTTTCAATAATACCACTTGTAGCAAAGTATGGTAGTGCAAGCCTGGGGTCCCCGCTGCTGGGACAGCCAAGGCTGGTAGATCATTTGAGAATAGCCAAGCAGGTGTCTGTAATAATTCTGTCATCAATATGGTGAGCCCTAAGGTTCAAGGGTGCATCAGGTCATAAGGTAGTGGTTGGGAGGCTGGTCTAAGTAAAAAATAAAGCTAGCCAAAACTTCCATGGCAATTAGCAGAGGGATGAGACCCATGAGTCGCAAGTGAACTTTCATCATGAGTGAGATAATGAGACTTAATGTAAATAATAACAATTATAATAATAACACTTCCATACTGCTCCTTGGGTCAAAATCTAATCTTGTCAACAACTATATTCACCTAGTGATTCTGTCTGATAGTGAAGCAAGGCATGCCATTATCAGAAAAATCATAATTGCTGTTGACCAAAAGGACAATGGAAAAGAAGATTGTACATGTAATTATACTGTAACATTGCGAATGAAAAAATGTGATGATAGCTCATATTCTTATGGTACTCGAAACTTTAGAGAATGCATTAGATACATCATTTCCTTTGATCCTCACAACAAACCTTATCACATAGGGACAAAATCTATGTATTACAAAGAACCATGAGCAGCAAATTGTTGCTATTCCTTATTTGGGACAAAGTAATGTCTTTTTTGTTCTAATATTATATCTCCATCTTACAAATAAGGAAATGGAGACTTAAAGCAGTAAAATGACTAGGCCATAAGCACAAAGTTAAAAAAAAGCATCTCAGTATAATTTAAACCTACACTTTTCTGCCTTTTGAACTCAATCCTTTAGCCACTATATCATGCTGCTTTTCAACTCAGATGTCATTGATGATTTGAATGGGAGAAGTGATTTTAAAAGATTACAGATGAACAGAGAAAGAAGTTGTCCAGTCATTGGCAAGAGTCAAGGCTGAGAGCCTGACTGCTGCATGGGTGTTACGCTGTTTATGTTGATATAGTAAAGGAACAACATCTTCAACCCTTTGGCCAAATTTCCTGTGAATGATTTGACAAAAAACATAGACATGAATCACATATGATAAAAAAATAATAACCTGTTGCATATGGAAGTAAAGAGTATCCATATTGATGCAATTATGAATCCACAGAAGAAGTGAGAGCATTTCCAAAGTTGAGACAGCAAATGATGGCCATGGTTATTTTCATAGTAGTGACATTTAATTATGTTGAAAGCTTACTCATCATTTGGCTGTAAGGAGATACCAATAGGGACTGAATCATCCATTGGTTGTTACTGATTTTTATGCATTACTATTCTGGTATTACTATTAAAGTTAGGATATCTCAAAAATGTAACTACATTCTCAATAACTTCCAACATTTAGTGTATATTTCCTCTTTTCTGGAACCTCAGTAGAATTATGATATAGGTTTGAAGCTATAATGTAGACCTTTGGACAATTTGTCCCAACAGTCCCTAGAACCATTAATAATAATAATGGGTGTATTTGAAAATATTTGGGAAGTTTGGTGTGAAGAAGTCAAAGTCCTAGGATTTTACATGAAGAAACACCATTATTCTGAAAGAATAATGATCACAACAAAACTGTGAGACTGAGTCTGGATCCCAAACATACCACATCAAGTTTTTCACTGCCTGTATTTCACTTAAGACTAAAATATTTGATGAAATCATTGAAAACAAACCTTTCACCAAAACCATCAGTTATGGTTCAGATTTACATTTTATATTCAGTACAAAAAGCCTCATGAGAGAATGGCTAATCATTATGCATATATGCAAAATCTTTCTCAACAAAGTAATTTGCAGCATCTCTTAGAAGGAATACTGATTTATTAAAAAAAAAAAGCTTAGTGCAATGGATTAAGGACCAACCTTTAAGACAGAAGGGCTTGGTTTTAAGCTCTACACCTAACTCGTTAGTTATATGATCAAAGTTACATCAGGAAAGCAAGACAACTCTCTTTAAGCTACAGAAAATTATTTGCTGATCAGTTTTGTTGGAAGGAGTTTGTGTACTAAGATTTCTCTACACTAATAAACTCACAAGAAAAAGAGAAACTATTTGGCAGGATACTTGATGATAATTGCAAAGCTCACGAGCTTTGCAATTGTCTTACAATGTATCATTAATTGTAATCTTAATCAGACTTGGAGGGTATATGGGTGTTCAAAGATTGGTACCTCTTTATATAAGGGTTGCTGAGACCTCTTCAGGGTTGCTTTCCACCTGCCGCCCAACTCTCACCTGTGGCTCCATGAAGCTGTAGAATGCTCAGATGGGCTAAACCACACCCTTTGGTGAGTGAGGGTGGTGCCTATCCCATGCATGTGAAGACTTCCCTAGAAAAGTAGGTGATATGAACAATTTGTTCCAATAGGCAATGAAAGCACCAAAAGCAGGGACTGTGAAACACTTAAAGCTTTACTTAAACAGCAAAGACACTGAGGTCATGTACTACCTATTGAGCCATTGTCAATCATCTCGACTTTTATCTTGACATTGGACTCTGACGATTCTGTAAGAGCTAGAGAGGCTGATGACTTCAATTCATCTCTGTTTATGCATGAGTCAAAAGATAGCAAGCACACAACTTTACTATTTATTATCTTACTCTTCAACAGTTTTATTACTTTGCTGCTCAACTATTTTATTATTTTACTCTTCAACTATTTTGTCCACCTTGAAGCCTTGTGTCCATGGGCTAACAAAGCAGCAGAAGTGACTCTACTGGGAGATGAAGCCACAATCCTGTGTCCAAGGCACCCAGGGAGTAGGGTTGTGTTCGCACTTGACTGAAGCAGAAGTGGGATTCAGCAGTGCTCTGGGTGTTTGAATAACCTTTTAAGGACTGTATTGCTCACCTCCTGGGGAAGGGGTTAAAAATTGGCCCTAAAATTTGTCTCATTGGTGGATTTCAGAAAAGCCTGGAAAGACTTAGATGAACTGATGTTAAATGAAGTGAGCAGAACCAAGAGAGCACTGTACACAGTAACAGCAATACTAAGGGATGACCAGCTTTGATGGACTTAGCTCTTCTTAGCAATGTGATGATGCGAACAATTCCAAAAACTCAAGATGGAAAATGTTATCCATACCCAGAGAAAGAACTATGGAGGCTGAATACAGATCAAAGCATTTCCTTTCTTGTGGTTTTTCCCTTTGGTTCTAATCCTTCTTTCATAATACAATTAATGTGGAAATAGATTTAGTATGATTGTACATGTATAACCTATATATGTATGCTGTCTTGGGGATGGGGGAGGGGAGGAGGAAGGGAGAAAAATTTAGAACTCAAAATCTTATCAAAGTGAATGTTATAAACTAAAAATAAACAAATGTCTGCTTCATCTAAGGCTGCCCTGCTTACCACAGTAGGTGGGGATCCCACTCTGCAGTTGAAATACACCCCCCCCCAAAGTGTGCAAAATCTTTTGTGAAGATAATTCTATTCATCATAGGTACTTGGAATATATGTACACTTATAGACAATATGAATTCCAGTAGACCTGAAAGACAAACAATTCTTGTTGTTATGAGAGAACTCAGAAGGCATTGCACCCAAATATCAGTCCTGAGCAAAACAAGTCTGATAAATGAAGGTCAGCTTACTGAAGCAGGAACTGGATACATGTTTTTCTGGAGTGGCTGTCATGATGAAAAGTGCTGTAAAGCTGGTATAGGTTTTGTCATTAAAACTAATCTAGGCAACAAGCTTGTATGCCTACCAAAAGAAGTGAAAAACAGGCTCATGACTACGCAAATGCCACTTGCAGGAAAGTGCCGTGCCGCCATCATCAGTGTGTATGCACCAGCCATGAAAAACACTGATGAAGTCAAAGAAAACAGAAGTCTGCACAGAATGTTCTTCAATTTAACCAAGGCCTTTGATACTGTCAGCTGTGAGGGCTTATGGAAGATCATGACAAAACTGGAGAAGTTCATCAGTGTTTGTATGGCAGTTTCATGATGGCATGCCTGAAGAGGCTCTGGATAATAGACAATGCTCTCAGTTGTTCCATCACCAATGTGATGGTGTGAAGCAGGGCTGTGTGCTTGTTCCTATGCTTTGTAGCATGATGTTTTCAGTGAAGTTGTCAGATGCCTCCAAAAAGGATGAAAATGGAATCAAGGCCAGCTACCACACTGACAGTAAATTATTTAAGTTGAAAAGGCTACAAGCCAAGACTAACATATAGGAAGAGTTGGCGCATGACATTTTGTTCTTAGAAAAATTGTACTTAATTCAGCCTCTGAAGCTGAAATGCAAGAATATGGATTTATTTTTTTTGCCTCTTATGCTAATTTTGGCTTGAAAATTAATGCCAACAAAACAGAGGCTCTCTACCAGTCAGCACCATACACACACTCATATATACACACACCACCACCACCACAACAACAACAACAACATCAATTATACCAAATGAAGAAATTTTGCATGTTGTGAATAAGGTCACTTACTTTGGCAGTAAACTTTTCAGGGATAGACACACAGATGATAAGGTTGGCTCACCCGTTGCCAGAACTAATGTTGACAGAATCATTGTGCTGACCTCATTGTTGTATGCCTGTGAAGCCTGGACAGTCTACCAGCACTATGACAGGAAACTGAATCACCTCCATTTGAATTATCTTAGGAAGATTCTGAAGATCACCTGGCAAGTTAATATGCCAGACATAAAGTCCTTTCTCAAGCTGAACTGCCAAGCATTCAAACACTCCTGCAGAGAGTGCAACTCTGATGGGCTGGCCATTTTGCTAAAATGCCTAATGTACATTTGCCTAAAGAATATTTTACAGAGAACTCATACAATGATAATGCTCACACAGAGGTCAGAAGAAGTGATAGAAGGATACTCTCAAGGCCTCTCTGAAGAACTTTGGTATTGATTGTGAAATGTTGGAGACATGGCACAGGACAGTCTGGCATAGTGTGCCCACATCAAAGAGGAACTCTATGAGCAAAGCAGAACTGCAGTAGCCCAGAAGAAACGTGAGATGCACAAACACAGAGACATCTCCACTCCAAATGTTCATCATTACTTGTTCCTGACTTGTGGCAGAGATCGGCCACAGTTGGACACACTGTGCATTAACTTTGACATCATGATGTTACTTTGGTCCTATTCAAGTAAGAGAACAACAACAGACAGATTTTGTTTTTATTTATCTCTGTACATGTTCTTTCCTTGCAGTAAAATATATTCTCCTTGATGCAGAGACAGACTTTGTTGCTGAGTAACCCATGGATGTAACTGAGAAAGTACCTTCCTGTTGAAGTTCAATACAATAATGGCAATGCCTTCTGCAAACGAGATAACATAAAAACTCACCATGGATAGAGAATCTTTTTTTAAACTAGGATTTAGTTGAGTACAATCTACAACAGTATCTTTCCTAAGAAAATCCCAAAAAGGGTCAAAAAAAGTAAGAAATGACTGAAAACAACTGAAGAATGACATTATATATGTGTACACACGCATAAATGTGGCTACTTATTTTTATTTTTTGCTTTTTGGAGAAAGGAAGGCAGGGCAATTGGGGTTAAATGACTTGCTCAAGGTCACATGACCAGTAAGTGTTAAGTGTCTGAGGCCAGATTTGAACGCAGGTCCTCCTGACTCCAGGACCGTTGCTCTATTCACTGTACCACCTAGCTGTCCCTACTTATTTTTAATTATGATACAAATCATGGTCTGATACTTTCATCAGGACGTTATATGCTTTCTTAGAATAGCTGCAATGCATTTCATTCATCATACTCCCTCAAATGCCTCTTCTGTCCTCATATAAGGTGACACAGTGTAGGATCTCTGGACAAATATGAGCAGAAATATTCTCTAAGACCCACCATTCTAAATTTTAAATGTCATCGCTTATCACATCGGTAACAGACTAGTCAATTATCTACCACATGCTGGTAATAATAGCTTGTTACTTTAGAAATCAGTTTATAGCTAAAAACATTTTCCCTGCACCATTTTTTCTTCCGTTGGGGGAAGCTTTTTTTTTTTACTTGAAATATTGTTCAATGTGGGTATTTCCCCTTAGGAAATTGTGAGTTTGGAAAAAAAACAAGAATTTGGTGGATTCCTACAGCACTCCATTCCATTGCTTAAATCTGATCCTACTTGCTGTGAACCTCAAAAGCAAAGCCATTCTTTACCAATAATTTTAATTACCTAAATAATTTATACATGCTCACAATCTCTTCTTTGGGAAAGGGAAGTTTAGCATTGCCATGTCTGAGAATTTTCATTGTCTGACATTCTATACCCTGGAAGTGAAGGTTCCATTTTTCATCCTCTTCTATCCACACATTTACGGGCCTCCAGGCTTTCATACCTGAAATAAATTTGTAACACTCTTTCTCTTTCCTCTATGGTTGACAAAATACAAAAAATAGCATGCTTTCAGGGAAAATGGCTATTCCAAAAATATTTCCTCTTTTCTAATAAAATATGTATTTCCCTATAAAAAAGAGAAAAAAACCTGACATTCCAAAATACTTAATAGAATGCCACATAAAACGAATAATTTTTTCGTGGATAAATTTGAAGTAGTCAGATGTTCAATAAAAGAATGCATTGTAGACCCATATCTCCTTAGAAGTTCTATTGCCATAGTTTAACCACATACCAACGTGACACTTTTTTTTCTCCTTTTAAAACTATTTTAAATGTTTGACTAAAAAGGGACATAGTGTGGTGGGTACAGAATCAACCTTGAATCCTGAGAAAGCCTAACACTGGCTATGTGACCCAGTCTAAATCATTTACTTTTTCAGTGATCTAGCCTAGGGCTTCTTAAAATGTTTTCCACTTGAGACTCCTTTCAAAATGTTGGCCAAGTTCATTGGCATTGCATGGTATGACAGCATGCACAGTGCGATGTGTGAATGCTTTGCATTCAGAACCAAGATTACAGTGAAGCTGTGTGATTCAACATGGGGAGGTGCTGCCAGAAACACCTTGGATTCATTACACATTTGATTTTTAATTAACTTTTGGTCATTGCACATTCAGGAAACTTTTACTGGTGCCAAGTTTTTCACAACCACATATGGGGTCCCAACTCATAGTTTAAGAAGCAGTAAAGGCAACTTGCTAAGAATGAGCAATATACAAGCTATTGGACTGAATTGGTAGCAGTAACTAGTTGTCTCACCTGGGAGTTAATACCAATAAAATGACAGGTCAAGTTTCTCCCCTTATTAAAAATTACAGCAAATATCAATAATGACAAATAAACTTACTAAGTAGCTATGTCAGTTAATTTCAATATATAAAATTATAGTAACAGTTTTTCATTCATTACAAGTTTCCAATAATTGTATTATTTGTCTACTCATTCTCATTCGCTTTTCTTCATAGAACAATAATTATTGCATGTTCCATGTATATGGTTCACTCATATCAACTTTCCATGAAATTTTATTTCCAATTTTCTTGATATTTCTCATACTTATAAGTCTTAATGTCATTATATTTCACACTATAGACATTAATAAAATTAAACTTATAAAACTCAACCATTTAAATTGGTTCTAAATATAGAGAATTATATATAATGTTACTGAATTTTTTGAACACAGCTTGTTTTGCTTTTGATAATATTTTAGGAATGTTGTTGCAAGAAGATCCATTCTATTAAAATTTAGAATATGTAAGTAAAAGGTTTTATTGCATACCTTTTCTACAAGCCTGGCAGGTAGAAACAACTACAGAGTAAAATATCTCTGAAAGGTAAGTAGATTTCTGAATATGTACTATTTTAAAAAATCCTTATAATATACAGAAAAAGACATATCCATGCTTGATCCACAAATAGGCAGCTACTAGCTTTGGGGAGGGGAAAGAGACTTTCTAACCTGCTAGTCATAGATCATGTAGAGATGTCAGACATCATAGATGTTTTCTTTTGGTTAACCTTTCCAAATAATTGACACAAAAGGAGGCAAACCAAGGTCGTTAGATGTAACACACCATTGCCACCACATGGGAAAATTCCCTTCTTTGCCAGTTATGGAAGTAGAGGAAGCCTTGGTTATCGAAGTATATGCCAGCTGAGTATAAACATGGATTGGCTATACCAAGGTGGAAATGCTTTCAACATACTATCATCAATCTAGAGCTAAGAGGAACCATAGGGGCCTCCTGGTCTGAACTCTTCATATTAAAGATGAGGAAATTGAGGCCAAAGAAAGTTGTGACTTGCTTAATGTCACACAGTGTGGAAAAAATGATATCAATTCTGCAATGATTTGCTTATCTAAGTAGGGAGAAGAGTACCTTAAAGTTCAACATAAGGTGATGAATTTTTTGACCATGGTGAAAAATATAAAACATTCCTCAGTCCTTAGTAGTAGTGATAGAGAGCAGGAAAGGAAGTTGAGAGTTCTACAAATCATGGAGTTTATCTACAAACATTAAACTAATTTTCAGCATTTTAATATGTGAACTTAGTTCAGAAAACAACAATGGATAATGTTAGACTTACCTCTATATTTTTTGCAAAATTTCAGGATAAATGAAACCAGAAGAAACAAAGAAACTGTAGACAAATGGAAAGATGCTTCACAGTCTGCCCTTGAAACAAATAAATCAGTTGAGGAATAGATCCCACCCTTGTCTAAGTACTAGGGATACAAAGAGAAAAATGAGACAGTCCTTGTTTGCAAGGACAGTGAAATATTATTTCAGGGGCACTTGGTCATCTCATCTCACAGTAATCACAGTGAGCATAAATACATGCTGAACTCAACATGCTGGTTCCACAGCTGCCTCACCTGTCTCTCCCGCCCCTTGAATTGGCTTTTTAATATCTCCTGGGTGTGTTTTTTAGTTTTTCATTGATGCTTAATTGTCTTTGTTCTTCTGTTCTCTTCTTTTCCTTCCCTTCTTTTCCCTTTCCTTCTTTTCCTTTTTTTTGTTGTTGTGTCTTTTGTCATTTCTTTTGTATGGATTTATTTTTAAGATATCTTTTTTGTTTTGCTTTTTTGGAGGGGGAGAATGCAGGGCAATTGGGGTTAAGCAACTTGCCCAAGGTCACAGGGCCAGTAAGTATTAAGTGTCTGAGGGCACATTTGAACTCAGGTCCTCCTGATTCCGGGGCCTGTGCTCTATTCACTGCACCACTTAGCTGCCCCAGATTTTCAAGATATCTTAAAGATGAGAAGGATTCCTAACAAAAGGGAAAAACAGCAGGCAGTACTTTTACCAAATAAACAAACTTGGGAAGGAGGGAGGGAAGGAGGGAGAGGGAGAGAGTGAGAGAGGAAAAGAGAGACAGGGAGACAGAGAGAAAGAGAGAAAATGTTACATAAATGGGAAGGTTTCTGCAAATGAGTTGCTAAATGAGATCATATCTTCATAGTCACGTAACTGAGAATTTAAAAGAATATAAGATCTCACTGGACTTATTGTTTGTTGACTTCAAAAAAAAGGATCTTGACTCAGGAGAACAAAAACAAAAACCTTACAAATTCTCCTCAGGCCAAATATTTTTTAACACAGATTTTAAAATCATAAAAGATCCTATGAGAGATATGACCTGAGTAATTATTTTGTTGAAACACATAAATATGTGTGTGCTCACATACATATTCTCACATAAGGTGCTCACCTTGAATAATGTGTGGTGAAAAGCCCAAATTAAAGAAAGCTTTCTTATTGATGTTGATTGCTTACAAATACTGTTATTCTCAGTTAACAATATAAATACATCAAGCTCTGCAATATTATCAAACCTTCTCAATGAGAAGAATATTAAACAGAATGATCAAGCTCACCATACACATTGGAAAAAATAAAACATCGTCGATTTTTATATGAAAAATGTATATGGTGTGCATTACAGTATAATTGACAGCTGTTCTTTGAGATATTACTTTGATGTATATACAAATATGAAAAAGATCCATACTTTCAAAGTCCCTGAAATAAGGCTATGAGAGAAGCAATAGGAAAAGACACAAGGACTTGGGTTAAACAAGGATATGGAAAATATAAAGTTAGGGGTCTTGGATTTGTTGGAAAATTCCAGATGATTTCTGTGGGGAGGTAAAACTTGAAAAAAAATTAGGGAAAAGAGTGAGATTGACAAGATAAAGGAAGAGTAAAACTTAAGCTGAAAGAGGAAAAGAGTTGAGGAAATGGACACAAAGGGCAGAAAAACTCTAGGGGGAAGAAATGGTAATTGCTAAAGAAAGGTAGTAAGAAAAAGTAAGTAAACCACTTTAAAAATAAATGTTATCTATACATCTTATTTTATATCCCTTAAATTGCCCAATGTATCCCTCCCCAAAATTTCCCACAGAGTCATTCTTTTTAATAATAATAATGAAGAAGGGGAGAAAAGGTCAGCAAACCTACTCATCAAATTAAACAAATGCACAATGTTCCAAACCAGTGCACTTCCATTTCTGCAGAATGTTTGGGGGAGGATTTCTTCTCATCTCTATTCTTTGGTGCTAAGTTTCATCAGTGTAATTTTGCAGCAATTGGTTTTTATTATATTGTTGTAATTGTTCTTTCCATTTCCATTGTGGTAATAATTGTGTTTACTGTTTTCTTCATTCTTCTAAGTAAAAGCAATTGTTGAATAGGTACAAATTTAGTAGGAGAATGAAAGGAAGTTGAGTGTGGTTATAAAATATTTAAGGAGTTATTAAAAGGGGTTAAAGATAATAAAGATATAGACCAGTGAAGGTATTAAAAAGGAGAACAAGGACAAGAGGGGATAAGAAAATGGTCATGAAAGAATGTAAATTATCATTAAAAAAAAGAGAACAGAGAAAATTTCCTTGGATGTGTTTTTATATGCTTATTTAAGGGACTTCCACTTAAAATAAAATACAGACTGGTACCAGTTCAAAAATAGTTTCAAGATTAATTTTTTTTTCATATATTCAGTGGTTTTTCTTCCCTGCCTTTTCTGTGTGATTGATGGTCTTCCATCCTTTTAAGTTTTGCTTAAGAGTATTACTTTTTAAAAGTATGCGTTCAGTCTTCAGCATAAGATAGTGCGTAATAATCTATATTTTGCCACTGGACCCAGATGACTCAGAGGAGAAAGTGAGGCTGGTGACTTAACCCTTCCTCACTTAAATCCAATTAACTTGAAAGTTATGGCATCATTATCCTGATGTCATGGTCCTCTTCAAGAATAAGGGATGAACAACAAGCTCTGTGAGTAGTAGTAGGAGCTGCCCACTGGCATCCAGTTGGCCAATTGGTCAACAGAGCTCCTTCCTTCCTTCCTTCCTTCCTTCCTTCCTTCCTTCCTTCCTTCCTTCCTTCCTCCCTCCCTTCCTCCTTCCTCCTTCCTCCTTATCTTCCTTCTGTCCACAAAGGGTATCATACCCTTACTGAAGAGGTTACCCACTAAGAGGATTAGGGTTGCTCTGAAGACCCCAAAAGACCAACACACCAGGTCCTGCTGAATGAATTTGACTCAAGTCTTTTCAGACCAAGAAGAGTAAAATTTATTAATAGTTCGCTTGCAATAGACACAAAGTAAGTCTGTGCTAGGTCATTCTGTGGTGCTCTTACTATTCCATGGCTCTCTCACTATTCTATGACAATCTATGGTGCTCTCACTCTTCTATGGCACTCTCATTCTTCCATGGCACTCTCACTATCCTATGGCATTCCATGGCTCTCTCACTATTCTATGGCACTCTATGGCACTCTCACTATCCTATGGCATTCTATGGTGCTCTCACTCTTCTATGGTGCTCTCACAGCACTCTCACTATTCTATGGCACCACATGGTGTGAGATGGAGTCTTCCATACAGAGGAATCTAGGGGTGGTCTAGGGGAGGAGTTTGGGGAGGGTCTTCAGGAGGACTTAATGAGGTCAACGAGTGATTAAGGGTGGGAAGTAGCTGGAGGACACAGACAATGGTGGGCTAGGCCAGTTCCAGGATGTTTTTTTTTTTTGATAGACTCCAGAGTGGGAAGTAGATGAACAATGGAGGTCTAGGCTAGTAACTAGGCTAGTAGTTAGTAGTAGTAGTAGCCGACCCACAATGTAAGGCTTATTGCCTCATGCAAATGCCTCATCAAATGAGACAAATGGACAAAAAGAGTCCAAGAGAGGTTCCCAGAGTCTGTACCTCAAGGACTCAAGGAGAGCTTGAGGGGGCTCCCAGAACCCATATCTCATCATTACCTGTGGGTGCTGTGCCTAAAGGAAGGCAAATTTTGATTCCTGAAACCTCACAAGATATCTTGGAGTTTTGAGCTAGATCTTTTTTTTTTCTTGAGGGCCATGCCTTAAACCCAAATCACTCTGGCCTTCATTGACTGCCCAACAATAGGTCTCAGGCCAAGCCTTACTTGGTCATTGGGTCCTGATTGACTCAGAGTAAATGCAGATAGCAATTGCTTCTGTTTTGACCAGAAACCCTGAGGGTCTTTCTTTCCCAGGGTGACTTATTTTTCTCTCTTTTTTGACTAGGTAAAAGAGGCTATTCTCTGCCTTATTTCTTACCCAGCCTTAATCACTGACTGAGACATTGCCTTAATCAAACTAAGACCTCTTTAAGACCTTAGCTTTGAAAGGCCAAGGTCCTCTACTGCTTCCTGGGTCATCTCTACTCATCCTGATCTATATGTCATCACTGGACTCAGATGGCTCTTGAGGAGAAAGTGAGGCTGGTGACTTTACAAAGTCTTCCCTCACTTATATGCAATTCACTTGCATGTCATGGCATCACCTCCCAGATGCCACGATCCTCTTCAAGAATGAAAGACAAACAGCAATAACAACATGAGTGAATTTTGCCTTGAAGTAGGAATGCCTGGGTTGTGTATATATATATATATATATATATGTATGTATGTATGTATGTGTATATGGATATATGTAAATTCTTCAACTTGTAAAGGTTACAAGTCATAATCAAAGTAGAAGGAGTGTTGTGGATGATCTTCTGTTTGCAGATGATTGTGCACTCAATGCAGCCTCTGAAGGGGAGATAAAACAAAGTATGGATCAATTCTCCCCCACTTGTGCTAATTTTGGCCTAACAATCAATACCAAGAAAAGACAGGTACTCCATCAGCCACCACTACATCCCCTATACATGAAACACTGGTTGTAGCAAATGAAGAAGTTTTGAATGTTGTGGACAATTTCACTTACTTGGGAGTGTAATCTCCAGGGATGTACATGTTGATAATGAGGTTGATGCATGGATTGCCAGAGCTAGCTCAGAGTTTGAGAGGCTCTGAAGGAAAGTATGGGAGAGAAGAGGTATTAGACTGACTACCAAATTGAAGGTCTACAGAGCCATTGTGCTGACCTCATTGTTGTATGCTTGTGAAACCTGGACAGTCTACCAGTTCCATGCCAGGAAATTGAATCTCTTCTATTTGAATTGTCTTAGGGAGATTTTGAAGATCACCTGGCAGGATAAAGTACCAGATACTGAGATCCTTTTGTGAAGTGAAGTGGCAAGCATTCAAACTGCAGCTCCGATAAGCCAGACACATTATTCAAATGCAAAAAGTTTGCTTGCCAAAAAGACTATTTTATGGAGAACTCACACAAGGGCAAGTGCTTGCATGATGGGCAGATGAAGTGATACAAGGACTCTCTCTTAAGAATTTTGGAACTTGGGCTGCTAGGTGGCGCAGTGAATAGAACACTGGCCCTGGAGTCAGGAGGACCTGAGTTCAAATCCGGCCTCAGACACTTAGCACAAAAAAACTAGCCATGTGACCTTGGGAAAGTCACTTAACCTCAATTGTCTTCCAAAAAGGAAAAAAAAAAGAATTTTGGAACTGATTGTGTGAGATGAGAAACATTGACACAGGACCCCTTATCATGGTATACCTACATCAGAGAAGGTGCTGTGCTCCAAGAGCAAAGCAGAATTGAAATTCCTCAAAGGAAACACAGGACATGCAAATTTAGAATATCCACTCCAAATGTTCATACAGACTACCCTGACTTGTGGTAGGGCATTCTGAGCTGCTATTGGTCTGATCAGCCACAATGGGACATACTGAAACTTGACTCTAGGATAGTGATGCCATTTTGGTCCTCTTTGAGAATGAAGGACAACCAAGCAACCAATATACACATAGACAACATATATATGCACCTGCATTGTACATCATATGTCATTGCATATGCTATGTATATACAGACACGTTTGTGCCTCTGCATGTGTATGTCCATCCATATAAAGGGCACTGGAAAACGATGGATATAGAGTCAGTCTTGACCCCAACAAGACTGCCTGGCTCATCTTCTCTCCTCTATCTTTTTATTCTTCTATGACACTCCTTAAGGTCCTAGAGTTTAAATATCATCTTTCCACACTAACTGTCAGATGGATAAACCTAACTCTAATCACTTTCCGAAGCCCTGGCCCTGTGTCAGAAACTGCCTATTGAATATTTCGCACTGGATGTTCCATAGCCCATGTTCAGCTTATCCAAGATAGAATGTGCTATCCTTCCTCTTTGGAACTTCCCTATGGTTATTGTTGCTCTTCAGGGCCTTGCTATTCTTCTAGCAAATACGTATTTGTAACTTCTGCCCTGTGGTGACTTGTTATCTATCCTGTACACATCTTGTATGTACCTAGTTATCTTCACATTTGCCTCTCACATTAGAAATGAGTTCCTTAAGAGCAGAATTATTTTTTTCCTGCTTTGCATCTTCATTGTTTATTAAAACACATAGAATATAGTACTAACTCTTACTTGACCAATAGTGATGCTTGACTTCTTTTTGTTTCTTTCTACTCATAAATAAACTCAGTTGTCAGGTTGTATTGGGTCTATTTCTACAATTCTTCTCCCAGCAATCCCCTTGTCTCTACCTGCACAGTCCACCAGTCCAATTCAAGTCACATTACTTCTTATCAGGACTGTTGCAATACCTTTCACATTGATCTTTTTGCCTCAAATGGATCCTCACCAATCCATTTTCCACACAGCTGACAACATGATATTTCTGAAGCTCATCTCTGATTACATCACTCCCTTTCTCAAGTAGTCTCAGCAGCTCTCTATTCCTTCTAAGATCACAGGATCATACATTGTGAAATGGAAGGATCCTGAGAAGTCATATAGTCCTCCTTCCTCATGTTATAGATTAAGAAACTAAGTCCCTATTTGACAACATTAAAGTCCTTCACAGACTAGCTTAGATTCATCTTTCTAGGCCTATTTTACTTTACTTCCCCCAAAACAGACATTTCATAAACTCCCTTGGTCACTTTAAACTAGTTTTGGTAGTGTTTATTACACAAGACCATCTAGCTCCTCAGTGTACTTTGCACAGGTTGCCCTCCACCCCTAGAAAGCTTTCCTTTCTCATCTTTGCCTCTCAGAATCCCTCTTTTTCTTCAAAGCTGATCTCAAGAACCACTTCCTACATGGTACCTTTGCTGACTCTCCCCCACATGCCAACTACTAATGCCTCTTTGGCAAAATTACTCTAGCATTTATTTTTGTAATTTTATTTATGTTTACATGCATTGCATAAATATTGGTTTTTTTCAAATAACATGTAAGTTTCTCGAGAACTGAAAATGATTCCATTATTGTTATTGTAACTCTAATACCTAGCATTATAATTATTAAATGTTTATTATTGCTTATTAAGCATCTACGTGGCACCAGGAATTATGTTAAGGTATGCAATGAGAAAAAGATGCAACAGTCCGTGCCCCTCAAGAAGCTTATTCTCTATTGGGAGAAATTACATGCCCACATACAAGTGTATATAAAACATAGATAATCCCTGTCCTCAAGGAGCTTAAATTTTATTGAAGGAAACAGAACATGCTCCTATATGTAAATATAAAATCTATACATAGTAAATACAAGGTAATGATGAGGGGCATTTCATCTGAAAAAAAATGACCTGAGGATTTTATTGTACTGAAAGCACAAAATGTATTCAATTATTTGAAGGTAAGCAACTAGATCAGAGTTTTCCAAACTTATTTGACCTACTGCCTCCTTGTCAAAAGAAATAAATTATAGAAGACAACGGGGGCCGGCACAGAGGCCCTGACGAGGCCTGATCAACGTGGCGACAAGTTGGCCCACCAACCACAAGGGCCACTGCCAGGCTTATCACTGAGGGGCTGGGACTGGATGGAGCTGGGTAAGAGTCAAATGCAGGTCTCCTGGCACTGCCAGCAGATACTCCTGGGACTACCAACCCACAGCCTGGAAATTTAAAAAGTCCCTATCTGGACTTCGAAAGACCAGGATGGCAGAATGAACCCCAGCTGCTCCAATGCCCCCCTCTTATCCTGAAAACAGTAATTATTGCCCCAAAGCAAAACTTTAAACAATAACAGCTTGGGAACCCTAGAGGAAGGTCATGGCTTAGGCCCTGCCTCAAAATGTGTAAAAGGCAGACTGCAAAGACAAAGACTCTGGAGTCCTACTATTGTGAGTGGGAGGAACCAAATTCAGAGGGAGACAGTGCTGACTCCACACCCACAGCTGAAGCCTCAACAGGGAACTGGTCTCAAGCACAGAAAGCATTCTTAGATGAGCTCAAAAAAAACTTTGAAAATCAAATAGAGAGATAGAAGATAAAATGAATAATTCTTTTAAAATCAAAATTGCAAAATTAGAAAAAACATTACAATGAAGAAAACAGTTCCTTAAAAAAGAAAAAAAAATGTGTGATATGGAAAAGGATCTTCAAAAACTAACCGAGGAAAATAATTTGCTAAAAACTAGAATCAACCAAATTGAAGCAAATAACTCTTTGAGGAACCAAGAATCAGTCAAACAAACATCAAGAATGAAAAATTAGAAAAAGAGGTAAAATATCTCAATGGAAAAATAACTGACCTCGAAAACAGATCCAGGAGAGAGAATCTGAGAATCATAGGCCTACCGGAAAATCACAATGAAAAAATGAGCCTGGACAACATCCTCCAAGAGCTCATCAAGGAAAATTGCCTGAGATACTAGAACCTGAGGGTAAAACAGAAATCGAGAGAATCCACCTGTCACCTCCTGAAAGAGATCCCAAATCGAAAAGTCCATAAAATGTTGTGGCCAAACTCCAGAACTATCAGGCAAAGGATAAAATACTACAAGAGGCCAGAAAGAAATAATTCAAATATTGAGGAACCACAGTGAGGATCACAAAGGTTCTGGCAGCTTCTACACTGAAAGACTGGAGGAACTGGAATATGATTTTTCTCAAAGCAAAAGAACTCAGGTTACAACCAAGGATCACGTATCCAGCAAAACTGAACATAAGATATAAAAGATTTCCAGACCTTCCTGATGAAAAAGGCAGAGCTCAATGGAAAATTCAACCTCCAATTACAAGACACAAGAGAGACATAGAAAGAAACAAGGAGCAGATGGTCTTCATATTTACCTGGAGAGTCTTATACGAACTGATGCTGAGTGAGAAGACCAGAACCAGGAGAAATCTGTACACAATTACAGACACAACATATGTGGGATGACCAACTTTGATAGACTGGACTCTTCTCAGAAATCCAGGGTTATAAGTCAACTCCAAAAGACTCATGATAGAGAGAGATGTCTACATTCAGAGAAAGAACTAAAAAGAATAGAGTTTGAATCCAGATTGAAGCAAACCACCTGCTCTTTTTCTTTTTCTTGTTTGGTTTGGTTTCCTCTTTCCCATTGTTCATTCCATCTGATACAATCCTTCTTTACAACCTGACCAATGTCTAATGTGAAAGTATTTGCAGATGCTATACTTGATTGTATTCCACCATGGCGGGGGGGGGGGTCGCGGCGAGGGTGTGGGGAGGAGGGGACCGAGGGGGAAAAAATTTGAAACTCAAGGAATTGTGGAACTGAATCTTATAAACTAAAAGAATGGAGGGGAAGAACAGGAAGGCAAAAAGGAATGACAACCTTTTTTTCAATGAATTTGGCTTAGGGAGGGAATGACATACACACTCTACATAGGTTATCTCACCCTAGAAGAGAATAGGGGGAAAGAGGATGAGAGGGGGGATGATAGAAGGGCGGACAGGCTGAGGGGGAGGGAAGTTGGAAGCACCTACTTTTGAAAAGGGACAGGATCAAAGTAGAGACTAGAACAAGTGGGGGAGGGGTGGGATAGGATGGAGGGAAATATAGTCAGTCTTTCACAATAGATCCACTATGGAAATATTTTGCATAGCTACACATGTAGATTGAATTGCTTATCTTCCCAGTAAGGGTGGGTGACAAGGGAGGTAGAGAAAGAATCTGGAATTCAAAGGTTTAAAATAAAATGTTTAAATACACACACACATATGTATATATAATTTTACATGTAAGTGGGAAATAAGATGTACAAGCACTGGGGCATAAAGATCCACTGTGAACTACTGGAAAATCAGAGGGGGAATGTGTAGTGGCAAGCACCCCAAGCGTCCTCAGGGTTTGCTGCCAACACAGGTTCTTAGATCTACTTTGTTAAAGGAAAGCAACTCAAAATGGGGTTAACAAGCTTACTTTAATCAGTCAAACATATATCTTTTACCTCGTTCAGGGGAAAAAGGTCAGCACCCCGAACTTCAAAGTATACAGGCAGAATTATCAAGACAGAAAAACAAATCAAGTAGACAGATTTCCAAACTGTCCAACCATTACATCCATACCCAATCAACATCTGGGTTTCAAAGCTGGGGGGCTCTGGACAATGGCTTCGGCTTCCCAGAATCCAGATCAAATCACAGAACCCTTCTCAAAGTGAGCCCCAAAACAAAGCCTCAAATCAGGGTTTATATACCCTTCTCCTGGCTCAGAGAATGTAACAACCTTATTGACCCACTGGCCAATCAAGAAGTATCTACTGAAAAACAAGCCTCCCACCCCAGGCTCCAGGTGCACTTTAGCCTAGGGGCAGGGAAGATCTTAAAAATTTGCATCCCCATTACAGAATGTTATAGGAATGCAAATTTTTAAGATCTTCCCTGACCCTAGGTTAAGTGCACATGGAGCCTGGGGTGGGAGGCTTGTTTTTCAGGAGATACTTTGTGATTGGGCAGTGGGTCAAGACGGTTGTTACATTCTCTGGGCCAGGAGAAAGCTATATAAACCCTGTCATGAGGCTTTGTTTTGGAGCTCATTTTGACAAGTGTTGTGTAATTTGACCAGATGAGACTTTGGGCAGCCATTGAGAGAGCCCCGGCTTTGAAAACCCAGATGTTGATTCTTCCCTCTCTGGTAACAATTAGTTAAGGATTAGGTATGGATGTAAAGGTCAAGACAGTTGGAGGCCTATCTGCTTGAAATGTTTTTCTGTTTTCTTGTAACTTTTGTCTGTATACTCTGAAGTTTGGGGTGCTGACTTTTTCCTCTGAACAAGGTAAATGATATATTTGATTGATTAAAGTAAGATTGTTAACCCATTTTGAGTTGCTTTCCTTAGAAAAGCAGACCTAGGAACCGGTGTTGGAAGCCACTCTGGGTATGTCAGGGTGCTTGCCAATATAGGGAATGGGGGAAGATATGGGAGAGAGCAGATTGAGGGAGGGGATAATTCAATGGGATCACTGTTTTGGGGTGTGGGTAGGGGAAAAACGGGGAGAAAACTTGTAACTCAAAATCTTGTGGAAATGAATGATGTAAACTAAAAAATAAATAAATGGGAAAAAAAAAGAAAAAAATACCCAGTGCACCGTGGAAATCTACTTTCTGTCATTTCAAAAAAATTTTAAATATACATTTTTAAATGAAGCATCTTAAATTCAATAGTTTATTGTAAATTTGTGGGAGTGGGGGTTTCCTACATTGAAATTTTGTTGACACTATATTGTGTCATACAACTGTAAAATATCATATTGTAAACAAGTCATTACCTGCACATATTCCTGCCAATACATGCTGGACTTCCTGACAAGTTATAACACATTTTCCTGCCAATACTTGTTTGTTAAGAACTGTCAGCGAACTTGATGACCAATCAGTTATAACTTGGATTTCATGCGTTTATTTGGAAAATAAAATAATCACTTTGACTTTAACTCTGCTAAACAACAGATGAAACATGTACAAATGTTTTTTTTTCAAAATTTTCTTCTCGCTCTTCTTTCCTTATGCTTCTATCACCCCATTATTTTTATTCAACTCCCCCCAGCTGCACCCAAGGCCCTCCCCCCCCACCCCAGATTATTCCATTGTTCCATAAGGGACAGTATTGTCCACTTTGGGAACATCTGGTGGATGGAGCAATGGATAGAGTACCAGACCTGGAGTCAGGAAAACTCATCTTCCTGAGTTCAAACCTGGCCTCAGATACTTACTAGCTGTATAACCCTGGACAAATTACTTAACCCTATTTGCCTCTGATTCCTCATCTGTAAAATGATCCAAAGAAGAAAATGGCAAACTATTCTAGTATCATTGCCAAGAAAAATCCGAAAGGGGTCATAGAGAGTTGAACATGACTGAAATATGACTAAACAACAATGTAATTTTAAGGTTTTTCATATGAAAGAGGAATTCAACTTATTCAATTTGATTATGGTAGGTGGAACAAGGAGCAATGTGAGAAAGTTGTAAAGATGCAGACCTAGACATAATACAAGGAACCCTTTCCTAACAATGAGAGTGATCCCAATGATGGATTACCAAAAGGAAATATTTTTCAAATATGGGTTGGGCTAGATTTTCAGTGCGGCCTTTCTGACTATACTATTCTTTTTCATTCTATGTCACTCATCAATATGGGGAACTTCCTACACTAACTAAACTGTTGACTTATCTATGAACTGGTAAGAAAGTATCAGCACACAAAGCCAAAGTGACGTTCGAAGCACACAAAGTCAAAGTGACATTCTGGGCTTCTGTAGCTCCTAAGTGTCAAAAACAGGCTTTCAATGCATGTCTTTCTGGCTCTAAATTCAATATTCACTATATGCAATACCAGATTGCTACTCCATTAGTATCTACATATGACTAGATACACACATTTATAAACATGGATTGGAGGAAGAGATTGAATTGAGTTGCATATGGAGAAATATGTATCCCTTTAAATGACTTAAATATCCTTGCTATTAATATGTGTAATGGTATTTCTTTAATTTATTTTTGGTGGGAAGGGAGTCAAGTCTTTGGAGGGCCAGAGAGATTAAGAGATACATCCAAGATCACATGAACAATATAAGTAGAAGAACTAGTGTTCCTTCCCATCAAATACATACATTTCTAAGGTTACTTCAAACTCTAACATTCTATGATTCTTCAAATGTAGATTCTTCTTCAGTTTCTCATGAAAAGATAATGACCAAAAAAGTAGCTTGAATTTAAAAAGTATTTGTCCTATACTGATGAAATTTAAAGAAAGATGTAAATAATTCTTATCCAGTGTCCTCTCCCTGAGGATACCAGAATAGACCAGTCCCATCACCCTAACTTCCTGTTCCCCTATAGGTAGGAATCCAAGTCTCCCTTGGAGAAGACTTGAGAGATATATTCTACTCTTTCCTGGGAACTGCATTTACAGAGACCCATGTAGATATACCTACACACACACACACACACACACACACACACACTACAGTAGCGATCTATAGATAATGAAATGTTACAATGTCACAAGAATCAGTGTTCTAGGTTATCCAACCTTGGCATAGTTACTTGAAAACTCTCCTGTGGAATCCACCATGGCTGATTCCTACTTTATCCTCTGAGTGACATTAAGCTGCAATTATACAGCCTTTTCTGAGTGAGTTGAACTTCACCAGTGGGACAAAAAATGAATACTTTGAGGGCGATTTCCTTCCAGAATGAAATGTTACTGCCCCCCCACATCCCCCAAGCACCTACTACTGCAACTCCTGCCTCTATAATACCAGCGCTACAGACTGTATTAAAATTTTATCCGAACTGTATTGAGGGGTGAGGGTGTCTATGGAAAATGTAGTACGTAATCTGGCCATGACAGTATTATTGACAGAAGCTAACACATTAAGAGAAAGCGTGGGGTGGCTAGGTGGCGCAGTGAATAGAGCACTGGCCCTGGAGTCAGGAGGACCTGAGTTCAAATCCGGCCTCAGACACTGAACACAAAAACTAGCTGTGTGACCTTGGGCAAGTCACTTAACCCCAATTGCCCTGCAAAAAGAAAAAAAAAGAAAAAAAAGAGAAAGCATTAGTGACTTGGGGGGTTTGATGAGATCAAGAAAATACGGCCTAAAGAAAATTAGAAATATAGCCCTGGAAAGAATTCCAGACATCAACATTTCAGAGAATTGAAGACTCTTCTGGTGAATCTGTTCATAAAACATGGCCCTCACACTTTATTAATGGGTCTGTGGAAACTCACCAATCCACCTGGGAGAGCAAAAAATGGGTCTATTTGGAGATATCCTAAAAAGCAAATGGAAGTGAAAAAACAATTCTTTGTGAAAATCCATTATGGGATTTTAAACACATTTGAAGAGACTCAGTGAATGGTTTTCCAAAGTGTTATTAATGTGAAAGAACTTTCTTTTCCCCTTCTTGGCTCCACACTAAGTTTTCAGGATGTATTCGGTCACAGGGCACTTAGAAGGTTCAATGAATGACTTCATTATAGAGAATGGGCAATGAGTTTGAGTGTACTGAATTGTCAGCATCAGCAAGAGACATTTCTGTATGAGATAAGAACTCTTATTCAATGGTGTGCTGGATGTCTTTTGTCCTGCAGTTTTCTGGTGATTGAAGCTTCAAAGACAAGAAGAGACAGGATCCCCAACCCCATCCTAATTACTAAACACCTAAAATTGCATAGGGAAGTTTTTTTTTTAATTTCCTTCCTACTTTTCAGTCAGTGAAACCATTATCCCTGAGTTCTAATTAACTTTTAAAGATATTCAAGTTTGATTAACTTTCACCAGGATTGAGATTCAGACATTTTATCAAATGTGTTTCGAAAACTGTATTACCATTTTAATTCATTGACCTTGAACCCTTCAATTGACCCTGTCGCTATGATGTAATTGTTGTGCTGAATTTGCTCAAGCCCTTCAGGGAGTGTGATTTCAAAATGGAAAGGCCATGACAGTATCCTTGGAGAGAGCATAGTTGCCATGGAAGATAATGAAACTGACAGCAGCTATGCTAAGGAGATGAGGAAAAGTGGGAGGGCATGCCCGGCTACCCAAGAAAAAGCTGGAAAATGTGCTTGCACTGGCAGAACGAAGGACATAACCAATCAAAATTCTTTGTCTAGCTCAATATCCTGTGTGTGTGGATTACCTAAATCACTGAACCCTAAACACATTCATTAGTCCTCCAGTATGGAACATTTTCATAAAATTGCCAGAATTTAGCATAATGCTTGGCACATAATAAACAATTCATAAATGCTTATCAATTGACATTGATTATGGCTTTGGTCTTGAAAAGTCTTTTCCCAATGTCATTATTGTTCCCGGACCTTTTAGTTTTGCCATTTATAAACAGCCTTGACTTACAACCCAGCTGCTGCTACCACCTTTGGTCCTTTCTCTTTTTAGAACTATATTGCCAGCTGCCAACTTCTATTGATTTATATCCTTTGTAGCTGACCCTCTACTCCTGCTTGCTCAAGCACACACACACACACACACACACACACACACACACACACACCTCCAGAGACTTCTCAAGTGGACTTTCCAAAGCAGAAAGGCTTTAGCCAGCTTCAAGGACCCATGGAACTGTGGTCCCTAACCCATACATAAACCTCTCCCACTCCAGGGAAAGAACTATATAGCTCTCTGAGTCTCAGTTTCCTCATTTGTTCCATGATTAAGGAAAATGAAGTTAATAGGGTTAAATGACTTGGCCAAGGGTAACATAGTTAGTAAATGTCTGGGGCTGAATTTGAACCCATCTTCCTGGCTCCAGACCTGGTCTGCACCACCTACTTTCCTAAATTGGGTTCAATAAGAGATAATTTACTTTCTTTCCTGCTAGTTTCAAGGGCCCAGTCATTGGCATGGGTATTTCCTCCTACATTCTCACTTCAGCCTTCAAGCAGCCCAGAGGCATGACCAACAGAAACCATGACTTTTTTTTTCCACCCAGGTAATGTTTAATATTCAAAGGCCAACCTACAAGTTAATCCAATTTTCCTCTTTTAAATAAATTAAGATCATAGAGCTGGATACAAAACACATATTTATTTAAATCAGTATATAAAAAAGTAATTTGTTGAGTAAAGTACAAAAATCCTCAATGAAATATAAGCATTGTGTCATTAAAATTATGATGTGAATGACTTTTAGAATACTGAAATTTCATTTCTTAATCTTGATTCTATTAGCAATAAATGACTCTTATACTTTCACTAATCCATTAAAGCCGATATTGTAAATGTACTTGTAAAGAAATGTTGGTAAGTAATATAATAAAATTCTATATTGTAGCTATAACATGTTGGAGTATAATTACTATTCTTATAAAAATCTAAATGAACATGGTTAGCAATTCACTTGAAATCTAATTAACTTGTCTTAGTTATCTTGCTCAATGCCTGCAATACCCAAATAATCTTCCCAAAGTTAACATATTAATAAGAATGTGATTATGCATTTTCCTCTATTTAATTTGGATTTAATTACATTACCAAATTTAGTTTGTCTCCCAGCCAAGTATCAAATGTCAATTCTGTAAGTGCTTCATTAATAGATACTGAATCATAAGTATTTAAAAAATGAAATAAGAAAACAGACCATGTCGTTAATTTTGTGCAAATTATTAAATATGTTGATTCTTAGTTTTCCGTGTTCTAATTTGCTGTTAAACTGCACAAAAAAATAAAGTAGCCCTTTGGAAGATCTCCCACCCAGGAAAATAGGCTTTTATGCTGATAGAGAATGGTTGCTTTACTAGCTCTCTCTAGTGAGAGGATCAAGAGGTCATAACTCTCCCATCTTCTGGTCAGTGCCCTCTTAGAAGAAAACCCTTCATCCTTGTCTAGTCTTCTTACACTCTACTTCCCTTGAAGCACTCAGATCTAGTGATGCTGACCTCCTTTCAGTTACTAGAAAAAAACAAAACAAAAACTCCATCTCCAGACTCAGGGAATTTTGACTGACTACCCCTTGTGACCTCCTCATTTCTGCTTATTGGCTTCATTTAAGTCTCAGCTAAAGTCTCACCACTTTTCCAAGTCCTTAGCATTGATGCCTTCTCTCAAAGATAATCCTCAATTTATTCAGAGAAATGTTGTGGAAAAATAATTGACATAAAATGACAACTAACTGTGGAAGATGATGAAGAGAGGAGACATGAGGTTTACTCTGTGATTTTGTATTCAGGGGACTGGAACAATATTGGTGCCATTTAAAGAAATAAGGAAGATGGGAAGAAAGGTGTGCTGGGGGGAGAGATAATAAGCTGTTTTGGACATATTGAGTCTGGAATGACAGTGGAAGACAAAAGAAGATGATTACAGAAGAAGAAAAGGCATTTGGGGAGGATGTGAAATAGCTCCCTGAAGTCACAGAGTCCCTGAAGGTCAGGGACCAGAAATGTCAAAGAGAAATAATGCCCAAATTGAGCCCAGAGATCTCAACTGTGATAGGTAAAAGCCCTGAGGCAAATAACATGGAAACTCCTCAAGGATGACAAAAGTTGTTTTTGTTTTTATTTTTGGTATGTGACTTATTTATCTTGTATATACTTTAAATTTCCTTATATGTATATGAATTTCTTTCTAAAACATAAGCTCCTTGAGGATAAAGGGCACTTTTATTTATGTTTTTGTATGCCCAGCATCAATCATATCTCCAGGCAGTCAGTTAATAACCATTCATTAAGTGCTTACTCTATGTGAGTGACAGTATATATTCAGCTTGACATTTGAAAATTCAGTTTGCCAGGAAGAAGCTAATTTGGAGACACAAGATCTGACATGATCCCAGTAGAGCCTATGCTCTAGTGCAAGCTAACAAAGATGGAAACCTAAAAGAATATGTCCTTTGAACTCAGATTCAATCAGATGACTGGAAGAAACTTTGAAAGTCAATGGCCAAACTTACCTGTTTTACATTTGAGGTAATTGAGTCCCCAAAATGGAAGTGACTTCTGATCATCGATGTGACAAGGGGAAAGATTTGGATTTGAACCTTGCTCCAATTATTCAAATTCTAAGCACATTTCACTTCAAAAATACTTTCTGTAATTTCTGCTATACATCTATGACACTCTAGCTACAAAGGCATTTTCTTCAATATGGTTTGATCTCAATAGACCATAACTAATACAATCACATTTCATTTTAAATTTATTTCTACCTGGGCATCACTTAGCTCTATTGCTTCCCTCATCATCCATATTTCCCCCATTCAAGATGAAAATTTAAAATTCTATGTGTGCTTGGAGAATAGCTTTGCAGATATGGTGTAAGATCGATTTGTTTGTTATACCCATTTCTTGTTTATGAGGCTAAAGGGCAGCAGGGACTCATTTGATTGCTGAGTAGTTTGCTGAGATAAACTGTGGAGACCTGTAGGGATGGAGAAATTAAGATAGATAAGTAGAGTACAGAACAATTTGGGAAGCTTATGGCAGTTAATTCCAATACCAACATTCTAAGAAGACAGCTGGATCACATTGCTTGATGTGAAGCAATTACATGCCTAAGGAAATAGAAAAGTCATAATAAATGATGGAAAAGAGAACTGAAGATGGAAACCATTGGAATTTATTCCTAAAGCACCAGTCTGATTCTGACACACCTTTGCCCAAGAAGAGAGCAATGAATGTGAAGATAATAGATTTTGATATGGAAGAGAGAGATCTCAGAAACGAAATCCAACTCTCCGATTTTCCAAATGAAAAACTTGATACCCAGAGAAACTAAGTCGAGCTTCATATGGCTAGAAAGTGTCTGAGATGGGATTTGATCCAAGGTCTTTCCAGCTTCAAGTCTAGCATCCAATAAAATACAGACTCTTCTCTTAGGCTTTTCAAGATCCTTTGCAGTTTTATTATACATTACCACTGTTAATTGCATTGCACACCACTATCCTTCATGTACTGAATGTTCCAGCCAAATTGGCTTGCCTGTTTTTTTCACTATATACAGTAGACATCCCATCTCAAGCTTCCATGACTTCACACAAGGTGTTCTTTGTGCTGAGAATACATCTACCCATACATCTGTCTCAAAGAATCTCAAGATTCTTTCAAAGCTCAGGTCAAGTGCCCCAAGTTGCTATAACATTTTCCTTCTCCAGCCATGAAACAACTGAAAACAATAAAAAAAATGAAAACAACAACCACTTTTGTATATAACTTTGTTTGTATTTGCTTATCTGGGTTCATGTGCTAGATCCTTTGATAAGAGAACCCTGGACCTGAAGTTTTCCTAACTTCCTAACCAAATTCAAATCCAGTCTCAAGATCTTACCAGTTATGTGACTCCCAGGCAAATCACTTAACCTCTGTTTGCCTCTGTTTCCTCAATTGTAGAATGAGGACAGTGCTAGAACCTACTTCCTAGAACCTTTCTTTTGTAGTGATCAAATAAGATAATATGTTTAAAACAATTAGGACAGTGTCCAGAATATTCACTGCTGTTCACTTGTTTCAGCTCTGTATGACTCTGTGATCTCATTTGAGGTTTTGTTGACAAAGATGCTGGCACGGTTTGCCATTTCCTTTTCTAGTTCATTTTACAGGTAATAACATTGAGGCAAATAAGATTCAGTGACTGAGGCCATTTTTGAACTCAGGAAGATGAGTCTTCCTGACTCCAGGCCTAGTGCTCTATCCACTGCACCACCTAGCTGTACATGGTGGGCATTTAACAAATCTTCCCTCCCTCCCTCCTTCCTTCCCTCCCTTCCTCCCTTCCTCCTTTCCTCCTTTCTTTCTGTTGATTCATCTTTCCTATCTTCCTCTCCTCTCCCTCCCCTATAGAATATTCATATTGTTCTCACATACACCCTTATCCCCCAACTGAATTTACCATCCTCATGGCCTAGGACATTTGCATTTTGTCCTTATATGCTCAATACCTAGCACAGTGCCTGATACATAGCTGAAACTAAAGATGTGCTTGCTGAATGAATGAATGAATGAGTTTGACTTTAAGTTGAATATGTATATGATTTCCAAATCCCAGCTAAGGGAACAAATATCCACATCTGCTCACCACCACAAGATGGATTTTGGCTGCCCTCTCTCTGGGCAAAGCTTACCAACTAGTGAACACATACTCCAATCCGACTTGACCTCCTATCCGAAGACTCTAGGCCAATGTTTAAATTTCCCTTTCTGGATGCCATACACTCCACTTCAAGCCACTGAAACTCCAACCAGGACAAGACCCAAAGGCTTCATGTGCAGGTACTCTGCCATCTGAGCAGAATGGAAAACTTCTCACTGGGTGAGCCAAGAAGAACAGGGCTCAACTTGGCTGGAGCTGAGTGATACTCTTAGAACATTCATTATTCCAAATGAAGCTTTAGCTTGTGCAACAATATAAGATAGAGTCTCTGACTCAACCCAGAAACTCCTGGCCAGAGTCCTCCTCTGTGTAATGATAGGCCAAAATGTCAAGATCATGACCCAAGCAATTGAGAAGAAGGAGATGATTTTTGGATGAATGGAGACACTGCCCTTTTCCCTTGATTTAAGTTAGACTGAATTATACATTTCTATGTTTATAGTGAGAGTAGAAAATGGACTGCAAAGTAGTAGAAATATAAATACATAAATTCATACACATATATGCATATATGTATGTGTGTATGTATATATATGCATGTGTGTGTGGAGATCCCTCTAGAGAGTCATCTTAGTAATTGCTATTTTTGTCCCTTGCTGATACATACTTGACTTGGTGCAACATATTTCAACGTTGCTGACATCCAGAAATGCAATGGGTAAGGCTGAGCTTTTTCATCTGCCTCACTTCTCTTTTCCTATTTGCCTGAAGTCAAAGCATGCCACATATTTCACTCCAAATGTTGCCCATATTCTTTTGATTATTCTATAATCAGATGATGTCCATACTTGGTACTGTAACAGGCATCTCTGCATCCTCAATAAATAGGCTCTCAAAAAAGAAATGCAACATTAGGAAATAATGAGGCCAAGATGTGACTTCCAGTCAACCTTTTGGAGATTTGAAATCCTTTCTAAAAAGATGATGAAGAGCAGGTCCTTCTATATCAACGTGGCTATTCTCAGTGCCAGCCAGAGGTTCGGAGGAGCCAGACCTCTGGCCTAAGCTTTGCCAAGAGGTTCTGAGAAGTGGGAGAGAAGAAAAGAAGCATAGCTCATCAAAATTGTGCTTCTGCCCCAATCTCTAGGATGGGAGAGAGGAAGAAAGAGGCGGGTGAAGGAGGAAAGGGCTAAGGAGGGCAGAGCATAGCAGGGCAAAGGGTTTTAGGCCAGGATGCTAGTGAACCTGGGGACCTTTGATTTAGTCACTCACTCTCCCAAGTTGGATTTCAGCCTGTGCTGTTTCATGAGCAAAGAATCTCTGGTGCAGACCTAGGGAACTTTAAGTTAATTTTGACCTCATGTAGACTAACTTGGGACTCAGATGTAAGCCTTCTGGAAAAAAAGTTATACAGTTTTAGGATATTGGTGAAGGAGCACCTGTCATTCCCGGTAACTAAAGCCGAGTAAGGTTAAGGGCAGCTAGGTGGCACAATGGATAGAGTGCCCAGCCTGGCATCAGGAAGACCTGAGTTCAAATCTGTCCTCAGATACTTACTAGCTATAACTGTGGGCAAGTCACTGAATCCTGTTTGCCTCAGTTTCTCTATCTATAAAATGACCTGGAGAAGGAAATGGCACACCAATCCAGTATTTTTGCCAAGAAAACCTCAAAAGGGGTCACATAGAGTTGGACATGAACAATGACTAAATGACACGGTTAAGGGACTTGCCCATGAACACTTAGCAGGAATGGAAAAAGCAGAGTTTAGAAAATAAATGCCATTCTAGTTGGACTGGATCATGGATTGTGTGAAGGAGAGTAATACAGAGAACGCCAGTGAGGTTGGTGACTCTGGCTTCTCCCTTCCTGTTTCATCCCCTCTGAGCCTTCTGGATGACTGGATAGCTACTCCAAAAAACAGATATGTATAGAAAATATTTGTGCATTCATTCATTCATTCATTCATTCATTCATTCATTCATTCATTCATTCATTCATTCATT
>NW_027185797.1:13155226-13171397 GCF_028583685.1 Petaurus breviceps papuanus | reverse complement strand
ATTCATTCATTCATTCATTCATTCATTCATTCATTCATTCATTCATTTATATCCTGGGTAATAATGTATTCAGTGATAAGTCTCTGGCCATGTTTATCCCTGCCATGAAATAGACCAACACAGCCTGTAAAGCAAGACTGGTGATCAGAAAAAACATGGGTTCAAATGTTTCCACAAATATCATTGTGTTGTTGTTCACCCTTCATTCTTGAAGAGGACCCTGTGACATCAGACATTGTCACAGAAACTCATTGCCTGTATAACCCTGAACAAGTCTCGACTTCTCTGAGTAGTTGGCCAACCCTAAAATGTTATTTTAATGCCACTTGCTCAAAATTCTCAAATGCTTAGCATTCTGGATTATGTTGAGTTTATTCTTACCCAGAAGTTGAACAGGAGAACCAAGGATAATTTAGGCCAAAACACAAAACGCCTTTTCTCTTAGTTGGATATTTCAGGAAAAGAGGTCTTTGTCACTTTTAATTTATATTATACAGTTTTCTGATTGTATTCTCTCTACTTCTCTCTGTGTATAGATAGGAACAATCTTTGAAAGCAGGAGTCAAGTAAGTTTGGAGAAAATTGAAAAAAAAAAAAGGGACCATAAATAGTCAAGGATTTTCCTTTTGTGTGGGTGGAAGTTTAAAAGTGAAATATTGAATAACAAATTAAGCTTTGGCGCATCTTCAATTGTGAAAGAATCCTAAAGTTTTCCCTAAGCCCATGTTTTCTCAAACTCCCTGTTAATTACCCAATATACAGTGGGTGGATGTTGACATCTGAAATCAGCCAGGCAAAACAGATAGACTAAGGCATACATACTCACAGCTAAAATAGGACAGGAAGAAGAGATCTTTCAGATTTAAATGAAATCAGAGAAAGCAAAGCCTGGAGGATAAATGTGCAGTGAGGACAGGGGAGCTCTGGGAAACCAGCTAGTGCCTTAAGCCAATGTCTCCTAGGAGGTTTCTTCACTGTGGTCCTTTTCACACTTGCTTTTCCAGACCTGTTTTGTTCCAAAATGTCTGGTAGCTGTAATTCAAAGAGTCAGTGGTATAATGGGAAGATTAATGGACCAGCAGACACCCAACCTAGATTTAAAACTTTGTTCTTCCATTTTTCTAGCTTGGAGCCCATGAGCAAGTCAATTAAAAATAGGCAACTGGAAGGGATCTTACAAGCCAATAAGTCCAACCACTTCACTTTACAGATGAGGAAACTGAAGTCTAGAAAGGTTTAGTGACTTATTCATGGTCATACATCTGTAAAACATTTGAGACAAGGCTTGAACCTGGGTGTTCTTTACTCAAAATCCAATTATATATACACATACATACATATATATATATATATATATATATATGCATATATATGTATATATACGTATGCATATGCAGATATACACATATTATGTGTATATATATGTATATATATATATGTATATATACATATGCTCATATAAAAGTTTATTCAGGGAACTTTCTTTTCTAAAATGTTACAAAAGTTGGTATGTATGTGTTTGTTGGCTCTTACCATTTTTAACAGGGGTGATTCTTCAGTGGAGACATGGAGAAAGTTTTCATTTGGAACATCCAATATATTTATTGTACAATGGTACTTAATCTCTTGCCCAGGCTTCAGTTTCTTTAACTTTGGAGGGGGGAGGAGATATATATGATCTCTAAAATTTTTTCTAGCTCAATATTCATTAATCCTAGATATAGGAAATCCATTTGTTTGTTCTCAGTGTCTTCAGGCCAATGTGTCCAAGGACCACCTTTTTTTTTCTTTTAATAAATCATTGCTACTAAAATCCAGCATCTGGATGAAATATCTCTGAAATATCTTAATTTTGAAGAAATAAGTCATGAGCTGCCAACCAGCTGGATAACAAATTTAATAACATGAGTGGGGTTGATGTGCCTGTCTATATTAAGCTTCAAGAAGGAAAACACTTCTCTTGGATATATTTCTATGGTTTTGTTTTCTATTAATCCTCACCTTTCCCTAGCCAGAAGAGAGGTGGAAAAGATCTCTGAGCAGGCTCCCTTCTGGTTGGGTCCAGGTATTGACGCCCCCTGACTGAGCTGGGCCAAGGACAATGGAGCCAGGCAGATGCCCAGGGTATAACACACTGTACATGCATATGTATGTATGTATGCATGTATGCATGTATGTATGTATGTATACGGTGGTGGTGGGGAGGAAGTGTAACAAGGGACATGTTAAAATATCATCTTTATAACACTGAGGCCTATTTAAGCTGGGTCAAAAAGAGCTGGGTCACTGTGCCTACATATTATTTTGTACCCAGGCATGCAGTTTGGACCGGGTTCAGTCGTGGAGGGAGCTGGTTTCCAATTGGGGGGATAAGGTCTTTGTTATTTCAGTCTTTGACTCCAAAAGTTTCTCATCACAAAATCCCAAGGAACATTTATTTAATGTTTAAGTTTTGTCTTGTGTCTAAATCTCCATAAAGTAAAATAGCTAGCTACCACAATTATCAGTTACATATGGGACAAGTAATTTATTCCTACATACAAAAGGAATTCTAAACATAGAACACTCTTAAACATGCATTCACAAAATGAAGTAAACAAGATTTAACAATAACCATCAAAATATGATACTTAATCTCATAAGAACAAAAAGCAATTTATAGTACTGCTAATTCAGTACTTTATTTTTTCACCTCTGTTCAGAACTGTCTTTTACAAATCTGCTCATAAAATGGCCAGGGTTGGGCCAGTCTACTTCTTATTTGTGGCTATCATATCTGAGAGTGCTAGAGCAGCCAAGAGGGACTTCCAATCCCCTATCTCTATTTAGCTTTGATATTTGAGGGACCTCGAAAACTCTCTAGGTTGCCTCCAGTCTTGTATAAATCTGCATCATGATAGTTAATTGTCTAAGATCAGGAAAGAATCTAGATATTTCCTTTAGCAAGGCCTCATACCTAGTGTGCTCTCCCTCCTCTGCTCCTGGTTATTGGCTTCTCTAGCTCCATTTAGGTTTTTACTAAAATTTTCTTTTACTGGAAACTTTGACTAAATTCTTTCAATTCTAGTGCCCCCCTATATTATTTTTTATTTATCCTTGTTATATAGGTTGTTGTTCATATATGGGTTTTGCATATTGTCTCCCTCATTAGAGTGCAAACTCCTTGAGGGCAGGAACTACCTTTTGCCTCTTTGTGAATCCCCATGTTTTACATAGTAACTGACACATAGTAGATTCTTAATAAATGTTTGTCAATAAATCAATTCAAAAACAAATAAAGTAGGCAAAAGTGTCCAGGGGCCATGGTGCAAAACCCATCTAATGGAGTCCACATGAATTAGCTGCCACATGGGTGAGGTCACCATTAAATCAGTACATGTACCATCCTCTCCCACCTCTCACTGGAGTCACATGATATTAACTAGAGGGTTGTAAGCCAAAAGACCATCAGCCAGAAACTGTCCCTCTTTTGGCTTCAAGTCCTAACCCTCTTACACCCATCCCAGCTTCTTTTCTGGGGCAGGGCACAATTAAGGGACTATTCAAAATTTACAACATCATTCTAAGAACCCAAGTCGTTTCAACACTGGGCCACTGAATGGTTATAAAAAACCAGGAATCTTGGCACTCCCAAAAGGACTACACAATGATTTGCCATGCCATTGGAGTCCTTAGAAGTTTCCAAGGCACTTCTCAGCACATGTTCCCAGGGATGGCCTAACAAGCCTATTCATACTCTGATACACTTTGTAAATATTTATACTTGTAATATCAGAAAATTCTACTTTCCATGCCATGCAGATGTGATAAATAAATACAGCCTTCTCATTATTTAGTACATAACCTCATCAGCACACAGTGATACCTTTGCATTATCTTCCTTAAAGGGTCTCTTTGCTTCTATTCTCTCCCCCTTTGGGGCTACTTTTCAAATGGATGCCAGCATAATCTTTCCTATGCACCTATTTAGCCCTATCACTTTTCATAAACCATTAGGATCTCCCTTCATACTGCCTGCTCAGTAAATTTTAAGTGCCTTTACTACACATCCAAGGCACTCCATAACCTGACAGCACCCTAATTTTATATCATCATATCCCATTGCTTCTTGGATCAAATTGGATCTCTTTTGTTCAGCAGTTAAAGCTTTTCACAACCTGATCTTACCTCTCTGGTATCCCCATGCATGACTATTCTCTAGACAATCTTCAGTCTTCTCATACTGGGTTACTTACTATTCTTTAAATATATACTCCCATCTCCCATTTCTCTGCCTTTTCACGGGCTCTCCATTGTACCTCCATTCGTCTCCCTCTTCATTTCTGCCTATTTCTCCCATTTTCCTTCAAGACTCAGTTCAAATGTGCCTTTCTCAATGAAGTCTTTCCCATTCACTTCAGTGCTAGTCTCTTTCAACCTAAAATTACCTACTATCAGTCAGGAAATAAACATTTCTTAAGCACTTACTATGACATATAGGAAACATTAAGTAAATACTTAATGGTATATTGTTATCACCTCCTTAGTACCACCCACCCCCCTCATTCACAAATATATACCTGACCCCACCCCATGACGTTTTCACAAGCACTGAACTTGAAGTCATAAACCCTGGGTTCCGATACTGGTTTTTGCTACCTGAGAAACCTTAAGGATGTCACTTAATGTCTTTGGGCTCAAATTTCCTTTATAAGTTGAGGGGTTGGACCAGATGACCTATAGGCTGCTTTCCTGTTTGTAAAGGCAAGCAAAGTTGCTGCTTGTTTCAGCTATCCAAGATCCTTCAAGCCTCGCCTTGATTGTGTCAAGTCTTTGTTGCAAACAGTATATACTGTGCTACCCTTAATAGGTCTGAGGGGAGTTTGGAGACCTTCCCCACCCTTAATAGGCCTTAGATCATCACATGGAGCCCACAATGGGAGGAGCTTGACAAAGAGTGGAACAGGAAGGGTGGGACAGGAAGGAGCATAGCAGACAAAGGCTCAAGTATGAGCTGGGACCAAGCAGAACTGAGAGGGAGAATGCTTGTGATTTCAGCACTCTCTCTGTTGGTTTGTCAGACAAAAGCCTTGTCTGTTGTTTTCAGATGAAGTCCTGAAAGAGGGCTGTACTGCTGTTTATAGAAGTCCAGGACTTTATTGTTCATTTGTGTTTAATTTCTCAAACAGAAACTTTGTCTGTTGTTTTGTGTTATTTTATAAGATAGAAAGTGAATTGAGATAATAGTGTAAATATTGTAGGTGTTTTAAGCTTTGTCTTCCTAGAAACAAGAATTGTAAAGGGCTTGCAGTGGAGCAGTCCATATGAAAAAAGAGTGGAGAAATGCCTATGTGTGAGTCCAAGCAAGAGCTGGGAGCAGTCAGCCCATGGAGGAGGAGCCATGGGGTTTGGAAGCCAGCCTCAAGTCAAGATAAAAGAGAACTTTATTTGGGTGCTCAGTAGTAACTGATGATATTGTAACTTATTGTGACCTGGGGGTGGATGGCCTTGTACTTGCCACTATCCTTTAAAAATGATTACCCCTTAAGGATGATTGACTTAAAAATGACTGGAAGCCAGCCTTAAGACAAGATTCAAGAAGCCTTTACTTGGGTACTTGTAATGTAATACCAAGCAAAGGCAACTTCCCAGGTTCAAAATACCAGCATAGGTGCTCTCTATTTTATTCAGTAACAAACCCAGAACAGAGAAGATCAAAACATGACATCATTCCAAATACAGCATTTACTAAGCGTGATTAAATAATCTCCAAGCACTACCCCACCCCAGGACCTTCCAATCATTCAATCAATTACAAAGTCCCTGTTCTAAATACTTCTCCACCCCTAGGCTATACCTTAATTAAGTCCACCACAAAGCCCCTCTTCTCAAATGGAGATTAGTTTCCAAACATAAGGTCAAAAGTTCCCCACCCCTGGATCACAATTGAATCTACCCCAGAGTTACATCAAGTTTAAACACAGCACTTAATACCCAAATGGAGGTCTTTTCTTCATCTTGACAGGAGGCAAGTTCTCAGCAATCTTAGTTCCTGGGGAGACAAGGCTTAGCAAAGCCACAAGATACATTGCCAGTCCCTTCATGAATTTATCCTCTGTCTGTAGAACAGTCCTAGAACCCCTGAACACATAAGCAAAGCCCTCTCCCAGGATTTCTGTAAACATACAACAAGAAAATCCTTCTTCAGGGCTTCTGAACCAACAGAAAGGCCCCCAGACCCCTGCAACAACGTCCTTCACCAGTGGACAGTATTCACTCTGTCTGCAGGACAGTCTCCAGACCCCTGCAACAACAGCACTGTCCTTCACCAGTGGACAGTATTCACTCTCTGTCTGCAGGACAGTCTCAGGGCTTCTTAGTGAACAGCCAGGTTCCAGGACTTCTTCAACAAAAGGACTGTCTTTCACCAGTGGACAAATCTGGCAAAATAACATCAAAACAGACAGACAAAGTACCAGCAAAACAGCCATGTCTCCTCAGTCCTTGGCAGTTCAGGGGGCAGGTCTCAAAAGTCCAGGGCAATTCAAAGCGGCCACCAGCAATTCTCTTAGTCTCTCTCTCTCTCTCCATGAGGTGCTGCTTCCAAAAAGATCTTCCGCCTCTCTCTAGTGTCTCTCCAAATCTACGTCACCAGCTCCTCCCAGTTCAGGACTTTCTTTTCACATCAAAAAGTCCATCCCACAGGTGGGATTAACAAGCTCTGGGTTTTAACACAATCAATTTGAAAACCAAGCCAATACAGGGGAATCTTTAATTGCCATTACTATCGCAGTACTCTATATTATAGATTGATGGGATTATGACTTACTAAATGACATGCTTGGTTTAAGACTATGTGGGTGTCTTATTAATGAGTTATGTTATATTGTTGTGAATATTGTGTTTTAGTTTCTTGGATGTTTTGCTTTAGTTTATTACTGAATAAATAGAGAGTTCACTATACTATGCAATTAGATCATTAGTTATTCACAATAGCAGTCCTCAGGAGAGCTGCTTTTGATTGGCTTTACACTGTTGTAGATGACTGATCCTACAGCCCTATAGTCATACTTGGACATTCACTGTGCTCTCCTAATTATTTTACTTTGTTATAGTCCTTCTCTAAGTCCTTCTCTCTCCATCTATTGAATTCCTATCTAACTGCCACCTCCAATTCCATTTCCTTTACAATGTCTTCCCTGATCCTTCCACTTGATAATGATCCTGAAACATTCTACAGCACCACGTCTCCTAACTCTAATGCATTTATCAGGACCCTGTGTATCATACCTATCTGTTTGTGTCTTAATCTCCTACTAGATTTTAAACTTTGTGAAGGTAGGAAATGTCTTAAGTAAGGTTTTATTTTCTCTAGCACCTAACCTAGAGTTTTGCACACAGTAGATACTTAATAAGTGTCTGTTAAATTGCATTGCCCTGTGAATATTGTACAGAAATTCAAATTCATTAACTCAGTCATTTGGCTCAAAAGTAAATGTTGAGAGGAAGAGTTTGCAAATAGTCTTTCCACAGGGAAGGCAGTAGATGAAATATGTCTAAGGGAAATATCAAACAGAATTAAAACTCAAAAAAATAAAAGGACAAAAAGTTTGTCCTACTCATTCATCCTGAAAAGTCAATGGAACTTCACATTGGTGCCTACATTTCCTTATGCCAAGTCATTTTTAGAGTTCAAAAATGTCCTTCCATTGACAGATGCTTACTCTGGAAAAGTGTATTCCATTAAGCAGCCTATTTTCAAAGTGAATGATGACCTCCACTTTTTTATTTCAGTTACAGACCTTGCTAACGTTCATGTATGTCTCTCAAGGGCACTTGAACGAACATTCAAGAACATGTCTTTTCCCTTTTGACAAATGTGACCTTTCATAATTTTTCCACTTAAAAACTTTCTGAAATGTTTTGGTTTGTACTTGACTTTTCCCTTTGCTGTATCTTTTTTTTTCTTTTGACCCTCATGAAGAAACAGGAAATTTAACTTAAAATTTATTTTTAATCAGTTAGAATGAGGAGGTAGGAACAGAGGATCTTAACATCCTTTCCTTCTCTAACATCTGAGATTCTAAATTCCACTTAAATGGTTTTTAAGTTCATTAAATGAATAAAAGTTATATCTATAGGAGAGCAGTGAGATGATGAGAAGTGGTATGGTTTAGAGGTTGAATAGCAGGTACAATTTGGTAAACTTTCATAACTAACAAATTGGCTATCTCATCCTCTATTCCAAAAGAGTGATCTCTACGTCTATTCCATAATAGTCACTCATTGGCTTTTGCCTAGCTCCCCCAGATCCTGTAATTCAGATTTTCTCTACCTCAAAGATCTTGACTTCTGAAAGTCCTCACCTTTAATACAATCTCTGTATCCTTTCACCTATCCCACTTGCTCAATCCCAATCAACCTATTTGTTTTCTTTTTTCATAAATAAAGTATAAAGCATTAGTTCTCTCCTTTTAACATTTTGTCCCATAGTGAAAAACAAAAACAAGACCTTTGTAATAAATATGCATTATCAAGAAAAATATTACCATATTGGTGATGTCCTGACAAGTATCTCATTCTGCATATTCAGATAGCATTCTTTATGAGCGATCCTTTGGAATCATGACTGGTCCTCCCATTGGTCAGCATTCTTATTTTTCAAAACTATTTTTTACAATGTTGTTGTTATAGTACAAATTATGAACTTAATCTTTATAATAAATTAACATTTTATAATTCTTTCTTTAATGTTTGAAAATCATTTTGTATATATTACCTTATTTGTACCTCAGAGCAGCCCTGTTCTTATATTAGAGATGAGGAAACTGAGGCTGAGTGATTTTTCAGGGTCACACAGTTAGTGTCTGAGGTAGCATTTGAGCTCATTCATTCCTGACTATGCATCACTCGTGCAGTCTTAATTGCCAACTTATCAAAACTTGCAGTCAATTTCTCGCTTTTTTTTCAATCCAACATCTTGTTCTTGCCTTCACTTTCTCAGGGGTAAAAGTGAAGGCATGACCAAGAAAAAGTGAAGGCAAGATCTCCAACTTTATAACCAATCATTTCAATAATATTTTACAAATAATCCAGAATCCTTAAATTCGGGCATCCCATTGAAGTACTCTGTTCTGTTTGGTCCAGTGAGAGCACTAGACCCAGGTGCAAGCATCAGTTGAATCGCTCAGTCCTTATGTGACTATGGACAGGCCCTTTTACACTTCTTGGCTCCCTTGGTTCCCTCCCATATGAAATGAAAAGGTTGGAATAGAAGATATTCAATACCCTTCTAATTTTAGATCTTAGGATCTTAAGAAATATTTCTTGTACATTAGACCAAAATCTGCTTCAAAACCTCATTGTTTACAATCAATATTTTGATGAGGCACATTTTAAGTCAGGTCTATAACCTTTAACACCCATGCCCTTTAACACAGTATATTATACTCTGAATATCTGTTAAAGTGCAAATAAATGATTATTTAAAAGAACTGTTACATTATGCAAATACAGTATGTGATCAATTATTTATTCTGATGATAATTGATATTGGAGTGACATTAGATAAGAGAATTTTATTTAGCCTAAACAGATATTGGCTTAATTCTTTCGGTACTTAAATTATGAACACCTACTATGTGCACATTGATAAACTTTTACCTGTATCTACCCTTCAGTTGGCAGCATGGCTCCTTATTACTTCTGGGATCCAATATAAAGCCCTCCACTTGGCATTCAAAGTTCTTCATAACCCACTATATCATATTACCAAAGTAAAGACACAGGTGAGTTTGGGTAGAGAAGTAGGGAGTATAATTGGAGTTGTGTTTAAGATTATTTTGATTACAGAATAAGGTATGAAATGGACAGTTGAGAGTCTAGAGCTAGGAAATAATTTTTGGAGTGATTAGACCCATGACCTGATCACCTTTGTTGGATTAAGGTCTAGGTGCCACTTTACTGATATCCTGGAGAGTGTCTAGAAAAGGTCAACAAAGATGATGAACGGCCTTGGGTCCATGCTATATGAGAATAAATTGGGGGATTTGAGCATATTTAAACTGAGGAAGAGAAGGCTGAGGGGAGGCATGATAGCTCTCTACAAGTATTTGAAGGATTGTCATTTGAAACAGGGATGTGACAACTGTCTTTGGCTCAAGAAGGAGGAATCAGAAGCAATAGATAGAAATTGCAAAAAGGAAAATTTAGATGACATGGACAGGTGGGGGGATGGAGGAGAATCAATAAAGTCAACAATAGCAACCAACTTCCTAGCAACCAAAGCTAGCCCAAAACGGAATGGGCTGCTTTGGAAAATAGTGTGGTTTCCCTCCCTGGAGGTCATCATGCAAAGTGAGTGGGGGGAGACCATTTGCCATCAATTTATGTTGTATGGGGTACCACTTTGGGGACATGAATTAGACTATATGTCCACTGAGATCTTTTCCAACTCTAAAATACTGTGATTAGATTTAACCACAATTCAACTGATCATCATTAGAATCACAGAAAACAATTAGGAATATTGGTCTGGAATGATAAGTGGATGGGAGTAGAGGGGAGTGATGGGAATCAGGAAAGGAAGGGATGGATGGGAGAGACATTACACAAGATGACCTGACCAAGAACCCACCATACCATTGGCAGGCTGATTCTGTAATAAACACTTTCTTTTTTTTTAAAGAGAATCTTTCAGACTGCACATTTTACAAGCTGTTTATTACAGGCAAAAGTTAATATTATAGAGAGCACAGCATGGGGCAGTGAGAATTTCATAAATTCAACTATGCAAAAAAAAGCCAGAAAGAAAGGATCTTCCTGAAGGAAAATTATTCATGAGGAAAAAATGTAGTAAATTAGATGCTCCATCAAAACTTTTTGAAACGGAGAGAAGAATGAGTTGATATGGAATGATATCAATTTCCCAGGATTTGGGGTCTGATCTTTTAGAAAACAGGAGGACCTTGAGACTAGTGGGAGAAGGAATCAGGGATAGAGTAAGAGATTAAGTAACTGGTTTTGTATTCTTTCCAGAGGTCCCCTGATGAGGGTGAAGGGACCAGGACCTGGGAGCCAAGCAGAAACTCCTAATGACTTATAAAAATGCACGTTTCTTATGGTCCACAGTGATTTGGCATTCATTCAACAATAACACAATGACACAGCACCAACAATCCTCAGTTCTCTGTAAACACGGAGGGGAGTGTCACAGCAGTCCAGATAATCTGATGGAGTGCACTTGACTTTCCAAATCAGCTCCAATCACTGTTTCTGAAGGAATAACTGGGGGAGGGATGAGGGAGTAGGGAAATGACTTCCACTTTCCTGTTCCGCAGCTTCTCCCATTCACCATGCCCTTCTCTCATGGCTATGTCCAAGTTTACATCATCAGACAGGATAAAAACAAAGTGGGGCTAATTCAATATAAATTTCCATTTTTAAAGATCATCTTTATATAATCATTGAAGGTTTGCAAAGCAGCTTATATATATTATCCCATTTGGTCCTCATAATAATCTTGTGGAATAGATGCCTGAGCTGTAATTATTTCCATTTAGCACATGAAGGGAAGGGACAAGGAGCAATCATTTATTATGGACCCACTCTAAGCTAAGTACTTTACAAATACAATGCCTGGGGCAGGCCTTGCAGCCCAGAGCTGGGAGTGGGGGGTCAGGTGGGGAGGGGTCGGGCCTGCCTCAGCCTCATCAGACCGCACCCCTCTCCCCCAGGCCCTTCTCCTTCCCCCTCACCCCCCCTCAGGGAACTCCAGGGGCTCTTGTGACCCCCGCCTCCCATCTCCTTATCTCCTTTCATAACTTCTCACACCACAATCTTCCTGCATCCCCGCCCCCGAATACATTTGCCATTCTCCAGCCCCAGCAGCTTTCCTCACTCAGCCCACAGTGCCTTCAGACTCTCCACCCCCTATCAAAGGGCCCTCCCACCACCTCAGGGAGACCCCAGAGGGATGGGCGGGGCGGAGCTTCCAACTTGAAGGGGGGGGGAGGGCAGGCTGGCTCTCTCAGGTGCATGCTGGGAGGCGGGACTTCCGGGGAGCCTATTTCCGGGCCGGCAGAGTGGGAAGTTCTGTTTGATCTCGGTGTGTCCGCATCCAGGAAGAGAGGAGGAGGAAGAAGAAACGGAAGCCGGAGTGAGGGTGCCCCGGCTCTGGCTCCGGCCTGAGCACCCGCTCCTCTGTCACCCTGGCTATGCAAGGGGCCAGACGCGTGAACAGCCGGCTCCTGCCCGAGCTGAACCGCATCCTCTACATCCGCATCCTGCCCTGGGAGATGACGGCCGAGGAGATGTCGGCAGGTACAGGCCCATCCACCGACTCCGCGTCGGGAACCCCCCGGAGACTCGCGGCACCGCCTGTGTAGTCCACGAGGACATTTTCGATGCCAAGAAGGCCTGGACCCCCTGTCCGCGTCAGCGTGTGCAGCCGCTACCTCGCGGTGCTCCACTGCAATGCCCCCCGGGCTTTCCAGAAGATGGACACGAAGCAGAAGGAGGAGCCGCTGAAGCTGCAGAAGGGGAAATGCTGCCACCGCACCTGACCCCCGGCCTGCCCGCATGGGCCTGTTGGCTCCCTTTGGACACCTGTGGTCCGGCTGTGGTGGTCAGGGGGTCAGCGACAGGGCCTCAAGATTGCAGAACCTTTGTCAGGACCCACTTGTGTTTACCCTTGTGCCCAGGTTGAGAGCACCATGCCCTCTGTAGGACCAAGGTTGGCAAATACAAGCCCTGGGCTCAGACGTGGCTCTGCTGGTCTCCATCTGTGACCCCACCCACTACGCCCTGCCCTGGGCCTTCTTTTCTACCTTGACCAGACTGGAAGCCAGCCTCAGACACCTCCTCCAGGGCTTGGGGAGCCAGAGTGAGTTTGTTCCTCTGTAAAATGGGGAGATGTCCTGGGCACATTCCAGACTCAGTTCCTGATTTTTCTCCCTAGGCATCTAGAGGGCAACACAGGAAGACCTGAGTTCAAATCCAGCCTCAGACATTTCCTAGCTGTGGGACCTTGGGCAAGTCAATGAACCTCTGCTTCCATCAGGGCCAGTAATGGTGCTTACCCCTAGGGCTGTATATCAGCCCCTTGCCTGGGTCCTGTATTGTCCTCCCGTGCCCTCATCCTGCTTAGCAAACAGTCGGGCTAGTAAGTGTTTATTAATAAAGAGAGGACTGCTCCTAAAAAATAAAAAAATACAATCTTGCTGTTCAATCCTATCAACAACTCTTTGGAGTAGGTGCTAATATCTCCATTTTATAGGTGAGCAAACTGAAGCAGGCATTACTTAAATGACTTTAGGGAAATATGGTTCAGAGAGGTTGGATGATTTGCTCAATATTAACCAACTAGTGCCTGAGATAGGATTCTGTCCCAAGTCTTCCTAACTTTTAGTCTTGCTGTTATTCAGTCATCTATCAATGGGATCTGATTTTTTTGTCCTTCCATTTGGTGTTTTCTTGGCAAAGACACTAGAGTGGTTTGCCAGTTCCTTCTCTACCTCATTTTATAGATGAGGAAACTGAGGCAAACAGAATTAAGTGACTTTCCCAGGGTCACATAGCTAATAAGTGTCTGAGGTCAGATTTGAACTCAAGAAGATTTTTTTTTTATTCTAGAGCCTACACTCTATTCACTGTGCCACCTAGCCTACACTCTATCCATTATACCATATTCTTCTGGTTACCACCTGCATACAAAACAATCTTGACAAATAAAAAATATGCTGAATTTGTTAAGGCAAAATTTGATAGGAATATATGTGAATAGAGTAGCTAAGTAACACAGGGCACCTGGGTGGTTCAGTGGCTAGAGCACTGGGCCTGGAGTCAGGAAGACCTGAGTTCAAATCTGGCCTCAGACACTTAGTAGTTGTGTGACCCTGGGCAAGTCACTTAACCTTGTTTGCCTCAGTTGTTCATTTGTAAAATGAGTTGGAGAAGAAAATGACAAACCACTGCAATATCTTTTAAAACCTCAAATGCGGTCACAAAGTCAGATCTGATTGAAATGATTTGACAACACGCATAAATAAATTCTTAGATTACTTAATGAGTGCAAAATGAGAGAGCTATGCATAGACAGTAATTTGTCTGAAAATGATCTAGGGATTTTAGTGGACTGCAAACTCCTTTTGAGTCAACATGGCAGTCACATATAGAGGACCTTAATGAATTGGAGAATGTCCAGAGAATGTGGTAAAGAGGTCTCAAAGACAAAACTAGGTGAAAGTCATTTGGCATGTCCAGCCCAAAGCAGAGGAGATTCAAGAGACATAAAACTCATGGTCAGGTCCTGGATATCCCAAAAGTTGTAGTGTAATTTTCAATTATTAACGTCTAAAACTTTGCATTTGCATTTGAAGGTGTGTTGTATGGGAAACTATAATTGTTCTGTTTGGTGTACAGAGGGCCAAATAAGGAGTAAAAGGGAGAAATTTTAAAGAGGCAAGTTTAATGACATCTGGAAAAACTACTCCACTCCCATAGTCTTCAAGAATTTATGGTCACCTCCATGACTGAAAACAGATCATAAAGTATACCCCACATATTATCTTTGAATCCCACAGGATTGGTAATACAGGTATTATTATATGAAGTGGAAACTGAGGCCTTGAGAGAATCACAAGATTATAGGATCATAACTTTACAGGGGAAGTCACTAGCACTCTGACGGACCAGGAAAAATCTTCCTGCAGAAGGCAGCACTTCAGGTACGTCTCGAAGGAAGCCCAGGATGAATGTCAGGAGGCAGAAGTAAGGAAGGAGAGCAATTCATATATGAAGGACAGACAGTGCAAAGAGATTGAGTGCCATGGGCAAGGAATATTAAGAAGTCTAGTGCATGGAGAAGAAAAAAAAGTGGATATTAATGAGATCGGGTAGGACCTCTGCCAACATCCATCACAATGAGAACATTTCAAATGTCTCCTCTTGCAGGACTGTAAGTTCACAAATGAATAACCAACCAAAGTATTTGATATGGTGGGGTCAACTTGTCCATCCCACTATAATATGGGTGGACTGATTTCATTAGTTCTAAGCTACTTTTGATGGATGAATGTCGATCTTAGCCTTGAGTATGTTCAGAGAAGGTAATGGGATAACATTATTTATTATATAATTCCACCAATGATGGCCAGTTTTCTCTCTTTATTTGATGTCCAGCGTAGATCAGGTTAGGGAGAGAGTATCAAGAGAGTCACGTTTTAGAATTATGAATGAAGAGAAAGGGGGACCTGTCAGTTAGAGAAGCCTCTGTAACAGATGATATAATACAGCATAGAGAAATCTGTGTCTCTCTTAAATTTTAAAAATTATACCCGAGAGAGCAGAATTAGTAAGGGGAAATACTGTCTCAAAGGAGACAGAAATGAAAATAAATTTTCTGCTGGGCAAGAGAAATATCCCACAAAGTCAGTATATTAGAAGAAAGAGGGAAGAAGAGGAAACCAAGGCTGGTTATTCCAGAAAAGAAAACATTTAAGGGTGAAAGGATAGATGCTTTCAAAGTCAAAGATGGATTAGAATTTTTCTTCCTGACTTCAAGGAGCAAAATCAGAAATAATGGTTTTGGAGATAGGACTTTTTAGTTCAAATACTGACTCTCTTCCTTTCAAATTGTGTGATATTGGATATCACTTCTCTGGGGCACAGTTTCCTTATCTGTAAAATGGAAGTAAAAAGAACACAGGCATAATAAAATCTGTTTCCCAAGATTGTTTTAAGGATGAAATGAGATAATGGATGAGACATGTTTCCAAACTTTAAAGCATACTTATATTTGCTTGTCCTGCTAACTACTCCATATCTGTGATCTAGGATAAGCTGAAAAGAAGTAGATTAGGATTGTCATCAGTAAAACAAATTCCAGATAAGGAGAGCTATCCAAAAGTGTAATGGGCAGCCTCTGAAGGTGTCCCATCACTAAAGCTCTTTCAGCAAAGACTGTGATAGAGGGGATTCCTGTGGGACATGATGGCCCCAATGACATTTCCAGTTATGACAGTCTGATTTTGTGAATCATGCTCCAGTTCTCTTGATGCCCTTAGTTCTGGTCTACCATTAAAGACCCCTTACACAACACTTTCTCCTTCCTTCATCTCATTTTCTCTGGTCTCCCCTTTGCTGTCTCCTTCCTGCCACTCTGGGTCATGGGACTTGATAAGATTTTGATGTC
>NW_027185797.1:13132819-13155216 GCF_028583685.1 Petaurus breviceps papuanus | reverse complement strand
GTACACCAAGAAATACAAATGAGGAGAAAGGTATAGGAATGAGGAAAAGAGATCAAAAGAGAGTGGGGATCAAAGGGGGAAACGAGTCACATGTACAGTAATACTTATAGTAGCTCTTTTTGTGGTGTCAAAAAAAAAAAAAGGAAACTAAGGGGTTGGCCATCCATTGGGAATTAGTTGAACACATTATGGTATATGAATGTATTGACACTTGCATTATAAGAAATGATGAAGTGGATGGATTCAGAGAGATTTGAGGAGATTTGTATAAACTGATGCAGAATAAAGTGAGCAGAATGAAAACAATATCTACAATAATGACAACACAATAAAGACAAATACCTTTGGAAGACTTAAGGACTGTGATCAATGCAATTATCAATCATGATTTCAAAGGACTGATGATGAAGCATACTAATAACATTCTGCAAAAAGGTGGTGGAATTTGTATGCAAAATATTTTTTAACATGGGCACTTTGGAAATTCATTTTGTTTCACTATGACTATTTGATAAAGGGAATTTTTTCTTTCTTTTAAATAGGAGCCTGAAAAGAGGAAGAATACATTTTCATTAATTGAAAATATATATTTCAAGAAGGGGGGCAGAGAAAAGAAAAGTGCAGGAGGGCTGCAAAGAAAGTGAAAGAGAGACAAATATTTATGGATTGGAGAAGTAGGTCATAGGATCACAGATTTAGAACTAGAAGGAATTTTTAGAAGTCATAAAGTTCAACCTCCTCATTTTACAGAAAAGAAACTGAGGTCCAGAGACTTACAATGACCTTTCTAGTGTCACATAAGTAGTAGTAGCATCAAAGTTTAAACCTAGATCCTGTGGCTTCACATCCAGGGTTAGGCAGAAAGGATAGGAAAGTGAGTGGGAATGAAATCACTATAAGCAAAGAACTGATTATTCCAAAAAGACAAAGCTCAGCTTTGAAATGATGCTGTTCAAACAATTAATCATTAGAGACGGTTCTTCCAGGTTCTATTGACAAACAAGGATGCAGTCAGTAATTTCCAAAGAAACATCCCTTGCCATTGTTAATGATGGATAGATAATTGAAGAAAAACAAGAGGAAGCAAAACAGTGATTATTGATCATTCTAACTGTTGGCAGCTTTTTCTGGAAAGAGAAATTAAAGTCCATCCTGCCAGGTATTACTTTCAGATTCATAGTTCTTGGGGCACCAAAGGATCTTCATGGTACCAACTCATTGTGCATTTTCTAATTCAGATCTCTAAGTTGAAAGTTCTCCAAAACTCTCAAATATTAATAGGAAGAGCAAGGAAAAAAAAGGAACCAAGCATTACCATAGTTCAGAACTGAATTTACTATATAGAATGGACCTTATATGATAGATCAAATCAAGGAATGATTATTTGTCTTATATATGGGAATACACAGAGCACTGGAACGTCTTCAGTGGGAGAATCTTTGAATATAGGATCTTTTTTCCTACAAGGTGGAAGACAACTTTTCTGAATTGGAATAGATGAGTGTTGCCTGAACCACAGAGAGGGTTACTACCTTCTCATGTCACATGGGTAGTAAGTGCCAAGAGGCAGAATCAGAACCAAGCTTTTCCTGCCTCCCAGACCAGCAGATTACCTATGATTTTACACTGCATTTCTAGGATATGAAGATAAAATGTTATTCAGTAGTTTTCAGTCATATCCAACTTTTCAGGACCCCAGTTGGGTTTTTCTTGGCAAAGAAACTGGAGTGGTTTGCTCTTTCCTCCTCCAGTTCATTTTATAGATGAGGAAATTTAGGCAAATAGGGTTTTAAGTGATTTGCCCAGAGTAACACAGTTAATAAGTGTCTAAGGCCAGATCTAAACTCAGGAAAATGCATCTTCTTGACTCCAGTCATGGAACTGTATTCAATGTGGCATCACCTAGCTGCCCCTAGAAAATGAAATATAACAAAATAAGAGTCATTTTATAAACCCTTTATTGTATACATAAGCATGTATATTGAATATATAATCTAAGTATTTCAGATAACTCTTATATTAGTGGCTCCCTGGTGCCTGGATGTTCTCACTTCTCACAGCTGCTTAGTAGCTTTCCTGACATCCTTCAAGACTAATCTCAACCTCTGCTGTCTGAAGAAGGCTCTTCTCAGGTCCTCCAGCTAGTGGAGAATTCCCCTCTGAGATCAGTTAGTCAGTCAACTAGGACATATTAATCACTTACTGTGGGCCAGGCACTATGCTAAATTCTGTGGGGGGTATGCAAAAATGGTAAAACAACAAATAAAAAAACATACCCTGCCCTCAAGAAGCTTAAATTCTACTATAGACACAGCATATAAATGACCAGGTACCTACAAGGTATTACAGAGTAGATGGAAGGTAATTTCAGAAGAGAAAGCACAAACATCTGGGTCATCATAGAAGGCCTCATGAACAAGGTGGGCTTTGAGATGAATCTTGACGAAAGTTGGGCAAACTAAAAGACAGATATGAAGGCATAATGGACAGCCAGGGCAAAGGCACAGAGAGGAGAAAAGGAAGGCTATATTAGAGAACAAGCAAGTAAGCCAGCAGGGCTGAAGTAGAGAGTTCATGGAGACCAGAGTCGTTTTCAGTCATGTCTAGCTCTTCATGACCCCATTGTAGTTTTCTTGACAAAGATACTGAAATGGTTTGTCATTTCTTTCTCCAGCTCATTTTACAAATGAGGAAACTGAGGCAGAGTTAAGTGACTTTCCCAAGGTCACACAGCTATTAAGTGTCTGAAGCCAGATTTGATCTCACGAAGAGGAGTCAGCTGCTAAATACAGGCTCATCACTCTTTCCACTGTGCCCAGTAGTATAAGATGATATGAAAGGTAGTGAGGGATCAGTGAATAGAAGAGTTTTAGAGAGAAGTGATTGATTTTTGTTTCTGCTTTTTGGAGGACAGTTGGGGTTAAGTGACTTGCCCAACGTCACAAAGCTAGTTTTTATGTTATGTCTGAGGCTGGGTTTGAACTCAGGTCCTCCTGACTCCAGGGCTGGTACTCTATTCACTGCACCACCTAGCTGCCCCAAGAAGTGATTAATTTTTAGCCTTATCCATGTGCATTCTGTATGCACCAATTTATTGTTTGTTAGAATTAGACCTCCCTGAGGGCAAGAATCATGTTTCTTTGATTGTTTTTCCTTTCTCCAGCACTTAGCATAGTACCTGGAACCTATTAAGTGTTTAATAAAAGCTTGTTGGTCAGCATATTGGCTTAGATTTTTACTTTTTAATGGAGCCTCCATTCATTCAACTGTTCATGTTCTCAATCCTCTCTCTAAATAAAGTCCAGGTGGTGGAGCCAAGATGACGGAGAAAAGGCATCAACTTGCCTGAACTCTCCCCACAAACTCTCTAAAAACCTTTAAATAATGCCATAAAATAATTTCCTAGAGTGGCAGAACCCAGAAAAGGATGGGGTGAAATAATTTTCCAGCCAAAGACAACCTATAATATTGACAGGAAAGTTCTGTTGTATTTGGGTGAGAGTGGGCACAGTCCAGTGCAGTCTGTGTCAGCACAGACCCAGCAAACCAGGGGTAGGCTTTCAGAGCCACTGAATCAGCAGCAACAGTAGCTGCTTCTGGAGACAAATGAGTCAACAGCTTAGTAAAGACACACACACACACACACACACATACAGACACACACTCACACACACACAAATACTGAAGAAAATAACACCTTAAAAATAAACCAGGCCAAATGGTAAAGTGACACAAAAAGTCATTGAGGAGAAGAATGGCTTAAAAAGCAAAATTGGCCAAACAGAAAAAGATGCAAAGCAATTCACTGAAGAAAAAACTCCTTAAAAAAGTAGAATTGGCCAAATGGAAAAAGGAGATTTAATAAAAAGCTCACTGAAGAAAATAATTTCTTAAAAATGGAATTAAGGAAATGGAAGATAATGACTTTATAAGAAATGAATAAACAATAAAACAAACGGAAAAAAATAGAAGACAATGTGAAATATGTTGTTGAAAAAACAACTGACCTAAAAATAGATCCAGGAGAAATAACTTAAAAATTATTGTAACACCTGAAAGCCATGATCCAAAAAAAAGAACCTAGACATCATCTTTCAAGAAATTATTAAGGAAAACTACCCTGATAATCTAGAACCAAAGGTTAAAATAGAAATTGAAAGAATCACCAATCATCTCTTGAAACATTCCACATTGATCCCAGAGTGTCCATGTCAAGGAGAAAATATTGGAAGCAGCCAGAAAGAATCACTTCAAGTACCATGGAGCCATAGTCAGAATATTAGAAGATTTAGTACCTTCTACATTAAAGGATCAAAGGGCTTGACATATGATATTCCAGAGAGCAAAGCATCTAGGATTGCAACCAAGAATCACCTACCCAGCAAAACTGAATATAATCCCTTCTGGGGGAAAAAGAGATATTGAATGAAATAGAAGATTTTCAAGCATCTTTTATGAGAAACCAGAGATGAATAGAAAATTCCACTTTCAAATATGAGACTGAAGAAAAGCATAAAAAGGTAAACAGGAAAGAGAAATTATAAAGGACTTAATAAGGTTAAGTTGTTTACATTCCTACATGGGAAGATGTTACTTGTATCTCATAATAACTTTTTTATTATTAGGGCAGATAGAAGAAGTATATATAGGCAGAGGGCATCGATATAAATTGAATATGACAGGGTTATAGATAAAAATATAAAATTAAGGGGTGAAAGAGGTATGTACTAGGAGAAAGGGAGAGGTAGAATTGGGTAAATTATCTCTCATAAAAGAGAAAAAAAAAACATTTACAGTGAAGTGGGAGAAAAGGAAGGTGGCAGAGGAGGGTAAGTGAATCTTTCTCATCAAAATTGGTTCAAAGAGGGAATAACATACACACTCGATTGGATATAGAAATCTATCTTACCCTACAGGAAAGTAGGATGAGAAGAGGATAAGAGAATGGGGTGGGGGAGGGAACTGATAGAAGGGAAGGCAAATTGGATGACAGGGTAGTCAGAAGCAAAATACTCTTGAAGACTGACAGGGTGAAAGGAGAAAGAGAATAGAATAAATGAGAGGGGGAATAAGATGGAAGGAAATAAGGAATTATGGTTAGCAATAGTAACTGAAAAAAATTTGAAGCAAGTTTCACTGATAAAAGTTCTATTTCTCAAACATAAAGAAATGAGTCAAATTTATAAAAATAAGAGCCATTCCTCAAAGGATAAATGATCAAAAGATATGAACAGTTTTCAGAAGAAGTAATCAAAGCTATCTTTAGTCATATGAAAAACTGTTCTATCTCACTATTGCTTGGAGAAATGCAATGTAAAACAATTCTGAGGTACTACTTCATACTTATGAGATTGGCTAGTAGGACGGAAAAGGAAAATGACAAATGTTGGAGGGGATGTGGGGAAAAATGAGACATTAATACACTATTGTGTATTATTCATTGTACAATACATTATTGTACATTCACTACCGTGAACTGATTCAACCATTCTGTAGAACAATTTGGATCTATGCCCAAAGTTATAAAACCATGCATACCCTTTGACCTAGCAATATCACTACTAGGTCTGTATCACAAAAAAGATTAAAAAAGGAAAATAATCTATATGTACCAAAATGTTCACAGTGGCTCTTTTATTGTTTTAAACTAAGGGGATACCCATCAACTGGGGAATGGCTAAATGAAGTGGTATGTGATTATGATAGAATAGCATTGTGCTATAAAGTATGTTTAGCAGGATGCTCTCAGAAAAAACCTGGAAAGCCTTACATGAGCTGAAGCAAAGAAAAATGCACTGCGTACAAAGTAACAGTAATATTATAAGATAATCAACTGTGAATAACTTAGCTATTCTCAGCAATACAATAATCCAAGACAACTCTGAACGACTTGGGATGAAAAGTACTATCAATCCCCAGAAAAAGAACTGATAGTATATGAATACAGTTTGGAACATACTTTTTTTTTTAACTTTATTTTTCTTGATGGTTTTTTTGTCTATGTTTTCTTTTTCAACAATGACTAATCCAGAAATGTTTTGCATGACTACACATGTATTACCTATATTGAATTGCTTGCCTCCTCAATGAGAGGGGGGTTGGGAGGGAGAAAGGGAGAGAATTTGGAACTCAAAGTTTTAAAGACAAATGTTAAAAAATGTTTTTACATTAACTGGGGAAAACTAAAATACTAAATAAATTTTAAAAAATTAAACCCAGACTCAACTTGACTAATAACTATACTCTGCCAACTTGCAGTAAAGGCTTGGTGTGGGACCAAAGCTGAGGACTGCTTAGCATGTCACAGCATAGCTCTAAAGCCTCCTGTGCTCGTTATTCTCTATTCAACTAACAGAGACTCCATTTCATCTAAATCCCTATAGTTTTCCCTTTGAGATGAGAAACTGAATTCAATGGCTCACTGCAGTCAAGATGTACTGCCTTTCCTTAATCCATCGCACTTGTTAGCCTATCAAAGAAATACATTGTCTTTATATATAGCCCTTTTATTCTCCCCCTGTTCTTTAGTATCAGGAGAGATATTGCTCTTGATGACAACTGTGCGAAATAAAAATGTGTTCAGCTATTGTGATAATATTTTGTTGTCATTAAAAGATAATCCCTGCAGGTTGGACTATTGCCATCTGTAGTATAACAAGAAGCATTAGCGCATTTTTCGAGTTTTTATTTTACTCTCGGGAGGCTTTGGATTCTACTGGAATGTGCATTGGTCTTGGTCAAAGACCTGGCTTTCGGAAATAGCTCAGCCATTCACACGACCTTTAGTAACTCACTTGACATGTCATAGATAATTTTTCTCACCTAATAATTAAGGATATTAATATTTACATTCCATACCTTGCGGTACTGGCATTGTGAGGAAAGTGATCCTGCTGACATGACGCAGTGTGCAGCACAGGATGTAAGCGCTTTGAAGGCACGGATTATTTCATTTTTCTTCTTTGTGTACAGAACACATAGGACAGTTTCTGACAGAAAGTAGTTGCTTAATAATGCTTGTATCTGAGGGAGGGGGTCCACCTCTACCTACCATACTTCAAAGTAATTACTTTTATTAACTAAGATACTTCTTGACTAAATCAATCAGAAATTGGTGTCAAAAGGCCAGGATACCTTGTGAATTAAAGACATTTCAGTTAGGTACAACAGGGAGAGTGTTCTGATTGAATAAGGGAAGCAGGTACTATTACTTTTCCTACTTTATAGATGAGGAAACTGTGTAAGAACAGAAATGACTCATCTAGGGTCACAGAGCTCAAAAGTGTTTGCTGCAGGTTAAATGACTCCAAGTCCATTTATAACCACTGGGCCACCTAGCTCCTTATAAACTCTATATAACACAGGAGAGGAGGAAACTATGTTGACCCAAGGGGGCATTAGATTGCCCTCAGACTTAAGATAAGCTAATTATGGTAACAGGATGTTAAAATTAATTTATTGGTGCTAGGTAAATGATATATGCTAGTATATTGATTTAAAATATCTGATAACGTAAGCTATTATATTCAATGAATGAGAAAACGCCTTGTGGACAAAGGACAGTGATAAGATTTTAGATCTGTGCTGTACTATGTAACTTCCAAAGCCATTTCATACACATTAACTAACTTAATATTACAACAACCCTGTGAAATAAGCAAAGCAGACATCAGGTCATATTTTAGACATGTGAAAAAGTAAGGTCAAAGCGGGTGAGAGAATTATTGAAGCCCCCAGTGTTAATTAACTGGCAAAACCAAGACTGGACCCCAGATCATTTCACCCTGACTCCAAGTCCACTACTTCTTCCACAGAAAACACTCTCTTTAGGAGTTAAGTCCAGGGATCAAACGTTTAATCCAAAATGGAGTCCTGGTCTTTGGGTTTTAAGGTGCAAAAGCTTCCTTCTCATTTTCCCAGGATGCAAACTGTAAGTTATGTGCCCCTGTCTTCTTCATAAGGCTGCTGTGGGAATTAGCAAAATAACATCTTTAAAGCAATTTTAGATTTGGAGAAGGAAGGTGCTTTATAAATAGAAGATAATACTATTCATATTCATGATGCTTGCCAACCCTGCAGTTTCCCTTGTGATTACTTGCCATTTTCCAGTAACTAACATGGGTTTTATCTTTTAATCACAATAGATTCTCATTAAAATGGGGGAAAAGACAGAATCAAGCGCATGGAAATATCTGCATATTGAATTTCACTCTTTTGTGCAATTTAAATATCATAGAATTGAGATGATTATCATTTTTTGTGCACTGTTGGATAATCTTTGCTATTTGAGAATAGAGCAAATACTACTATCTTCAGTTTTGAATGTGCTACTTGAGTGTGAAAAGGTTGACAACATTCATTACCTGGTTCAAGAATAGCAACAGAAGAGAAGAGAAGGGGAAGGAGATAGGCTCTTTTCTGTTTTCACTGGGAGTCACCAACCTTGCAGAAGTGATTTGACAAGGCCTTATGTGTTACAGGCAAATAGTGGGAAGATATTTAAATGGTAGTCACAAGCCCTGTCAGTGTATTGTGGCCCAGTGGGGCCCACTGGAAGAGGTGCTAAGGGGAAAACCCAAGGGAACAATCCATTTAACCTCTACTTGGCAGAGGAGTAATAGCAGCTCAATTGAACAAGCATTTAAGTAAAGACTAAGTGCCAGGTGCTTTAATAAGCACTGGGAATATAATGCAAAAGGGAAACATTCCCCATCCTAAATACATCTGAATAGGTCATGGGACAAGTTAGCTATTGACTTCTTAGCTAGACAACTTAAAAAGAAGACTAAACAAAATAGAAAGAATAATGAATTTGCTTGTAATTTTAGGTAGTTGTATGTATGGTATTAAGAGAGCTTCTAAAGAACCCAAGAGTTTATTCCATAATATATTAGAAATTATTGATTTAGATTGCTTTGTGGTTTGCCCAGATGTTTTATATCAGAAGCCAGAATGTAAAACCATGTTGTTTTTCATTTGGATGTGGTATGAAAACATATCAGTTTCAAAAAATCTGTCAACTCTAAAAGGCTCATTTAATTTCTGACAATATTTCTCTAGCTCATAGAGAACTACCCAGAAACGGGGCTTTGATTAGCATGCACCATTAATCATTTAAGGCAAAGTGGGCGCTCTCCTTCTCTTGCAGCAAAAAGGAACAGTCTAAGATGGCTAAGGCGGCAAGTGACGAACTGTAGGCATATTTGCAAGTATAAAGTATGCAATCCTGAGATGTTCGATTGCAAGACCGCTCATTTGTGATTATTACAGCCATTCATTCTCTCTGGCAAGGGAATATATCATCTGCCAAAAAACCATTGGGGAGGTTTATTTATTTATTTATTGCTATTTATTTTCATTTCTCAAAGAGGACAGGGTATTGCACTCTGATCAACAAGTTTATCCAACCAAAGGTTGGTTACTCTGACCCTCCTGGAGATCACTGAATGATTCACCTTTACTGTCATTAGAGGTCAGATATAATCACCACATAGTAACAGACTGAATGGAGAAAAAAAATTATTCCTTTAAGAAGAAATGAAAGTAACTATATTCTAATCCTGATCGTCATAAAGCAAAGCACATAGATTAAGAGATAACCCCTGACTACTGATCTAACCATGTCTGCCTATCTATCTATCTATCTATCTATCTATCTATCTATCTATCTATCTATCAATCTATCTATCTCTTGGGTCTAGTTATCTATTCATTTTCATGGATATCCAAGAATGTTTATCTACCTATACTATCTAGTAATCTATTCATTTACAGATATCTATTATATATATATTTATAGATATCCAATATATATCTTCATTGAAAACATTAAAAAACTATATAAATGTAAATTATTAATATAATACTCTCTATATGACCATTTTCATTCATTAATAAAAAATACATTGAATGTATAATATTTGATAATATACAATTAATCAATTGACAATAATTTATTAAATATTTATTATTTGCCATGCTCTGGTGATACAAAAAAAATCACTTGCTTTCAGGCAGCTTGCCTTCTGAGGGGGGAGCTAACATCTACATAAATAAATGGAATCAATTGTATCTTCTTTATAATGATCTTGTGAATAACTTAAAATAATTATTATTCTTTTTACCTTATGAGAAAACTGATACAGAGAGATTAAGTGAGCCAGTTTGGAACTCTAAAATAAAGGGCCTAAATGTGCTAGATAAGAAAGGAGAAACCAGACACAGAGGCAGGCCCAGAAGGTATGGCCTGCAGAGGCAGGGCCGGAAGATGCCTGATCAACTCTGAGGGCAAGTCATCCCACCAACCACAAAGGCCACTACCAGGCCTATCACCAAAGGGCTGGGACTGGAAAGAGCAAGGTAAAAACCAAATGCAGGGGCTCCTGGCCCGGACAGCAAATACTCCTGGGGCTATCACTTCATTATCCAGAAATTAAAAAAAAAAAAAAACCCCCAACAAGACCCCCAAAAAACAAGAAAACAGAGTGAACTACACCTGCCCCAACCCCTCCCCCCCCCCCCCCCCCCCCCACCCTGAAAACATAGTAACTATTGCTCCAGGGCAAAACCCTCTACAGTAAAGGCTTGGGATCCCTAGAGGAAGGGAGTGGCTAGGGCCCTGCTTCAAAATGGGTAGAAAGCAGACTACAAAGACTCTGGAGTCCTACTATCCTCTGAGGGAGGAACCAAACTCAGAGGGAGACAATGTGGACTCCACACCCACAGCTGAAACATCAACAGGGAACAGGTCCCAAGCACAGAAAGCTGTCCTAGATGAGATCAAAAGGAACTTTGAAAACAGAATGAAAGAGATAGAAGACAAAATGAATAATTCTCTCAAAACCAAAATTGCAGAATTAGAAAAACATTATAACGAAGAAAACATCTCTCTAAAAAGAAAAGTCTATGATATAGAAAAGTAGCTCCAAAAATTAACCAAGGAAAATGATTTGATAAAAAGTAGAATCAACCAAATTGAAACAAATAACTCTATGAGGAACCAAGGATTAGTCAAACAATACAACAAGAATGAAAAATTAGAAAAAGAGGTAAAATACCTCAATGGAAAAATAACTGACCTGGAAAACACATCCAGGAGAGATAATCTGAGGATCATAGGCCTACCAGAAAATCATGATGAAAAAAATGAGCCTGGTCAACATTCTCCAATAGCTCATTAAGGAAAATTTCCCTGAGATACTAGAACCTGAGGGTAAAATAGAAATAAAGAGAATCCACTGGACACCTGCTGAAAGAGATCCCAAACTGAAAAGTCCTCGAAATGTTGTGGCCAAACTCCAGAACTACCAGATAAAAGAGAAAATACTTCAAGCAGCCAGAAACAATTCAAATATTGAGGGTCCACAGTAAGGATCACACAGCATTTGGCAGCCTCTACAGTGAAAGATCAGAGGCAGTGGAATACAATTTTCTGAAAGGCAAAAGAGCTCGGGTTACAACCAAAGATCACATACCCAGCGAGACTGAGCATATTCTTCCAGGCAAAGACATGGTCGTTCGACAACATAACAGAGTTCCAGACCTTCCTGATAAAAAAGCCTGAACTCAATAAAATTCAACCTCCAATTAAGAGATGCAACAGTGACATAGAAAGGTAAACAAGGAAAACACATACACACACACACACACACACACACACACACACACACACCCTGCTATTTGATAAGAGCAAACTGGTTGTAGACAAGTAGAGGGTATGAGTACAAAATACACAAAATGACGATTAAAAAAATCTTATTCAGAGCTACAAAGGGACTGCAATGGAAGAAGAGCAATGAATGAAGTGGAAAAGTGTAAATTATGCCGCACAAAGAGGCATAAACACAGTATAGCAGAGGAAAAGAAGGGAGGGAGATGAGTATTATATGAGCTTTTCCCCCATTGGTTTCAGTGCAAGGAGGGAATAACAACCAGTTAAACATAGGACTCTATGGAGAAGAAACGCCAAAAGTATTATTTTAGAGAGAAAGAGGGGAGGGAGAGGAGCTTCTCATGAGATTTGTTCCTGTCACGCTTGGTGCGAAGAAGAAATAACATGCTTCATTAAGAATAAAAATATCCTACAGGCAGTAATAGGGGGAAAAGGCTATGAAGGGGGGGGGTCAGTAGGGAGGGAACAAGTAAGGGGAAAGGGAAGGAAAAGGGAGGGGGGCTGATAAGGGAATACTGAGGGAGGCGGTGGTCAAAAGGAAAACTATTAAGGGGGGCAAGGAAGAAGGGGGTAAAATATGAGCATTAACAGGGAAGGGAATAGGATGGAGGTAAAGAAACAGATAACAATCGTAACTGTAAATGTGAATGGAATGAACTCTCCCAAAAAATGGAGACAGATAGCAGAATGGATTAGAAATCATAATCCTACAATATGCTGTTTACAAGAAACACATTTAAAACAGAGAGATACACACAGGGTAAAGGTAAAAGGCTGGAGTAAAATATATCATGCCTCAGCTAAAGTAAAAAAAAAGCATGGGTAGCAATCCTTATTTCAGATAAAGCAAAAACAAAAATTGACCTAATTAAAAGAGATAAGGAAGGAAACTATTTCCTGTTAAAAGGCACCATTGAGAATGAAGCAATATCATTACTTAACATATATGCACCAAGTGGTATAGCATCCAATTTCCTAGAGGAGAAGGTAAAGGAATTAGAGGAAGAAATAGACAGCAAAAATATACTAGTGGGAGACCTTAATCTCCTCTCTCTGAACTTGATAAATCCAACCTCAAAATAAACAAGAAAGAAGTTAAGGAGGTGAACAGAATTTTAGAGAGGATCGGTATGATAGATCTCTGGAGAAAACTGAATGGGGATAAAAAGGAATACACTTTCTTCTCGGCAGTTCATGGCACATACTCAAAAACTGACCACATTCTAGGGCACAAAAACCTCACAATTTTATGCAGTAAGGCAGAAATATTAAATGCATCCTTCTCAGATCATGATGCAATAAAAATTATATGCAATAAAGGGCCATGGAAAGACAGACTAAAAACTAATTGGAAATTAAACAATTTAATCCTAAAGAATGAGTGGGTCAAACAAGAAATTATAGAAATAATCAGTAATTTCATTCAAGAGAATGATAATAATGAGACAACATACCAAAATTTGTGAGATGCATTAAAGGCAGTCCTTAGGGGAAGTTTTATATCCCTGAGGGCATACATGATTAAATTAAAGAAAAGGGAGGTCAACAAATTGGGCATGCAATTGAAAAACCTAGAAAAAGAACAAATTCAAAATCTCCAATTAAATACTAAATTAGAAATGTTGAAAACCAAAGGAGAGATTAATAAAATTGAAATTAAGAAAACTATTGAATTAATAAATAAAACTAAGAGCTGGTTTAATAAAAAAACCAACAAAATTGATAGACTCTTAGTCAATACAATAAAAAAAGAAAGAAGAAAACCAAATTATGAGTATCAAAAATGAAAAGGGTGAATCTACCTCCAATGAAGAGGAAATCAAAACAATAATTAGAAATTATTTTTCCCAATTGTATGAACATAAATTTGACAATCTTAGGGAAATGGATGAATATTTACAAAAATACAAGTTGCCCAGATTAACTGAAGAGGAAGTAAATTACTTAAATAACCCCATCTCAGAAAAAGAAATTGAACAAGCCATCATTCAACTCCCTAGGAAAAAAATATCCAGGGCCAGATGGATTTACTAGTGAATTCTATCAAACATTAAAGAACAATTGATTCCAATAGTCTACAAACTATTTAGAAAAATTAGTGAAGAAGGAGTCCTACCAAATTCTTTTTATGACACAAATATGGTACTGATACCTAAATCAGGAAGAGATAAAACAGAGAAAGAAAATTATAGACCAATCTCCCTCATGAATATAGAAGCAAAAATTCTAAATAAAATACTAGCAAAAAGACTACAGCAACTTATCTCAAGAATAATACACTTTGTTCAGGTAGGATTTATTCCAAGAGTGCAAGGATGGTTTAATATTCGGAAAACCATCAGTATAATTGATCATATCAACAATAAAACTAGCAGAAACCACATTATCATCTCAATAGATGCAGAAAAGGCTTTTGACAAAATACAACATCCATTCCTATTAAAAACATTAGAAAGTATAGGAATAAATGAAGCCTTCCTAAAAATAATAGGTAGCATCTATTTAAAATGATCAGTAAGTATTATATGTAATGGGGAGAAGCTAAAAGCATTTCCAGTAAGATCAGGGGTGAAACAAGGGTGTCCACTATCACCCCTCTTATTCAGTCTGGTACTAATTGTTAACAGTAGCAATTAGAGATTAAAAAGAAATCAAAGGAATCAAATTAGGCAAAGAAGAGACTAAGCTATCACTCTTTGCAGATAATATGATGATATACTTAGAGGATCCTAGAGAATCAAGTAAAAAACTACTTGAGACAATAAGTAAATTTGGCAAAGTTGCAGGATATAAAATAAACCCACATAAATCCTCAGCTTTCCTATATATTTCCAATGAAATTCAACAGCAAGAGATAGAAAGAGAAATCCCATTTAAAGTTACTGTCGACATTATAAAATATTTGGGAATCTACCTGCCAAAACAAACCCAGTGCCTATATGACCACAACTACAAAACACTTTTCACACAAATAAAGCCAGATCTAACAAATTGGGAAAATATCAATTGCTTGTGTCTGGGTCAAGCTAATATAATAAAAATGACAATTTTACCTAAATTAAATTATATATTTAGTGTAATACCAATTAATATACCAAAAAATACTTTATAGATCTAGAAAAAAATAGTAATAATTTTCATTTGGAAGAATAAACGGTCCAGAATATCAAGGGAATTAATTAAAAGAAATGCTAGGGAAGGTGGACTAACTATACCAGATTTCAATCTATATTATAAAGCAGCAGTCATCAAAACTACTTGGTACTGAGAAATAGAGGAATGGATGAATGGAATAGATTAGGCACACAAGATTCAGAAGTCAACAAGTATGGTAGTCTAATGTTTGGTAAACCCCAAGACTCTAGTTTTTGGGATAAGAACTCACTATTTAACAAAAAACTGCTGGGAAAACTGGAAGATAGTATGGCAGAAACTGGGCATAGACCATTATCTAACACCATATACCAAAATCAAGTCTAAATGAGTGCATGATCTAGGTATAAAGGTTGATACTGTAAGCAGTCTCCTAAAACAAGGAATAGTTTACCTGTCATATTTGTGGAGAAGGAAAGAATTTATGACTAAACAAGAATTAGAGAACATTATAAAATATAAAATGGATAATTTTGACGACATGAAATTAAAAAGCTTCTGTACAAACAAAGCCAATGTAACCAAGATTAAGAGGGAGGTGGGAAATTGGGAAAGAATGTTTACAAACTATGTCTCTGACAAAGGACTTATTTCTAAAATATACAGAGAATTGAGTCAAATTTAAAAGAATACAAGTCATTCCCCAAATGATAAATGGTCAAAGGATATGAACAAGCAATTTTCAGAGAAAGAAATTAAAGATATCTATAAGCACATGAAGAAATGCTCTAAATCACTATTGATTAGAGAAATGCAAATCAAAACAACTCTGAGATACCACATCTCACCAGTCAGATTAGCTAAGATGACAAAACAGGAAAATGACAAATGCTGGAGAGGATGTGGGCAAATTGTAACACTAATGCATTGCTGGTGGAGTTGTGAACTGATCCAGCCTTTCTGGAGAGCAATCTGGAATTATGCCCAAAGGGCTATAAGTAATTTTGTATCCTTTGACCCAGCAATACCACTCCTAGGGTTATATTCCAAAGAGATCATAGAAGTGGAAGGAAGACCCATATGTACAAAAATGTTTATAGCAGCTCTTTTGTGGTAGCAAATAATTGGAAATTAAGGGAGTGCCCATCAATTGGGGAATGGCTGAACAAGTTGTGGTATATGCATGTTATGGAATACTATTGTGCTATAAGAAATGAGGAACAGATGGACTTCATATTTACCTGGAGAGGCTAATACAAACTGATGGTGAGTGAGAAGAGTAGAACCAGGAGAAATTTGTACACAATTATGGACACAATGTATGTGTGATGACCACCTTTGATAGACTGGACTCTTCTCAGCAATAGAGTGATATAAGTCAATCCCAAAAGACTCATGATGGAGAGAAATGTGTGCATCCAGAAAAAAGAACTAGAAAGAACTGAGTTTATATCCAGATGGAAGCAAAATACCTCATTTTTTTCCCTTTTCTTGTTTGGTTTTATGTCCTCTTTACCATTTTTCATTCCATCTGATACAATCCGTCTTTATCACCTGAGTAATGTATAATGTGAAAGTATTTACAGATCCTATACTTGACTATATGCTGCCATGGGGGAGGGGGAGAAGGAAGGGAGGGTTACAAAATGTGAAACTGAAGGAATTGTGGAATTGAATCCCTTAAACTAAAAGTAAACAAACAAATTAATTTAAAAATAAATTAAAAAATTTTAAAAAAGAAAGTGAATTTTGTCCAAGCAAAAGAATGAATAAAATCTTTTTCTCTCTTCCCTCCCCCCAAAAAGAAAGGAGAAATGAAACCACAGAAAAATAAAACAAAACAAAATAAAATAAAACTAACACTAAGAAGAGCATTTCCACTGGACTAGATATTCCCAAAGGTTCATGAAAGTATCATATGATTGATTTCCGAGAATCAGGAAAGAAGGAAAGATACTAAATGCTTAGAAAAAAATAATCACAGAACTATTTATAATCAAAATAATGTGACTTGGGGTATACCAATAACTCTCAATTCCTAGTGACTACTTTTTTATGTCCAAAAATGTTTTATGAGAATAATCTACAATTGTACTAAAGGTATCCTTGATAAAAGTTACAAAAGGAGCAGGAAAACTTGTAAATGATATTCTAAAGAGAATATTACAGTCATACAACTGAACAAAAGGTGCTGAGAACAGAATATAGCATTGTGATTATTTTTTGTTGACAATAAAATAAAAATACAACAAAAACAAAAAAGATTTGATTTAGTAGTGGGAAGCATCATCTTAAAGGTTCTCTTCCTGTACAATATTTGTCATTTGTATGTTCAAATACAAAAATGTATAGTCCTTGCAAGATATAAGAGGTTTGGTTGTATAATAATTCTATTAATAATCTATTCTCTTAAATTATTGTCTAAAATGTATAAAATTCAATGTTATGCTTAGAAAATGTATTTGTAGCTCTTGTCAGAAATGAGCCAGCACTGTATAGGATATATAGCTCTGGACCCAGAGTCAGGGAGATCTGGGTTTGAATCTCACACATGATTAGATGTATTCCTGAGGAGAGTTAGCCTTAAGGTTCTCTAAAGTTACTTCCAGCTCTCAATCTATGAACCTCTGGTCCTATGCCTAGGGTGAAATACAAGTTAAAGCTCTATTCCTTATCAAAGTGACTTCCTATATATGCTATGTTTTATTTTATTTTTTTTGCCTTTTACATTGTGTTATTTGCCACAAGCATTGAAATGATGAAGAAGCTCCTAAATCAGATCTCCAGTCACTCAAAAGAATGCACCCTGTACACAGGGGAAAACAAAACAACAAAAAGCAGTTTGGGTGTGGAGAAGAAAGGGGAGGGAAAGCAGCATTTATGAAGTGCTTACTATTACCAGATATTGTACTGTATATTGAGGGTTACCAAGAGGCCTCAAAACTCTCAAAGAGTCAGAATGATCTCTACCCCAAGCATGTGAAGACTTCCCCCATCAGAATGGGTGGATGAGAACAATTTGTTCCAAGGACCATGAAAGTGGCCGAAGCAGGTACTGTGGAGTGCTCAGAGCTTGGCCAGACATGGAAGACGCCTAGCTCTGCTGCATTCGAGGCTCATACCAGTCGTCTTTTGTCTTAGCACTCTACTTCAATGATTCCAGAAGAGAGAATTAGGCTGATAACTTTGCACAATTCTGTCTCATTTAAACCCAAATTGCACACAAGTTAAGCCATCACCAGTGATGTCATTGGCCCTCTTAGAAAACAAAGGACAAACAACGACATGCAGACATTGTGTTCAGCACTGTACACATATTATTTCATTTCATCTTCACAACAACCCTGGGAGATTGGTCCTGCTATTATCCCCATTTTACAGCTGAGGAAACTGAGGCAATCAGTGGTTAAGTAACTTTCCCAGTGTCTAAAGCTGGGTTGAACCCAGGTTTTCCTGATTCTATCTACAATGACACTGCATTAGTAAGATAAGGACATTGAGGATGAGAGGATAAGAGACTCACTTATGCTCCCCCAACTACTAAGTATCTAAGGCAGGATTTGAACTCAGATATTCCTGACCCCCAAAAGAAACCCTGTAGTCACTGTGCTGCCTCAGAAAGAATAATTTCAGACGGATATACAACTGGAGCAGAGTTCCTAGAGTTAGTCATTTTTCTTGGGCAGACACTATAGGTAAAATATGAATCAAAGAATTTCACAAAAGTCAAAAAGTAGGCCAGATTGCATTTGAGAAATCATATTTTTAAGAAGATGTTTTATTTATGTCTTCCAATTTTAACATCATCATAGCTATCCCAAGAATCTCTCCACTCTCTCCTGCCACAGAGCCTCCTTATATAACAAACAACACTTAAAATTCACACAACTTATTAATATTTTAAGAAATTGCAAAAACATGTGCACCATGTTACACTTGCATAGCTCCCACTGCCATGAAGGGATTTGTTGGGGGAGATCACTTTACATCTCTTTATTTCTGCCCTTCTTGATCTTTGTTTTGATACATTTATTTTCTATTTTTGGCATGTGGTTGTTCTTTCCGTTAATACCATTATAGTTATTGTGTGTATTGTTTGCTTAGAGCTACTTACTTTAATCTATTGACTCATATAGATCTTTCCATGTTTCTCTATTTTCATCACATACATAATTTCTTACAGCATAATATTATTACATTTTATTCATTTACCACAATTTGTTTAATCATTGCCCATTCAATTGACATTGACTTTGTTTCCAATTATTTTCATGCAATATGTCTTTAATGAATTCAAGCTTCTTCTTGAAAACAAGGCCCATATATATTATTGTCTATATTCATTTCCACAAGCAAGTCATGGAATACAAACATTATAAAAAATTTTGTAGGGTCCCTAGTAATAGGGTATGACAGGGATGAGGAGCCTTCAAGATCTTACCCATGAAGACACGTCCCGAACACAAGGTGTAAAGAATGTCATCAGAGACAGGTATAATGAGAAAAGAAGATGAACCAATCATATGGTATGAGGGATAGATAAACAATGTACAGCTTATGTTCTCCATCTGTATTCTTGCAATATTAAGAAATGGAGAGGAAAATTCCAAGGATAATAGGTGGATGCCTTGTGGAGTTTTGTGGAAGGATGTGGGCAAGAGTCACACAGTCTGTTGTCCTTATGTCTAGAACTCACGTCTATGAGATCACAGATCCATTAAAATATTAAGTCACTTTTGCTAGTAACATTGTGTATGGTTTAAGGAATATTTTATTATATTATTTAGTATGTTTGTTCATGTACTTTCTGGAGTGCAATAGCTTCCATCTAGCTATGTTCTCTTTTGTTATATTATATATATATGTATATATATATATATATATATATATATATATACATGTTAGTTAGCTATCCACTAACAGACATATAATTATTTTTTGCTGCAGTCCCCATCTGCTTGGTTGTCAGCTGACTGCTCCCTGCTCAAAATGTCCCATAGATCAGTTTTGGACAGCAATGATTCCAACACAAATATCCAGAACTCTTAGTTTACATTGTTCAAGTCTGATAATGCAAATTAAATATCAGCCCTGTTTTGTCATTATTCTCTTAATACCTTTCACTCCCTCTCCCTAATTCTCCCTTTCACACACGGTTTCTGCAGGACCCAGGATGCTTTCTACTTTAGAATGACTATCAATTTTTTCAAATGTGTTTTGGCCTATAATTTGTTAACAGCCATAACCAATTAGGCAGTTACAGAAAGCTTATAATTTCTGTTAGTTCCTTTTAGATGGAAATCCATCATAGTAGAATGCACAATAATGTCATAAGATCACAGAGAAATAAAAAAGGAAGGAAGGGAAAAGGAATTTAAGGGAGGTAAGTCAGAGGAGGTTCAGGGATAGGAAATGAATGCACATAATAGGTACTTAATAAATGCTTAAATTGAGAGTTAAAACAAAAGCAGCATATACAAAATAATCCCATAAATCTCCAATTCGTTAATCAATTGCAACTCCACCTATTATCTGGAAGAGATTTCGTCTTGTCCATGCATGAAGGCATAATTCATGCAATAATATTTTTCCAATCACAGATATTTCCAGATGAGAAGATAAAAATTAATCCATTGAACCATTTGTAATATCAAACTACAAGATCTTGCAGGTAAATAATAATCTCCACTCTAACAGAATGCAAATGATAAATGGTAGATTGCGACATGGTTCCAGAGAAGAAATTTCCTGACTATCGATGACTGGCTTCTTGAATTTGCTGACTCATTCAATATTCCAAGCATCTAAGCTATTTCATATTTTGCACATCTTTAGCTCCATCATTAGCTTGTAAGATGCTTGAGAGAAGGGACCATTATGGCCTTTCCGTGTATCCCTACTGTTAGCACAGGGCCTGGCGCATCGTTGGTGATTTGAATTGAATCAACTGCTTCCTTGTATTTTTAAAATATGTACTGTATAAACTAAATTGGATTTTTGCCGTCATATGACACCAAATATCCTGATCTAATTGTTAGAACTCTCCCATTTCTCTTCTCTGGCTTCAAATTATGTTACGATCTTCAGAAGTCTTCTAGTCTACCTCTGTCATTTTAAATATGAAGAGATAGCCAAGGAATGGAGATACCTTGCCCAATCTCACATAAGTAGAAAGCATCCAAGATTAGATTTTAATCTGTGGCTTCTAAGTCTAGAAAACATTCTTTCTACTTAACCATACTGCTTTTTTAGATTTACTGATCCATGGATTTGTTATATCAACCAGTAAAATGTAAGAAACCATAAGGAAAGAGACAAAAATTTTTGTCTTTTTATCTCCAGCAGCTAGAATATAGCAAGTGCTTAATAAGTGTGTGCTGAAATCAATAAATGATAAGTACCAAAGTAAAGAGGAAAAGGAGCTAGATTCAGAATCAGAGGTTTTTGCTCAGTTTGTTTCAGTCACATCTGACTCTTCATAACCCAATTTGTAGTTTCCTTGGAATAGGTACTGGAGTGGTTTGTCATTTCCTTCATCTACTGATTTTACAGATGAGGAAACTAAGGCAAACAGGATTAAGTGATTTGCCTAGGATCACACAACTAAAAAGTAGAATTAAAGGACCTAAGTTTGAATACTAGTGCTGCCATTATTACCTGTGTGATCTTGGGCAAATTTCCTAAACTTTCAGAGCTTTAATTTTCTCATCATACAATGAAAATGTGGGGCGGCTAGGTGGTGCAGTGAATAGAGCACTGGCCCTGGAGTCAGCAGGACCCGAGTTCAAATTCAGCCTCAGACACTTAAAACTAAAACTAGCCATGTGACCTTGGGAAAGTCACTTAACCCCAATTGCCCTCCAAAAAAAGGCAAAAAAAATTTAAAAAAAATGAAGATGCTAAGTTACATGGTCTCTGTGCTCATTTAATTACTACATCATTGACACTATGACCAAGAATTTCCTGTAAGGAAGTTCCCTCTGCCAATATACATGGTCACTTGCTCTATAACTTTAAGTCACCTAGTCTCAGAGAGTTTCCTAAAGCAATTTGTGGTTAAGGGGCTTGTCAAAGGTCATCTTGTCAGCATGGATTTGAGTCAGAACTTGAACACAAGCTTTCCTGGATTGGAATTATCCGCTACACCACACTTACTTCTGGGCTGCTATGATAACAATAACTACAAAACAGTTGTTTTAATCAGTTTTTCTGATCTACCTATATAATGTTCCATAGAATATTGGCCATAAAGAAGAAATAAAGGATTGTCATTTGTTCCAGGATTATTTCTATATGAACCTCAGCAAGAAGATAAAAAGATTGAGATGACAATAACAAAGATAATGATGATTGTGATGATGTTCATCATGATAAAGCAAAGTTTCCAAAATAGAGAGAGAAATCAAAGCCAAGTGGGACAGGATATGATATGCATAATGATAATTTTTCTGTCTGCTACTAAGGTTGTCCTGAAGGTATTTTTGGTGATCCTAGAAAAAAGGATCTGATGTGCCAATGTTATTATTCAATAAGAGAGAGAGAGAGAGAGAGAGAGAGAGAAAAGGAAGAAAGAAAGAAAGAAAGAAAGAAAGAAAGAAAGAAAGAAAGAAAGAAAGAAAGAAAGAAAGAAAGA
>NW_027185797.1:13090930-13132809 GCF_028583685.1 Petaurus breviceps papuanus | reverse complement strand
AGAAAGAAAGAAAGAAAGAAAGAAAGAAAGAAAGAAAGAAAGAAAGAGAGAGAGAGAGAAAGAGAGAGAAAGAGAAAGAGAGAAAGAAAGGAAGGAAGGAAGAAAGGAGAGAGAAAGGAAGAAAGAAAGAAAGGAAGGAAGGAAGAGAGAAAAAGAAAGGAAGAAAGAAGGAAGGAAGGAAGGAAGGAAGGAAGGAAGGAAGGAAGGAAGGAAGGAAAGAAGGAAGGAAAGAAAGGAAGAACAATAACAGGCAGTCCCTTTTCCCTTCACTGTTTTTGATGCCCTCTTGAAACAGCAAGCACCCTAGCATACACAAGATGTATGCTAGCATAGATGCTTTGATCTGCTTTCCTAAAGGAAAGCAACTCAAAAAGGGTTAACAATCTTACTTTTCAAACATTTATATCATTCACTTATTTCAGGGGACAAAGTCAGCACCCTGAACTTCAGAAAATACAAGCAGAAATTATAAGCAGATAAAAAATAGAGACAGAGAAAATAACACAATTTAACAGACCAACAGACAGGGCTTCTAACTGTCTGACATAGCTAGTTACCAGGGAGAGAAGCCCCAATATCTGGGTTTTCAAAGTCTCCCCTAAGCAAGCTTCTCTTGCTGGGCTCCAAGTGAGGCACATTCAGGGGCAGGGCAGATCTTCAAATACCCTTACCATTACACTGTTTGATAAAGATATCATAATAATAATCACTAACTTTTATATAATGCATTATAGTTTACAAAGTACTTCACCAATATTATTTTCCTTTATCATCACAGCAACCCTATGAGGTAGGTAGTGAAGGTATTATCTTCCTCATTTTCAAATGAGGAAAGTGAAGAGTGGTAAAATGACTTGTTCAGGGTTACTTTATAAGTGTCTTTTGACTACAAATTCAGTTCTCTTGAATTGCTGAATGAATCAGACTATTAGAATGAGAGGAAGAATTAACACAAAGTATCCTATACTGCTTTGAGTTCTTACAGATTGACCAGCTAAAAAGTCGAAGTTTAATTCTTATTAATACAGGAAACAACTATAATCTTGTTCTGCTTTTAGAAACCTGACTCTGATTAGGGGTCAATCTTCAGATTGAATGTCTTCTCCCACTATTCCCTTCTCAAAGAAATGTTCCCATCATCCCCTTCTTCTGCCTATTCAATCATTGCTCCAAAGTCCCAGTTATATAAAGCAGTATAGTTAGATTTTTCTATGCCTTCCTTTCTTATTTTGTTCCCAGAAATCATCCCTCTGGCCCCTTCTGTACTGGGCTCCAAGCCACCATTGGCTCTTTGCCTGGTGAGGGGAAAAGTGGTACCTTTCTACATGAAAACTATCATTATTGAACATTGTCATTGGCAAAGTCCTTGATCATATATTAGGTACTCATTACAATACACCTTTGAGATGTTATATATACTTTAGAGAAGATATAGTATGGGGTCAACTAAGGTTAAGGGCATATACCAAGCTAGCAGGAAATTAAGCCTCATAACTCAGAAATTATGCTCTTGCCTAGCATACTAGTCTCACCTGTCTTAGAACAGACTACATCTTTGAAAATGAATGCAATTCATCACCATTATCATCATCATCGCTGATGTCACCATCATCAATTTTATAGAGCAAAGGTTCCCAGAATAATAATATACATGTGTAGACACTGAGGATCATGCCATTACATCTGAAAGGGTCCTCTGGGGTTATATCTGCTTTCTTCCTTTTACAGACAAGAAAACTGAGGCCGGAAAAGTTAGAAAAACTGACTAATGTCACAGATATTAAGAGGTAGGGTCAAGAGGTGAACTCAGGTCCTATAACTATAAATCTGGACCATTACACTGTTCTGTGCTAATGAATATTAACTTTAATCATAATGAAAATCTCAACAAGGATTTTCAGTATGTGTTTGAGATTGTTTGTTATTGTGGATGATAGAGAAAATCTATAAAATATTCATTAATCCCAACAACAATAATACCTTACCAACAAAGATTGCTTTGCAAGTTTCAGAGTGCTTTCCCATGCATTGTCTCAATTGATTCTCAAATAAAGAACAAATATTGTTCCCCAAAGCTCAGAGGTCAGTATCGGTCAATAGTGCAATGTGGTGACCAGGAAAGGCCAATAGGGTTTTATGCTAATTTTTTTAAGTTCATTTTGAAAACAAGGAAGATGATAATTTTGCTCTCACATTTGAAGAGCCTAGTTAGCTAAATGGATAGGCTTCCAAAATGTGGCAACTAGGATAGGGAGGTGACTAGAGACTGTGCCTTAAGAAACTCATTGAGGAACCTCAGTATTCTTAGTTGAGAAGGAAAAAAAAAAGACTTGACAGGGCACAGGGGAATCTTATGGAAAGAAAGATAAGGTTTGCTCTGCTTGGTTCCAAAGAAGCAATAATTGGAAGTTACAGAGAGGTAGGTGGATGTGTGAATAAATAGATAGAGAATACATTAAGTACTTTCTATGTGCCAGGCAGTGTGCTGAGGTCTAATGACACAAATAAAAGGAAGCAAGATATTCTGTGACCTTAAGGGGCTTGCATTTTAATGGCGAGGGAGGGAACAACCACAAAGGGGCACTGTAAAGGAAAGGTATACATCAGGCAACATAACAGCATGGTGCAGAATGGTTCCCATGTAGATAAAGCACTGGAATGGTAAGGGAATTTGAAGGTCTCCCCTGCCCCTTAATGGGCCTCACTTGGAACCCAACAGGAAGCTTGCTTAGGGGAGGCTTGTTTTTCAGGAAGGCCCACACCTTTTGTTACTTTGTAATAAGCAGTGGGTCACAAAGGTTGTGATGTCCTTTGACACTGAAGGAGGATTTATAGATAGATAGATAGATAGATAGATAGATAGATAGATAGATAGATAGATAGATAGATAGATGATAGATAGATACATGGATACATAGAGATAGAGACAGATATATATGCGTATATAGATATTTAGACATATCTATATCTCTCTATATATACACACCCTGAGGTGAGGTTTTGTTTTGCGGCTTAATTATGGGAAGAGTTGAATAATTTGGCCAGATGAGACTCTGGATAGCCAGTGAGCCCCCCGGCTTTGAAAACCTAGATGTTGATGCTTCTCTCTCTGGTAACTATGTATGTATGTAATGGTCAGACAACTAGAAGCCTCGTATGCTGGTTTGTTGAATTGTGTTATTTTCTCAGTATGTATTTTTCTGTCTCTATTTTTTGTCTGCTTGTAATTTCTGCTTATATTTTCTGAAATTCAGGGTACTGATTTTCCCCCTGAACTAAGTGAATGATATATATGTTTTATTAAAGTAAGATTGTTATCCCTTTTTGAGTTGCTTTCCTTTAGAAAAACAGATAAAAAAAACTGTGCTAAAAGCCATCCTGGGTATGATAGGGTGCTTACTGTTACAAGCACAAGGTCAGGGCAGGTAGGTGGCACAGTGAATAGAACACTAGCCCTGGAGTCAGGTGGACCTGAGTTCAAATGTGGCCTCAGACATTTGACACTTACTAGTTGTGTGGCCTTGGACAAGTCACTTAACCCCAACTGCCTTGCTCCAAAAAGAAAACAAAACAAAATTTAAACACAAGAACAAGGCTATTTAACAGAACGGTAGCAAGGTTGGAGCCAAAATTACCAAGTCTGAATAAAGGTGGTATTGTGTGGAAGTATAGTTTGGGATGTGGCATGGAGAGCTGGACCTGGCAAGATGAGGGAAAAGTTTTCTCAGCCCTCAGGGAGGTAATTCCATGACATGCAAGTGAATTGGATCTAAGTGAGGGAGGGCAGTGCAAAGTCACTTCATTAGAATGACTTTCTCCTCTAGAACCATCTAAGATCTGATCAAAGTGGATGTTCATTACAATAATGCATATTGAAAACCCATATATGAATGCCCACACTGTGAGACTCCTTAATATGAGCTCAAAGCAACTACATGTCACAATGCATAGATTGAATGGATTGAAGTCAGGAAGATATGAATTCAGATTTAGCCTCGGATACTCATTAGTTGTATGACTCTGGGAAAGTCAATTAACCTCTGTCTCAGTTTCCTCATCTGTGAAATGGGAATAAATAATGGCATCTACTTCCCACAGTTGTTGTGAGGCTCAAATGAGATATTTGTAAAGTGCTTAGTACAGTACCTGGCTATATAGGTATTAGGTTCATCATCATCATCATCATCTTCATTATATCACTTCCATTCAAAATGCAGGGGACCTCCCTCTAGATTTCTCAACATTGTATATATACCAATGAAGCATTCAGGTATCCTTGGGTTGTCCTATGCTCTCTGTGACCTATTGCCCCCCCCCAACTCTCACTCTCTCTCTCTCTCTCTCTCTCTCTCTCTCTCTCTCTCTCTCTCGTCACATTTTTCTCTGATGCCTCCTTTTGACTATTCTATCTACATAACTCTTCATCCTCCATTATTATATCCTGACATTATGCAATTTTAGCTTCTTGAAAGTTATAACTAATTCTGATTACTTTTTGTAGGGAATAAGGTAGGAATATCTGGTAATGAATTTAGTTCTTTCTCTAGACTCAATGAATCTCAGAGTTGAAAGGAACCTCCAGTGTCAGATCCAACCCATACCTAAGCAAAAATCCCTTCTACAGCATACCCAACATGTGCTTCATCAAACTTTCATGGAAATATTTCTGGCCACTAATATACCAAGTAGACTGGGAGCCCCTCCCATTTTCAGCTAGCTTTAGTTGCTAGTAAATATTTTTTTAGATCAAGTTTAAATTAATTTGTCTTCTTGTAATTTTTTACTCACTGTTCCTAGTTCTCCCCTTTGGGGTTAAAGGAACCCCAATATCCTTTTCGTTAGAAAATCATTCAATGTCTTCATGTCTTCTTCTCCAGGCTCAACACATCTAATGCCTTTAAACAATCCTCATATGGCTAGAACTTGAGGCTCTGTACCATCTTGGAGTCCTTTATTTTCAAGAAAGATTTTAAGTGAATGTTTTGTTTCAAGAACTAAAAAAAGAAGAGAGTGCTGCGGAGTGGTTCATGGAGAATGCAGATGTTTAAGACTGCAGCTAAATAATTGTTCTACTGTTACTATTTTTATCCACCCTTTCAAAGAGTATTTGTAAATTCTGGAGCAAAGCCTGAGTGAAGGCAGCTAAGCTTCTCACCCTCCTGTGATCTGCAGTCAGTTCAAAGTGACAAATGGGAAGCAAAAGATAATCTCTTTCATTTACAGAAATGCCAGCCTACATATCATCAGTGGGCAGGTTTTAGCCAGTTTAATACATTTCATGCAAGAGAGGCAGGATTTGAAAACCAACATTGGAAGGGTTTTTTTAAGTCTTGGTGGCTTTACTCATTTAAGCTGGGATCAGCTGGAACCTCCCCACAATGATCTCATGCTTTTCACTGAAGCTCTGATTTTTCTATAGCTTTACAGAAAATCAGCAAGGTCCGCATCATGTTTCATGCATATGGACCCTCTACTGAGTACATAGAAAGAGCAAGCCACAAGCTTACAGTTTATTTGGGATGGGGAAGGTTTAAGTGACCTATGTTGGTGTAATGGGAATGTAAATTTGTAAGATCTTCCCTGCCCCTAGGCTAAAGTGCACCTGGAGCCTAGGGTGGGAGGCTTGTTTTTCAATAGATACTTCTTGATTGGCCAGTGAGTCAATAAAGTTGTTACATTCTCTGAGCCAGGAGAAGGCTATATAAGCCCTGATGTGTAGCTTTGTTTTGGGGCTTACTTTGAGAAGTGTTCTATGCTTTGATATGGATTCTGGGAAGCCATTGTCCAGAGCCCCCCAGCTTTGAAAAAACCCAGATGTTGAAACCCAGATGTTGACTGGATGTAATGGTTGGACAGTTTGGAAATCTGTCTACTTGATCTGTTTCTGTCTTGATGATTCTGTCTGTATATTCTGAAGTTCGGGGTGCTGACCTCTTTCCCCTGAACTAGGTAAACGATACATATTTGACTGATTAAAGTAAGCTTGTTAACCCATTTTGAGTTGCTTTCCTTTATCAAAGCAGATCCAAGAACCTGTGTGAGCAGCCACCCTAGGGACGTCAGGGTGCTTGCTGCCACAGTTGGAAAGAATCCAGAAGTAAATATTTTGACCATAACTCACTGGTCTGCATGGTCCCCACGTCTGGAAATTTTGTAACTAATAATAGTACTTACATTTACATAATGATGATGATGTTGATATTAACTAACACATATGATATTTTGAGCTTTCCAAAGCACTTTGTAAAAATTATTGCAAAAGTGAGCCTTACAACAATGGACAGAGATGGGAAAATACTAGTAGTCTGATCCCCATTTTATAGATGAGGAAACCTCACTAGAAGAAATTAAAGTGACTTGTTAAGATCACACAACTAATAAATGTCATTGACAAGACTGAAACCCAGGGTTTACAACTCTATATAGCCCAGAATCAGAAGATGGAGTGTTTGTATGTGGAGAAGAGAAAAGTTTAGCAAGACTTGAAAAGGAACTGTGATATTAAGGCCTTGAAAGCCAAAAAGAGGATTTTATATTTGATCTTGGGGGTGCTAATAAGCCAGTAAGCTATTGAATAAAGATATAGGGGTGACATGGTTAGTCTTGCACTTTAGGAAGAACACTGGGGAAATTCAAAGGAGGATGGATTGGAATGGGGAGAGGCTTGTGGTTGGGAAACCTACCAGAAGATTATTATTTCAGTAGTCAAGGGCTTGCTTGACCAAGGGTGACAACAGGGTCAGAGGAGATAAGGGAACATAGACAAGAGACAGAAGGAAGATATAATTGACAAGTCTTGCCAACAGATAGTATATGGTGCTAGTGAGAGAACATGAAGTATTGAGGATAATAGCCTTCTCAGGCCACTATTTCATGGTCTTCCTCTCCAATGACTAAGCATGCTATGACTGCAAACAAAGATGATGTTTAAATGTCAAAGTAGTTCCCAGAATACCTTTGTCGGTATATTCTTTAGCTTTAGAAGTTAGGATAGACTAGGACCAGACCTGTGATTTCATCGGTATAAGGTACTATTGGGGAATAAAAGTTCTCTAGGAATGCAGGTCAGCACCTACTCATCCACTTGTCTTAGAGAGTTGCCTGAGGCCATGGGTCACACAGAGTTCTTAACAGAAGAGGAATTCAAACTCTCATTATTTTCTCACTGTGGAGCTCAACTCTCTATACAAAACAGAATGTTGACTTTTGCTGAAGAAGTAAGAACTAATGACTGTATCACCTTGTCTTTGAATCCCCAGCACTTAGGACAGTGAATGGCATGTTCAACACATGCTTGCTGACTGAGATTTCACCATGTATTGTTGCTTCTAAATATTAATTATCCATTTTAATGATCAACTTTTCTGTTTTTAACCATTTTTGATAATTGTTTCTTATGTCATTCATTTATACAAGATTTTGAGTTATAAATTTTCTCCCCATTTTTCCCCTACCCACCACCCCAAAATAGTGATCTCACTGGATATGCCCTGCTCTTTCCCATATCTTCTCCCATACCCCCTCTGACTTTCCAGTAGGGCACAGTGGATCTCTAGGCCCCAGTGTCTGCATGTCTTATTTCCCAGTTACATGTAAAATAGTATTAATAATAGTATATATATATATATATATATGCATATACATATATATTTAAACATTTGATTTTAAAATTTTGAATTCCAGATTCATTTCCTTCCTCCCTTGTCACCCACCCTTACTGAGAAGAGAAGCAATTCAGTATAGGCTGTACATGTGTAGCTATGCAAAACATTTCTATAGTGGATATATTGTAAAAGCCTGACTATATTTCCCTCCCTCCTATCCCACCTCCCACTTGTTCTATTCTTTACTTTGATCCTGTCCCTTTTCAAAAGTGGGTGCTTCCAACTTCCTTCCCCCCTAGCCTGCCTTCCCTTCCATCATTCCCCCTCTCATCCCCTTCCCCCCCACTCTCCTGTAGGGTGAGATACCCTATTTAGTGTGTATTTCATTCCCTCCCCAAGCCAAATTCAATGAGAATAAGTTTGACCCATTCCCTTTTGCCTTCCTATTCTTCCCCTCCATTTTAACCATTTTCCCTTGCCTCTTCTATGTGAGAGAGTTTATACCATTCTGCCTCTCCCCATCTCCTCTCATTATATTCCTTTCTCACCTCTTACTATCACCTATTGAGTATCATCCCTTCCTATTAAATTGATGCTGTGCCCTCTATCTGTGTATACCTGTACACATATATACACAAATTCACATATGTATGCATGCACCCATATTCCCTTCTATGTAGACATATATGTATGTGCATATATATGTATATATATGTGTGTGTGTGTGTATATATATATATATACATACATACATTTCTATTCCCTTCAACTATTCTCATATTGAGAAAAGTTTCATCAGTTACAATTATCACTTTTCCTTGTAGGGATGTAAATTGTTCAACTTTGATAAGTTCCTTATGATTTCTTTTCCTTATTTACCTCCTCATGCTTCTCTTGCTTCTTGTATCTGAATGTCAAATTTTCTATTCAACTCTGTTTTTTTCATCAAAAATGCTTAAAAGTCCCCTATTCCATTGAATGACCACATTTTCCCCTGAAACATGATACTCAGTTTTGCTGGGTAGGTGATTCTCGGATTCTTTCAACCTCTATTTTGCCCTCTGGTTCTAAAACATCAGGGCAATTCTCCTTGAGAATTTCTTGAAGGATGATCTCTATGTCCTTTTTTTGATCATGGCTTTCAGGTAGTCTGATTTTTTTTTTGCTTTTTGGAGGGCAATTGGGGTTAAGTGACTTGCCCAAGGTCACATGGCTAGTTTTTGTGTTGTGTCTGAGGCTAGATGCGAACCCAGGTCCTCCTATCTCAAGAGCCGGTGCTCTTTTCAGTGTGCCACCTAGCCATCTCTAGTCCAATAATTTTTAAATTATCTCTCCTGGATCTATTTTCTAGGTCAGTTGTTTTCCCAATTTGATATTTCACATTGCCTTCTATTTTTTCATTTGCTTGGATCTGTTTAATAGTATCTTGGTTTCTCATAAAGTCACTAGCTTCCATTTGCTCCAATCTAATTCTGAAGGAATGATTCTCTTCAGTGAGCTTTTGAGATTCTTTTTCCATCTGGCAAAATTTCCTTTTTAAGTTATTCTTCTCCCCACTGGCTTTTTGAGCCTCTTTTGCCATTTGAGCTAGTCTATTTTTATGGTGTTATTTTCTTCAGTCAGGTTGTTGACTCTCATTTCATAATTTTCTTACATCATTCTCATTTCTCTTCCCAATTTTTCCTCCACTTCTCTTATTTGGTTTTCAAAATCCTTTTTAAGCTCCTCTATGGCCTGTAACCAGATTGTATTTTTCTTGGAAATTTTTGGGGCATGAGTTTTGACTTCATTGTTTTCCTCTTTTTCCATGCTTTGATCTTTTTTGTCCCCAAAAAAGAAATTGAAAGTCAGATTGCTGTGCTTGCTTTGTTTCCTTTGCTTGCTCATTTTGCCACTCAATTACTTGAATTTTTGGCTTTTTGTCACAGTAGAACTCTGCTACCAGACAGGGGAGCTTCATCCCAATCACTGGGTTTTTCTCAAATGCCAAAGGTATTAGTTGGCTGCCCTCTCTGAAGCCTCCACATGCTCTGGCAAGCTGGTCGCACACCCCAGGACCTCCACCCTAGACTGCAATCCAGATCCAAGCAGGTTAAAGCATGAGTCATTACCTCTCAGACTGGTCACTTGGTCCCCCTACAATCTGTAGGCCAGAAGCTGAAGCTGCCACGTGTGGCTGCAGCTGCAGGGCTGCTGCACTTCAGCTGCTTCTTGCCCTGGGGGCAACAAAGGCCAACCACACTCTGAACTACTGGATCCCAAAATCCACACTCCACTGACCTCTCACTTTGTCGTTAGCATCTATGTGTTGATAATTTTGGAAACTGCCACAGCTGCTGGTGATCTGAAGTCTCTCCAGCTGGAGGGTGGTCAGGCCTGCCCTGAGGCTAAAACTGCAGTTCAAGTGGGGCTGGGCTTGACTCCCAGAGCACTGTGTTGGCCACTTCCTGCCAGCCTTCCAGGCTGTCCTCAGTGGGAGGTTAGCTTCTCTGTGTCATATCGTGGGTTCTGTAGCTCCAAAGTTTCTTCAGAGTCCAAAAACTATTTCTTTGCAAAACATTTGGAATTTTTAAATGTCATGTCCATTTCTTTTCCACATTTCTTTTATTGTTTCCCCGAATCTTTTTTTTTTATTTTGGATATATAGATAGAGATAGATATCAATATCGATATATAGATAGGTATGTATGCATGTATGTGTACTTATGTGTATATACACGTGTACACACAATACATACATGTATTAGTATACACCACATGATATATGGTATATATAATATACATATAAACATGTATACATACATATATGCACATATACACATCTATAACACAATATATATTCACATTTGTTATATCTAACTATATATACTGGGTATCGAATGCTAAATCTTAAACCTATAGGTATAGAATTAAATATGTAAATTAATTCAGATAATGTTGACACTTTGTAGAGCCATCACGAACATTGACTGCTCACATTTGCTTTTATTTCTGTAAAAAAACTTTTGGTTATTTTGACATACATTGTGACTTTGCCTTCGTCCATTAACAAACAGATTTTTAATTCATTTTTCTCTTAAATATCATTTTTATTTCTATCTTTTCCTTATTTTGGTTAGTAATGTTAGAAATGTTGACATTTTTGGAATCATTTTGCATTGTATTACTCTGCTGAAGCAATTAGTTATCTCAATTGTGTGGGAGGGGTAGATTTTCTAATGTTTTCCTTACCGATTTCCTTAGTATGTTTATTTGCCTCCTCTTACTGCTATAGCTAGAATTTCTACTCCTGTGTTAAGCAATAATGGTTAAAATGTCTATTCTTGCTTCACCACTGATCTTACGACAAAAGCATTCAGGGTTTCTTCATTGAAAATTAAGCTATGGTAAAGAACTGTTCTTACCAAAAGAAGAAAAGATCCTTATGTTGCTATATTTGGAAGTGTTCACTGTAACTTAGCTAACACAAATGGCTTTGTCTAAATCTATGAATATACTCATATGTTTTTATCATTTTGCTCTCAGTATGATTTATTATGCTAATTGTTGTCATTTTATGAACAATCCTTGGATCCATAAATAAGTTTAAAATACTCAATGTATTTGCTTTGATACATTTTTGGAAACTCTGTTGCTTTTTTCATCAATATTCATTAGTGATATTGGTCTATGGCTATGGTTTTCATTATCTGTTTATCCTGCATAGATTTGTGTATTACAATATTTCTATGAGAAAAATTTGGCAATTTTCTTTCTATGTTATTAAGAAAATATATGTAGTATTAGATTTATTTGTTCTTAAATACCTGATGGAATTTATGGGTAAGGTTCTGTAGTATTTTAATTAATTTATTATTTAATTGCCTATTTTCTCAAAGATTGGATTAAGGTTATCTATTTATTGTTTTCTTAATTCAGGTATTTTATATTTTATAGTTATTCATTCCTTTGACATAAATCCTGGACTTTGTTGCCATATAACCGGACACAATACTTTGTTTATTATGAACAATTTATTCATTGTTATTTGCACCTAGTAATATAGCATTCCTCTCCCTTAAAAATCAAATTACCTTACATTTAAGCAATTATAATGTTCTTTTTTAAAAACTGTTTTGCTTATAAGTTCAATAAGTGTGTTTATTTTTAACTTTCAATTGTATTTTTTTATTGTTTAATTATAAAACAAAATGACCTTTTGCTTATCTTGCTCGTTTTAAATTTGTTAGTTTTTGAATTTTTAACTGTTCAATTTAATCCCTTCTTTTTCCTTTTTTGTTAATAAAGATATGCAGAGATATGAAAATTTCTCTTAGGGATGCTTTTATTTCATTGCATACATTTTTATGTATTGTACTAGCTACATCATTTTCTTTAATATATATTTGGTTTTTGCTTTTTGGAGGGGGGAATGCAGGGCAATTGGGGTTAAGTGACTTGCCCAAGGTCACATGGCTAATAAGTGTTAAGTGTCTGAGGCCAAATTTGAACTCAAGTTCTCCTGACTCCAGGGCCAGTGCTCTATTCACTGTATCACCCAGCCACCCCACCTTTAATATGTGTTTTTTAATGTTTCTATCATTTGATCTCTGAAACACTCATGATCTTGGATGCAGCTATTTTTTAACCTTCAAATTTTCAGTTTATATTTCCTTTACTGATTACTATGTAATGCAGTATGATACATAAATGATGTGTTTAGGATTGGTGGCTTTTGCCATATATTATGATTGATTCATTTCCTATAACATGATTAATTTTTTCAAGCACCATGACTATGCAAAAAAAAGGCATATTCTCAGAATCTCATTCAAATTTGTCCTTAAGTCTATTAACCCCATTTTTTTCTGATAATCTGTTAAAATACATAATCTTTTTCTGTTTTATCTTCCTGTTCTATCTGTCAAACTCTACAAGAAGGACCTTGCATTATGGCAAAATAACATTATTTGAAGTAAATGTTAATTAGAGTTGCAATGGAATGAGAGAGTTAAAGTTAGAACCAACATTTTTTTTTAAGCAATTGGGGCTAAGTAACTTGCTCAAGGTTACATGGCCACTTATTTCTGGGTGTGGTGCTAAGTATCTGAGCCCAGGATTAGATTCCCAGGTCATACTGACACTAGAGCCTGTGCTCTTACTCGCTAAGCCACCTGGACGCCCTGAGAACCAACGTTTTTTGCCAGGTTGAAATTGAACAAGGTAGAAGAGAAAGTGATTAAAAAAGGAATGATGGAGGTGTGTGTGTGTGTGTGTGTGTGTGTGTGTGTGTGTGTGTGTGTTTGGGGGGGGGGTGGAGATAATAAAACAGACAGCCAAATCTACCATTGTGAGAACTAGAGATTATTGTTAACAGGAATTATGCCAGAACATTTAGGAATGATGGGATAGGTGCTGGAGATTAAGTGGAGAATGTGAGTGTGATCAGGTGAAAGAAAGACAGAAGATCAGGACTTCTCTTGAGGGATTCAAAATCGGAGGCAGTATACTTCTTCTTGTGGTGAGAATAGGGCCCTTACACAATGGCACCATCTGCCACCAGCATACTCCGAACTCATCACAACCCCCAGGGGCTTCCCCACCCTCTGCATCCTAAATCTTGCATTTGATTCCTTCTTCCAGGGTCTGTCTTTCTCCAATTGCCTCTGAAGGTGAGACTATGGCTGATCAGCCTGGTCTGGAGGTTGCCCTCTTTTTTTTCTTGTTTGCTCCAGATGAAAGAATTTCTAATTCTGTCTCTGATTGAAGGTTTATTCCTAATCTCTGTTCCTAAATTTTAAGCCTCTTAAAGCCTAATCTGCCACTAATTACTTTCTCACTGCCAAGTTTACCACTCTGATGGAGTGGCAACTTATCTCTGCTTCAATTTTCTCACCTGTGAAATGGGGAGACTATCTTTCCTGTCTCCCTTCATGTTTTGAAAATCAAATGAGAGGAATGAATCAATCAGTCAACTAGCAAACAGTAAGTACCTACTATGGCTGAGCATGAAAAGAAAGGAGAGGGGAGTGTCTGATCCCTAGAAATTCAGGGTGATGGGGAAGACAAAATGGAAAGAATTCTACACAAGCATCATATGAACAGGCTAAATTGGGGGCAGTCTCAGATGGAAGTTTCCTAAGATTAAGGAAGACTGGTAAAGGCTTCTTGCAGAGTCTTGGAGTTTGTTATTGTTCATCCTTCATTCTCAAAGATGACCAATTACACCGTGGGGTGACACCTTGACTTGTGGGTGAATTGGATTTAAGTGAGGCAGAGTTGTAAAAAGTCATCAGCCTCACTCTCTCCTCCAGAGTCATCCAATGGCAGGACAAAAGTCAGGACTACTAATTATGACCCAGGATGCAGTGGGTGACCTTGACCTTTCTAAATAGTTGGCAATTAAAACAAGCCAGGGAAATCAAGAAGCATATAGGAGGAAAGAAGTCTACAAAGGGGGACAGAAAGTGAAGGTGGTTAGAGGCAAGAGAAGGAGTATTAAGTGCAAGAAATAGCAAGGAGGTCAATGTCACTTAATTGTACAATATGTGTAAGAAAACTGGAAAGGTAGAAACGAGATGGGTCATCAAGGACTTTGAAAACCAAATAAAGATTTTGTATTTGATCCTAGAAATAATAGGGAGCCATGGGAGTTTATTGAATATAGAAGTGAGGTAAGGGAGTGTTACAAGATCATACCTATCTTTAGAAAATCAGTTTGACATTTGAGTGAAGGATGGACTGGAATAGAGGGATGAGGTAGAAAGTTATTGCAATAGTAGCATCTTCACACTTTGGGCAATTCACATTTCACTGGTGATTTCTTGGGGCTGGGGGATACAAAAGGGGGCATCCAGGCTCTTTGTTCCAGATCCCATGAAGCAACATGAGTTGGTATCCAAATGTGAGGTGATGAGGATATGAACCAATGTGGTGGCCCTTTCAGAGGAGATAAGGGGATATGTAAAAGAGTTATTATGAAGTAGAAACTATAAACTTAAACCAGATTAGATATGGGGGGGGTGAAAGAGTGGGGAGATAATGACAACACCTGGACTGTGAACCTGGATGACTGGGAAGATGCTGGTACCCTGAGCAGTGACAGGGGACTTAGAAAGAAGGGAGAGATTTCAAAATTTTCAGATTTAGGAATGGGAGGCATTTTGGAGGCTACTAAGAGCAAATCCTGATTTTAATTTTTTTTAGGTTTTGTTTTTTTTTTTAACAAAAATACGTTTCTCTCCCTTCCATCCTTAGCTCCACTGGTGGGGGTGGGGGGGTAGAAAAGAAAAATAAATCAAAACACGTGTACCAAATATAAATAATCAAGCAAAATGAGCTCCTTCTTTGCCCATATCTAAAAAACAAATCTCATTTTGCATCTTGATCAAATCTTCTCTCTGACAGGACAGGCCATAGTAGCATACTTCATCATTGTGCACCTTGGAATCATGCCAAGCCCCTCTTTATACATGAGGAAAGGTGGAAATGGAGGGAGAAAAACTGACTTGTTCAGGGTCACACGTCCACTGTATGAGATGAGGTTAAATCAGAGTTTTACTAAGTTTACTGCCCTATCCACTATCACACACACACACACACACACACACACACACACTCACTCACTCACTCACTCACTTTCTCTGCCTCTATCTCTTTCTCTGACTCCATCTGTGTGTGTGTGTCTTTCTCTGTTTCACTCTCTGTGTCTCTGTCTCTGTCTCTGTGTCTCTCTCTGTCTCTCTCTCTCTTTTTCACACACGCACACACACACACGCACACACACATGTTTTGACAACTGAAACTCACAGCTAGGTAGCTTAGTGGATAGAGCACAGAACTTGGAGTCAGGGAGACCTAAGATGAAACTTTGTCTCAGATACTTGGGCTATCAATACTGATCTTGGGCAAGTCCTTTAAACTGTCCCCATCTGTGTCTTTATCTGTCAAAAGCAGATTGCAATATCATGGGATTGTTGTGAAGATCAAGTGAGAACACATATGCAGAGTACTTTGTAAACCTTAAAACACTCTATAAATAGTAGTTAATAGTGCTATTATTATTACCATAAAAGAATGCAAAGCAGAATTTTTATTCTCAATATAAGCATGCCTAGTAAATATTTCAAATGAAAGTAGACATTCCATATCCCAGCAGATAGCAAGGAACCCACAAAATCTGCTCGTGCCGGCACCAATGCTTTCATGACTCATGCACAAGCGTATGCGGCAGTCACTTTCTGTCACATTTCTCACTGCCACATAATTATAGCTATTACTTCACCTATTGCAGAGGAAGTGAACTGAAGTGAGTTTCTAGAATTAATCCCAAAGAGCAGTGCAGTTACCCAAGCCTCAGAACACGTCAGGAAGAATAATACTAATGGATTATTTTTAGATGCCAACAAGCAGATTGGAGACAACTCCACATCTTGCTCAGGGGCATCAGAGGTTGTAAATCCAAGTCATCGATGTTAATTCTATCGGCAAAAATGCATCATTCCCTCCCCTCTATCATCGTTCTGAACAATTAATCTGGTCTGTGGTCTATGAACTATAGTGATGCCATGGGTTGATGAAATGCCCTATTCTCCTGATTTCTAGTTATTAATCTACAGAAATAACTAGTGGTTGTGTATCTATGTTTATGATTAATTAAGGGGAACTGGCCCATTTGCAGATAAGTTTCTTTGTATTTGAGTTGTCACATAATAATAACAAAAACAATATGTTGGCAACAACAACAATAATAGTTGATATTTATATACGGTTTGAGGGTTGCAACACACTTTTGTTTGTTTTCCAGTCTTTTGTTCCTTATATTTTTCTATCACCCACTTTCTGTTGGGCTTGTGTCTGATAGTTCTCCCCCCTGACCTGGGATCAGGGCATGAAAGTGTCTCTTCCTTTTCCCACTTCAGTGGGATTCACCTTTCACTCGTATCAGTCTCTGCCCCAAGGGAGGCAGTGCGGAGGAGAGGGAGAGAAGAGGGAACAGAAAGGGGAGCCAAGCTCTTTGTTCCACACACATGTTGGTATCTTGTCCCAGTTTCTTCTGCTCTTCCCATTCTCTGACTAATCAATGTTGTGTCATGGAGCAATGCAATTACAACAACCCTGGATGATACCCCAGGTATTAATTATCTTCTCTTTACAGATAGCTCATTCATTTGGACAGAGGAAAGAAAGGATGTTGCACCTGGAATTAGGAAGACCTGATTTCAAATATGGCCTAAGATACTAGTCTATCACTCAAGACAAGTCACTTACCCTGTCTGCCTCAGTTTCCTTATTTACAAAGTGATAATAATACTAGCACCTAACTCACAGAATAATTATGAGAATGAAAAATAAGACATTTGCAAAGTGCTTTGCAAATCTTACAGTGCTGTATAAATACTAGCTCTTATTGATGCATAGGTGCATGAGAATGTTTATTTTCTTTTTGTTTGTTTTTGGGGGTTTGGGGTTGTTGGGGTTTTTTTGCTTTTTGGAGGGCAATTGCAGTTAAGTGACTTGCCCAAGGTCACACGGCTAGTTTTTGTGTTAAGTGTCTGAGGCCGGATTTGAACTCAGGTCCTCCTGACTCCAGGGCTGGTGCTCTATTCTATGCCACAATCTCTTACAGCTTTGACTTTACCCTCTACTTACTCCTGAGCCCCATGCAGTCAGACTTCTACTCCAGCATTCTACTGAAACTGCCCTCTGAAAGATCATTTGTTGTCATTCAATCATTTCAGTCATGTCCAACTTTTTGTGACCCCATCTGGAGGTTTCTTGGTAAAGATACTGGAGTTCATCATTTCCTTCTCCAGCTCATTTTATAGATGAGGAAACTGAGGCAAACAGAGTTAAATGATTTGCCCAGGGTTTGAATTCAGGTCTTCCTGCCTCCAGGCCCAGTACTCTAACCACTAAGCCACCTAGCTGCCCTTACAATGTCATAGTGACCAATTAATGGTCCATGTCAAATACCTTTTTCCTCCAATCATTTTTTTTCTTTTCTGTATCATCAAATACCACTCTGTCATTATAGATATTCTCTATTCCTCTGTCTTTGTAAGTGCCATATTTGTATTTTCTTTCTACCTTTCTAACTATTCATTCTCAGTAGTTCTTTCTGTTTTTAATTATCTTCTTCCAAAATCCTTTATGATTTCCCCATGTTCTGTCTTCATGCCTTTCTAAAAACTCTTTTTTAAAGCACAATGGAAGTTTCCTATATCCAGTGAAGTCACAGGCCTTGACTACCCATTCCCACCCTCAACTAGAATGCACAGGTATCCCTTCCAAATCACAACTTTCCCCATCATGGTCGACATAAGAAATAAAATGGGAATTTTTAGGAGTTTTATAGAATCTTCAGATGAAGCATGAAGGCCAGTAGATGACACAGAAAAAGTTTAGAAATTCAGAAATGCCTAAAATATATGTATAGCATCATCTAATATCAACATATTTTATCTTTTAGGGTCACAATAATTTAACTTCTTCTCTAGTATGAAGGGAAGGTCAAAAAATTTTATGTGGATTTTCCAGATCATGGGGGTTGCTGTGCCCTAAACCCCTGTGATATTGAAGAGGTAACTATAATTCACTTTTCTGTTTTCATTAACTGCTTAAAAAATCATCAAATAATAATTTTAACTCTAGAATAGAAAACATTTTGGAAATAACCTAACTAAATACCTTCATTTTATGAGTTAGAAAACTGAAGAGAGGACAACTGACTTTTCCCAAGTCATGCTTTATGTGGCAAAGTTGGAGCTCATACATTGCAATCTGATTTCTAAGCCAACGTGCTTTCCAACACACCATGCTGTCTCTCCATATATAAGTAACCTTTCTGACAACTAAGTTACTGCAATTGGTTCAGAAGTAATTCTGAGAGATGGGCTGGAAGTGATTTCTTTTTATAAACAGTAAGAATGAATTAATTTAGCAGAAACAGCTGTGCAACAAACCCATAAGGCCCAGAAAATCTCCACCTAAAAGATCATCAGACTTCACCAGAAACCATGCTGTTTAGTAACAATTTTGTTCATGAACTAAAGAGTTAGGGATTTCCTTTTCCCTTATTCTAATTAGCAGGGGAATTTACTTGGAAGCTGGAATCTTGGCTTCTTAACTATTATTACCCACCTGAAGTCATAGTTCCTGTTTATTGCACTATAAGCCTCCCTATTGCATCCAATTGTAAAGTCCCAAAGAGAAGCTTCAACTGTTAAGTGAGGACAATGTAGCAGGAACAGATGTACCACTAAAAAAAAGCAATCATATTATCCCGAAAATGTCCTTAGCAATGAAGAACAAGGGAAAGGAAATCAGAAGTGATCATCATATTTCAAAATATCTGTCTACTCTAGCAGTAGGACTTCATTTAAACAGGAAGATTTGCTTAAGTTTCCACATACCATTCATAGCACTTTAGAGTTGACACCTAATTCACTAAAGAAAGTGCAAAATCAGGGCAAGGCTTTCTGAAGCATTCTTGGCAAAACTTTCTTCCTGCCTGTTTTCCCAGAGCTTCTCAGTCTTCACTTTTGATGGGGTGTTTGCATTTACTCAGATCCCATGAATCAGAACACTCATTCCTCCAAGAAGACATTTTTGATGCAAACCTGACTGTCTTAAAAAAATTTTTGCAATTGCTTGTTCTTATGACTTCCAAGTTACAATCAGTTACATCACCTAGTTCCTAAGCAGTTTTTTTATAATGTAATTATGTTCTTTTTCCCTCTCTGAAAGGAGGGGACATGGAGAGTATAGAATGATTCCCACAATGCCTGTGGATGTTTATGATTGGCTACATTGGGTGATGTGTGCTCTATTTTTTCATATATAATGCATACGTGAAAATTAACTGAGACAAAGTAAAATAGTTCTATTTAATGAATTATGTCTTGTAATAGTTTACATATAAAAACTTCTAATATTTACTATGTTCTCCTTTTGCTGCAGTTACTTTTTTTGAATGATTTGACATTGGGTTCAGCCTCAACTGAACCCTCACTGCTGCTATGCAATCCTTTTACAACACACTTGATTCACTATGTCATACACAAATATGACTCTAAACCTTTTCATCCATCCACAAAACATGCATGTCTTCCCCCTCTCTCCACTCACTCAGCTGAGAACTGTTTCATATTTCATTGAAAAGTTAGTCACTCATCTAGAGTTCCCTCTTCTCTTCCTCATCTCACATTGCCCAGACATCCCCTGTCACTATCTTCTCCTTTAGCCCTGTCTCACATGAAGATATGGCCCAACTCCTTGCCAAAGGGAAAGCCTTAAACACGCACAACTAATCCAATTCCATCTTCTCAAGAAGAGTGTCTCCCTCTATTTCCCCACTCCCTATTTCATATTCAATCTCCCCTTGTCTACTGCCTGCTTCCCTTCTGCCTACAAACATGCTTATATCTCCTCCATCCTCAAAAATTCCATGCTTGATTCATCCATCCCCATTAGTTATCATCCAGTATCTCTACTTTATCCCTCTTGTGGATAAACTCTTAGAGAGAGCTGTTTATAATTGGTTCCTCTATTTCATTTCCCTTTCTCCTCTTCCTAACTGCCTATAGACTGACTTTGTCTCATCATTCAAGAAAAACTGCTCACTCCAAAGTTACTAATACTTAATTACCAAATGAAATGGTTTGTTTTCTATTTAATTTAACTCACTCCCCTATTACAAAGATATTGTAAAGCTAAATAAATTTCTTTATTAGTTATGTCCAAAAATGAAAGTGCTTCAGTTATAATTGGAGTCATTCATCTCTCTCTGGAGAAGGTACCACTTCTAAAAAAAAGAAAGAAAAGAAAAAGGGGAAAAAGGTACCATGAAGTACCATGAAGACTTGGGAATTATAAATGATCCTTGTGTTCCTCAGAGTTCCTAAATCTAAGTTGTTTGTTTCTTAATTATTATTGCTATTGTATAAATTGTTCTGATCTGTTCACTTCACTTTGCATCAGTTCACACAAGTCTTCCCAGGTTTTTCTGAGACCATTTGCTTCATTAATTTTTATAACACAATAATATTCCATCATATTAATGTACCATAATTGGTTCAGTCATTCCTCAATTGATGGGAATCCTTATCATTTGCAATTAAAGACCTTCTATCAATATTTATGTTTATATGGGTCTTTTCTTTCTTTACTCGACCTCTTTGGAAAATAGACCTAGTAGTAGTATTTCTGGGCCAAACCACAGTTTAAATTGGTGGGGGGGAGGAGGATAGCTCCAAAAGTATTTCCAGAATGCTAATGGATTTTAAAAAATCTTCATCTTTGGGGTCTTTTCTATAGCCTTTTTCACTACCGATCACCCTCTTCTCCTTAATACACTCTTCTTTTTATGTGTCCATGAAACTATTCTACCCTGGTTCTCCCCTACCTCTCTGACTGTTTCTACCCAGGCTCCTTTGCCAGATCTTCATTCAAGTAATACTAATCATGGGTATCTCACAGGGCTCTTTCTTGAGCCATCTTCTCTTCTCCTATACTGGGATCTCTACCATCTCCAGGATTGAATATAAAAATCTCCTGGCATTCAAAACACTTAACAAGCTGGCTCTCTGCCACTTTCTCAGTCTTTTAATGCCTCATACTCTGTGATGTAATGTCACTGGACTCACACAAGGCATTCCATCTCCAGATTCCAGACATGTTCCCTAGCTGGTCACCATGCTTGGACTACTCTCATTAGGATCATTTCTTGGCATGGTGGGACTCAATGAGGAAGTATTCCTTCTCCATTTGGGAGTTTCTGATTCTAGAACAATGCTGGTTCTCAATTTAACTTTATCAGATTTCACCATTCCCTCAATGGTGATAAGAGTTCTACACCCACTTGAAGTAAATGCCTCAAACATTTTTGAGGGGGATATGTATTATATTTTGATAAAGTTACCCAGATATTTTGGACTATCTAGAACTTCCTCTGATGATGGCTTTGGTATATACCATTGAATGAAAAAGTGAGACTTTTTAGTAAAGATTACACTTTTTTCCACCTACACAACTTTAAACCATGTATTACTTTGTTCAAGACAAGCATCCCCCCCTCACCCCCTTCATGTGACAGGCTAGCAGCTGTGGTTTTTTTAATGGTCTTCCAAATGGTTTTCCAAGAAGCCTGTAATATATGGTAAAATAATCAATAATAGCTCTTTAAGATACCAGGTCCTTCTGAAGGTCTTTGCTTATTTTCTGAAAATTATTTAGGGTGTTTCCCAGCAATCATTTGTTGGCTTTTTTGCCAGTCTATTTTTGACTAAAATTTCCTTTGTGCTTTGGTGAACCTTATCCTGTTTGATTGTTGGCTTGATTAATCCTTAAAGTGTTTGATTTCTTCATTATGCTCTAATATCACTGATGATGTAGATTTGCTAATTATACATGGAGAAGTGATAGCTAAAAGTATGAAAGTAAATGCAATTTTCTGTGATAGTAAACAGAGAAAAGAATCTTTGAGAATACCTACATTTAGAGGGTGGGAAGATAAATTCAAATCAGAAAAAAATATTTTTAAAAGGAGTGGCAGTGAAGTAGGGATTATGAAAGGACTAGCTCTGGAGTAAATGGATATGAGTTTAAATCCCATTTCTGAAACATTACCTCTAATAGTCATTGAAGTATGCTCTTTAAGAGCCATAAATTTGCCCATTTCCTTGGAATAAGAGGTAATGCTAAAAACACAGAATTAAAACAACAAAAGAGCAAGGAAATAGATGGCCATGTATAATAGCAAGCTCTCTAGCATAACCAGGATGGCCTGCCAGCACAGGTTCTTTGATCTGTTTTTCTAGGAAAGACTGCTCAAAAAGAGGTTCATAAGCCTACTTGTAATTACATTCACTAGTTCAGGGGAAAGGTCTGTACCCTGAACTTGGAGAAAATACAAGCAGAGAAAATATAAGCAGAGAAATTAACATAAAGACCAACAGACAGGGCTCTGACTGCCTTAATCAAAGCAATACTGCTATACACTTTACATATACTACTGCATCAAGAGTGTCTTTACATCTGAACAGCTGGGGGATACTGAATATATAGCTATTCAGAGTTTTACCAGGGAATCACAAGATCCTTCTCCTAAGTGAACCCCCGAAGCAAAATATCAACTCAGAACATATTTATACACTTCTCAGAATCAGAAGGCATCACAACCTTCATGACTCAGTACCTAATTAGGTTAGTACCAAGAGGTGTGAAAGCCTTCCCTATAAGCAAGCCTTCCCTAAGCAAGCTTCTCTTTAGGCAAGTACCTCCCCCAATGGGCTCTATGTGATTCAGGATGTATCACAGCTGGCTACATAGGCCTATTAATGGGGGGGGGGGAATCTTATATTCCATTAACCTTATACCATGGCATGAGGTTCATCTCTCTACTGATAGAAAACCAAATAAAGGTGTGAAAGTCAGCTCAAACTGATTTCATCTGTTCAAGATCAGATAGTCTCAGCAAGCCTACTGCTAATAGAAGCACAAGTTCATGACCATTCATTTTTTAAAAGTGATTTCAAAATTATTGTTTCAAATAATTCAGGCATGTACTTCATTCTCATAGTAATCAAGTACATTAAGAAGGGGAAACTTAGTTTATTTGATTGGCTTTTATTTGCTTCCAGAATAATTCCTACTGCTCTGGGTTAGTCATTTTCCATAAGGATGCCCAAATAAATATACAGAAATTGAAACTAGAAGGCGATTTCAAAGAGTAGTATCTGGTCATTGAAATGGATGACTTTGGAGTCAGAGGATCTGAGCTCAAATTCCAGCCTTTCTACTTGCTACCTGTGTGGCCATAAAACTAATCCTTTCATCTTTCTTCAGCCTTTGTTTGCTTATCTGTAAAACCAGGGGTCTATATTATGTTCATATATCTAGTATAATAAGGCACTTGAGAAACCATCTAGTTTAAATCTCTCATTTTATCAATAACTAAACTGAGACACAGGAATTTTTAGGGATTTCTGAAATCACAGAGATCTCTAAGGTCTTCTGAAGCTTTAAATCTATAATTTCATGCAACCACCTAGTAAAGGAATATTAACCTACAAATTTCTATTTATTCCGTGTGTGTGTGTTTGTGTGTGTTAAACTTATATATGGCTTCTTTCAGAACCCCAGATATATCAAAGCAATTTCACATAGCTCAGGACATATTCCTTAGTACAATTTATTATGTGCAAAATTTTACTCAGGTCTGTATTACTTGTGCTGTTCACACCAAAAGAATATTATCTCTTTGAGGACAGAGAATGATTTTGATTTATCCTTGACATGAGGAACCCTTCTCAGATGCCAACATTTCTCAGATATGAAGATTGCATTTTTACAGAGTCAGTCTTTGGAAAATTGATATTTTTTTAGCTCCAAGAGTTGTTTTTAGGAATACATACACACATACATATGTGTGTATTATATATATATATATATATATACACACACACACATGCACATATATGCATGCATATATATATATACATCTATTAAATATATATGCTTCCCTGATCCCTCCATTTATCATAAGATCATAAATCTTAGATACAGACCTAAAAAGAACTGCAGATGCCATATCATTCAACTCCCTCATTTAATAGTTAAGGACACTGAGATCCAGAGAGATTAAATGATTTTCCCTTCAGTCACATAAGTAGGAAGTTTCAGAAGTGGGATTTAAACTCATATGCATTGATTCCAAAGCTGGTCCTTTCATAATCCCTACTTTACTGCCTCCCCTTTTAACAATCTCATTTGCTGATTTGAATTTATCTTCCTACCTTTTAAATATGGGTATTCACAAAGGTTCTTTTCTCTGTTTACTATCATGGAAAACTGCATTTACTTTCATAGCTTTAATTATCACTTCTACATAAAAAATTTGCAAATCTATATCATCAGCCCTTTTTGTTCCCCCAAAGCTAGTCATTCCTCTATCCATTACTTCCTTAACTTCTCTTTTCTTTCCTTCCCTTTCCTTTTCTTTTGCTTACCCTCCCCCTACCTTCTTTCTTTCATTTTCTACTTGTCCTTGGTATTAAGCCAAACTCTTTAGTTTCTCATTTAAAGCCCATTACAATCTAAAACTGACTTGTTTAGTCATTTTTTTTATTTGTCTCCAACTCTTTGTGACCTCTTTTTTTTTGGGGGGGGGGCGGTTCTTGGCAAGGATACTGGAGTAGTTTGCCATTTTTTTTTTCTCCAGCTCATTTTACAAATGAGGAAACTGAAGCAAACAGGGTTAAGTGAGTTTCCCAGCTAGGAAGTGTCTAAGGCAGGATTTGAATGCAGATCTTCCTGACTCCTGGTACAGAGCTTTACCCACTGTGTCGCCTAGCAGCCCACACATCAATTTATCTTCTTGGCTTATTTCCAAATACTGCCTTAAACACAGGGCCACTATAAAGGTACTGAAAATTAGGATAACTGTTCTAGATCCCAGAGTTGTTGAGAAAGACCATAGCTATGATTAGGAGTCTGTCAGTGTTCCCAGAGAGACTGAATGGGGGATAAGTAATAGTTTACTACTTGATGAGAGTCTCATATGAATTCAGACCTCAACACCTAAAACATCACAATAGGAAATTAAACAAAACTACTTCTCCATGCCCACCACACTTGTTGCAAGTTAAATTCATACAACTTTACCCCCCTTCACTGATATCCATTTTTACTTACTTCCCTTGTAAGGAATGTTTAAGGAAGGAAAGCCAAGAGTGATATTTTGCCACCGGCTAGCATAAAGCCCACATGGGGTACCATAACCCAATTGAGGCAGATTGCCCGCTATGAAATGAGAAAAAAAAAAACTGGAAAATTACTTTCAACTGGACTAGTCTTCTTTTTAATTTTTTTATATATTTTAAATAATTTATTATTTAATAATATTTTAAATATTTTAAAAATACATTTTCTATATAGACTTTACTCTTGTCCAGCTTATTGAAGTTTCTTCCATTGATACCTCTCCATTCATCTAAAATTCTACTCAGCTTTACAAGACCCAAATGCAATCTAATTTACCCTCACCATCTCAGACCATGTGCTTTCTTTCCTTCTTAATTATATTATAGTCCTTATGGAGTGGCAATGCATGAGAAAAACAGACTTTGAAGTAGGAGGGCTTACATTCATTTCCCCTTTGCAACTTACTAATTCAGAAAGGTTAAATGTTCCATGTTTATACAGTTAGATAATGTCAGAGCCAGCATTTGAACTGACGTGTTTCCTGACTCCAATGTGCTCTCTACTATACTCTACTACTTCTACCAGCCAGTGCTTTACCATGAAAAGAACAATAGATTTGAAGTTATCATATCTGAATTTGAACTCCACCCTTGACACTTCCAATCAGTGTGACTTTGGGGGAAGTTGCATAACATGTTGTCCTCATTTTCCTCATCTGTAAAAGGAGGGAATTGGAATTGATGGCCTCAAATTCCCCTTCTAGTTTCAAATGTACGATTTTATAATCCCATGAACTCCCTGATTGAACTGGGTAGTCCCTGAGAGCAGAAAATGACTACTTCTTTGCCTGGGCTATTTGACTGCTCATGAGATTTGAATGAGATGAAAATTAATAACTGTATTCCTTCTACTGATAGGGAATACCAACAAGGCTGCTCCGTTTCTATGCCCTACAATTCCTGGGCACTATAATCTTAACCGCATGAATAACTTAAGTACTTCTATACTTTATCATCTGACCCACCAGTATACCCAGAGTACTTCTGAGACTTTCCATCTGTCCCACAGGTGAACTTTCTTCTAGGTTATGTCTAGATGATTTAAAGTGTGAAACTGCCTAAGAGAAGAGACTGCTTACCTTTTAAAATTTGCATTCTCATAAGTTAGCAGAATGTTTGGCAAATAGTAAAAGCTCAAAAAAGATTCATTCATACATACATTCAATAGCCGATGACACTTAGCAGAGTCCCTTTAACTCGGTAGGTGTCTGACAAACTCATTAATTGATTCGTTTTATGAATTCTGTATGTTTTATTCATGTGTTTTGTTTTTATATCAGTTTTGCAGACTATCACCTCTCAGTGATGTATGTCTTGTAACAAAGCAAAACAAGTGAAACTAACAATAGTGACCTCATCTGAAGGGGCATGCGACAGTAGACTTCTGTAGTGCTCCTCCCACTTTTCTATTTTTTTGTAGATTTCAAAGCTTGTCTTTACAATGTTGATGTTATTGTGTAAATTATGTTCTGCCATTGCTCATTTCATTCGTCAGTTTATAAATATCTTCAAAATTGCTCATTTTCATGATGTCAATGTTGTATGGTATACTTTTTTCTTCTGGTTCTACTTACTTTCCTCTGCATCAGTACATTCAAATTTTTCTATATCTTTTTTGAAATCATTTCCTCATTTCATACAATGTAGTACTACTTAATCATATGGATTTAATACAACTTATCCAGCTATTCCTCAATAAATATATATCCCTTTACTTTCCATCTTTTTGTCAGTACAAAAGAACTGTGATAATCTTTTTTACATAGTCTTTTCCTATTTTTTGAATCATTTTTTCTATATAGAGCTAACCATGGTAGAACTGGGTCAAAGGGCATGCACATACAGTTTAATGATGTTTTGTGTATATTTCCAAATTGATTTCCAAAATTGTTGTACCCATTCATAAGTCCATCATTAGTGTAATAATATGTCTGTTTTCTCACTTCCTCTCCAATATTTACCATTTTCTGCGTTTGTTTTCATGGTCAAATTGATGGGTAGAAAGTGAATTCTCAGGATAATTTTAATGTATGTTTCTATAATTAGAAGTTATCTGAAGCATGCTTTTCATATGGTTAGAGAGAGTCTGATCTCTTCCCTTGAGAATTTTTTTTCTTCACATTCTTAGACAATTTAGTCACTAGGAAATGACTCCTGTTCTTGAAAATTTGAATTTATTCCTATGTATCTTGGAAAAGAGACTTTTTTTTATCAGATATTTGTTTCAATTTTTCTCAGTTTTTTCCCCTTTAATTTTAGTTGTATTGGATTAATTTGCAAAAACTTTCTTTTAAATTTTATGTAATCAAAATTAGCCATTCTATCTTCTGTGATACTTTTTATACCACATATGTTCATGAATTTTTCTTCAATGCATAGATCTGATTGACATTTTCCCCATGTTTCTTTAATTTATTTATGACAGCTAAGTGATGGTGCGGTGGATAAAGTGCCAGGCCTGGAGTCAGGAAGACTAATCTTCCTGAGTTCAAATCTGGCTTTGGACACTTACTAACTGTGTGACTCTAAGAAAGTCACTTAATTCTGTTTGCCTTAGTTTCCTTATCTGTAAAATGAGCTGGAAAATGAAATGACAAACCACTCCAATATCTTCATCAAGAAAACCCCAAATGGGAGTAACCAAGAGTTGGACTTCTTTGAAACCACCAAAAAACAACTAATTGTTCTATAATGTGACCTAGCTCACATATTCGTTTGGTGCATTTCTTTGAATGTGGTAGGAGGTATTTGTCTAAATCTAATTTCTTCCATATTCCTGTCCAATTTTTCGAACAATCTTTGTTAAAATACTTGTCTCAGTATCTGGCATCTCTGCATTTATCAAATACAGCAGACAAGATACACTTGTTTCTCTACGTTGTATAATTAATCTGTTTTGCTATCAATCTTTTTTTTATCTCTTCTTCCTGGTTTTTATTGACATTTTATAAAAATACTCGAAATTTGTGGAGATTTTTTAATATATCCTACAAGTTTCCTTAGGTTTATTCCCGTTTATTTTTAGTTGACTTCTTAGGGTTCTTTACATTATTTAACCTGATTCATTAAAATTTAGAGCTTGACACCAGAAATTCTGTAAAGTCGGTCATTAAGTAATGTATATGAAATCATTTCCCTAGCTTATAAACTCCACAGTACACTGGGAATTTCAGTATATTGAGCTTTTGGTACAAAAAAGATTGAAAGACTGATTTTTTTGTTGTTATCTCGATCTTATTTTATTTCCATGAAATTCAGAAATGAACTGTCTGTCTTGTCGACTGGTTTCCATACGGTTCTTCTTTATGTTAACCCTTCTGCAGGTTAACCATTCTGTTCAAGTGGTTAAAATGCTGTTGTTGTTTTTTAATTAAATTAAAACATTGGGATGTAAATTTATCATCTTAGGATCAATAAAATTATCTTCCAGCTATTTGCAAGAAAGATAGGTTGAAAGGAATGATACATACTTTGTGAAGTTCCCATATTGTTTGGAGTTCTTCCTCTAGGTCTCTATATATTAGAGGTTTCCCTTTATACGCATTTAGTATGGCAACATCTATTAAAGATATCATTCTTAAATGTTTCTGGATCAATGATATATCTGGGCAATTGAGAACACTGCTGTTGTCTGTGATGATACTCAGCTTGGATCTAGTCCAGTTTATTTGTTAATTTTCAAAAGATATTTTGCAATCTGTCTTCAGGTGTAGAGATTTGGCTATCTGGTTATAAAAATCAGTGAGATTTTAATGAACAATTTTGACTACAATCTTGAGTTTTGCAAGATATTTGGTTGATGTTAATATTTCACAATTTGAAGTGATATGATTCAGCTTCATTTCTTTGTATTACATCCATTAATTAATAAATTGGGGTTGTTAAAAGGGAATAATTCTGTAATTATTGGTGGCAATGACCGAATCTTGAATCACAATCATAAAACCCTCCATTTGGCAAGTAAAAATGGTCACAATGGAGGGGGAAGAACAGAAAGGCAAAAGGGAATTTGTTAACCTTATTCTCATTGAATTTGGCTTAGGGAGGAATAACATGCACACTAAATAGGGTATCTCACCTTACAGGAGAGTAGGGGGGAAGGGGATGAGAGAGGGGATGATGGAAGGGAGGGCAGGATGAGAGAGAGGAGAGTTGGAAGCACCCACTTTTGAAAAGGGACAGGATCAAAGTACAGAATAGAACAAGTGTGAGGTGAAATAGGTGGGAGGGAAATATAAAAATATAATCAGTCTTTTACAGTATAACCACTATGGAAATGTTTTGCATAGCTACACATGTACAACCTATATTGAATTGCTTATCTTTCCAGTAAGGGTGGGTGACAAGAGAAGAAGGGAATTAATCTGGAATTCAAAGCTGTAAAATCCAATGTTTAAAATATATATATATATACTATTATTAATATTGTTTTACATGTAACTGGGAAATAAGATATACAGGCACCGGGGAATAGAGATCCACCGTGCCCTACTGGAAAGTTGGAGGGGGTATGAGAGAAGTTAGGGGAGAGAGCAGATTGGAGGAGGGGATATCCAGTGGGATTGCTATTTTAGGATGGTGGGTAGGGGGAAAAATGGGGAGAAAATTTGTAACTCAAAATCTTGCAGAAATGAATGATGTAAACTAGAAGTTAATAAAGCATTACAAAAAAAACCAAGAAGAAAAAATAAAATAAAATAAAACTCTCCATTTTCTAAGCAAGTCTTTATGACTCATCCATTTGGTTGACACAGTCAATAAACCATTACTTTGTCCTATTCCTCCTTGTTGCTGATCGTGACAAAGTATAACAGGTAGAATGTGTAAGATTCAGGCTTCCAAAGTGCTTTTAATCTACTATCTTCTGTAATGTTCGTGGTAATCTTGTCAGGAAGGCACTATGGGTATCCTCATCCTCAATTCCCAGACAAAGATTTGCACAAAGAAAGATTCCAACTCAGCATCCATCACTTCAGACTGTTTCTGAACATGCTGTTGAAAGAAAAAAATGCCTATCAAAAATCAGTGAGAAGCAAAATAAGTTGGCATTCTCGTCTTAAAAATGTGTTCTAGTGCTAATTAGCATTCCTGTCACTAATGCAAGATAGACACGCCAACCTTGGGGAAAGTAGTCCTTTCTAAATATGGGAATCAGACTTAAAAAAAAAAGTCAACAAGCAGAGGACAACAAAGTCAGGAGCAAAGCTGTGCATTGATTTAGAAAGAGGAAATGAGTCTCAACCAACTCAAGAGCTTTATGAATATTTGCGATGGAATTAGCAAATACAGAGTGGAAAGAAAGGAGTTTGCTGAAAATGACATTTAAATTAGGGCAAATCATTTGATATGGGACTCATGACATTTGTACTTGCAAAACTCTTTCAAATAGTTTTGGATTTTTTTTACTTTTATTTCAACTAAAAATAACAGTCCTGGGCTCAAAATATCTAGATGATGATAAATCAAGTTATATTGAACAGTAGTAGGGTAATATAGGAATTCAGCATTATCTTTAGTAATATTAGATCATGTGATGATGTGATAATGCAGAACCATTAGGTTTTCTTGCTGAATGGAACACGCAATGTGGTATAGTGCAATTAGTAATGGATATATAGTATTAACAGGAATTAATGAACTCAGCCACTTGCTACCTATTTGATCTTGGACAAATCATATAACATCTCTGGACATCAATTTCTTCATCTTCAAAATAATGAGGGAGTATTAGATGATCCCTGAGTGTCCTTCTGTATCTAAATCTAAATCCTATGATGTAACCCACTATTTTTATCTTACAAATAAAAATCCAAGGCCCAGAAAGGCAAAAAATCATGACCAGCATCATAAATTTAGGAAGAAGCAAAGCAAAGAGATAGCATGGTATAATAGAAAGAGACCTGGAATATTGGGAGATAATATATTGGAAGATGTAGCAAAGAAAGACTCAAGATCTAGGATGTAAAAATCACATATGGCCAGTGTAGAGGCTGGCTAAATATTATGTTGGTGGAAAAATGATTGGAGATATAGATTCACTTCTAAAGATTCTAGTAATGAAGATGTGGGAGAGTGTCAATCATAAGAGGAATTTACAGTGTGGTTTGTGAAACTAACATACATAAAATCATTTACCATATGAACATGGTCTCAAAGTAGCTTGATGATAATATTTACTTCAAATGGTAGAACTAATAATTTGTTGAGTGTTAAGCTTCTTGAAATGTTAAATTTTAAACTAGAATATCAGGCCATTTCAGTTTCCTTTTTTCTTAAACTAGTTGAAGTAGATCAACCATTAATTTCCTTTCCTCCCCATATCTTCAAGATTGTTGCCAATCTCTCATGTTGTTTCTTTATTGACTATAACAGAGAGTCAGCTAGGGAAAGGTAAGTATAAGCAAGTTCTATTGTTGGGTGTGATTTTTTAAAATATAGTTTAACTAATGGATATATAAACACAGGCCCTATAATAATATAATAAATTCAAAGGCTGGATTAGATGGCCTCCAAGCTCTAGACCTATGACCCTCTGTCTTACTCTCGGCATTATTACCTTTATTCTTTCAACTTACTCAGAATCCAGGAAAATTATAGGATCTAAAAGAAAATAAATTCAATATTTCACCATGAAAATGTTCCTCCTTCCCTCTATCTCTTGTCATGCAGATGGGTGCCAAAGCTACTGATCAAAACATTTGATTTGGTGTTCTCATATGGACATGGAAAGTGACAAGAAATCACGAAGGACCAATTGTCTCAATATTCTGAGCTCCTTTTTGTGAGCAATGTTGAGCAAAGAATTTTACATTTGATGACTCAACTTTCCCATCTGTAAAATAAAGCAGTTGAACTAAAGGATCTCTGAGGTACCATCTAACTCCTAAGCTATGATCTAAGGATACTATGAGCATAAAGTTCTCTGTGAAAAAGTAATAGAAGGGCTATGGAAGTTATGGAAGCTATGAATAAAGTTGCTTCATGCAATGTTTTAATGATGATTCTGTAGTCATGTGTGAATAGTGAAAAAAATAAAATGTGAAAATGCCAATAAGAGGATGAAATCGCTACCTGTTCTAGGAACAGAGGAAAGAGAAATAGGATCAATGGAATGAGAAAGTGAATTTAGATTGATTACTTGAAAATTTCCTGGATCACCCTGATATCTTGACTGTGGAGAGGAGGAAGGGAATTAGAGAAAGGTCACGTGGAATAGAATGCCCACCCGTAGGATATTGTAAAAAGCGAGTAGAGGGCCCATTACAGAGTATATTAGAGTGAACTATACTGAGTTGGCAAAAGACAGTAGACCTCTGAGGTCAATTTCATTATTATTCATTAGTTCTCAAACATGCTTTTGCTATCTAAAATGATGCCAAGATTCACAAACATTTTTCTATAATTTCATATGCCCTCACCCACTTCCAACCCCAAGAAACCACACACACACACACACACGCACACACACACAAATATTAAAACATTCTATAATTAAATTGTTTTAGTTTTTTATAAGATAATTATTTCCCAAGGAACCAATTTTGTAATTTAATTACATAGCAGCAGAGAAGTTTTTCCTACTCCAGTGTTACTGGGCCTTTACCTAGCATTTAATATGCTCTATAATATGGTTTCACCATATCTGAAGCATCATGGTATAATAAGCAATAGCTAGTTTTTATACTTAGTGCTTTAAGATTTGCAAGGTATTTTATATATCCTACTTTATTTACTCTTCATGAGAACCCTGTGAGGTAGATGCAGTTATTACTCCTGTTTTAGAGATAAAGAAACTGATGCTAAGAAACATTAAGAGAATTGGACAGAGTCACACAACTAGTAAGTTTTTGAGAAAATATTCAATTCAGTGCTCTATCCATTATGGCATGACATAAAGTGAGAGAAGATCTAGTTTGCATTACTACTATGAAAACCATCCTATGAAACTTGCTAAGAGTTGTTTTTCATTTCAGTAGATCACTGAGAACTTTGGGACATGTTTCTTTCCAATGTAAGGCCAGGACTTGGGTTTGCATTCTAAAATGACGGAGTATATTTATTGACTACGGAGCTAAAGACTCAGTTGATGAACTGAATATGACCCAGCAAGATTTTCAAATAGGACAATGCCATAGAATGTGTCCACTTTTAAACTGAGGTGGGGTTATGAGTAGAGCAGATCATTTTATCCCCAACTCCATATGACTTGAAGCCATGAATACATGGAAAATAAAACGTAGATCCTCCCTAAACAATCCCAGGATTGGGAGTGGGCTACCTTTTTTGTGTTCATTCTTTCTAGACATTAGGTTAATAAGTACCTATCTCAGGATGGGTATTTTCAAGTTTGGAGGCAATCTTGTAGATTCTAGAGATGCTGAGGCCCTGGGTCCTGAATAAAAAATGAATGTTATCAATGGGGAAGAAGACCCAGTAACTATTCCAGTACTCTGAGAGGATATCTAAAAATAAAAGGATCTATCTATGCCTTGACATTTTATCAGTAGAAATGTAGCTGTTTGGACAATGCAGAGTTAAAAGGAAATGTAAAATGTCTAGTTAGCAATTTTCTAAACCGCTTTATGTTCTCACAATATTAAGTATGCTCTTCATGGCAGACTGTAAAAGAAGCCATACATTGTTACCTATTTTAAGTTTTTGTTGCTGAGTTTTTGGTCAGATATGTACCTGTGTGACTGAATCCTGTTTTTAACTTGTTTGGTTTTTCTCAAATGTGTTCTGTGATTAGCATTGCTTTTGTGTGTAACAACAAACTCTCTCTCTCTGCTATATATTTGATTCATATTGTACTTTGAATACTGTTCTATTAGCTGCCTTGTGGGCAATTGTACATGTGAATCAAAACCTAAAGCTATAAACTGTGCCCAAGGCAAGTGTGAGAGCCTATCCCCCTCCTTAGATGCCAAATTCTCCCAGGAATTAACCTTAAAGTTGTCTATTCATATATCTATCTGTCTACACACACACATACACACGAAATTTCATAGACCTCAGGTTAAGAACCTCTGTATATACAATGGAATCACATAATTTCTTTTCCCCACATATAGAAAACCCTCTTCTGCCTCTGGGCCATTGTTCAGAATCTCCAGTCTGCCTGGAAAAACCTCACCTTCCATCTTTCTCTTTCTGCTTGTCACAATTCTCCCTGTTTTCAAGCTCAAATCCTACTTCCCATGATCCATCAAATTAAAATTATCTCTCTTTCCTCTGAAATCTCACCACAGGCCATGACTACTTCTCTTATGACATTTTCACACTCTGCCTTGAATTATAATTATGAGTGATGGTGCTTATCTCTCTCTCTCTGAATTGTCAGTTCCTGTAGGAAGTTTTCATTTTTGTGTCCCCCACAGGGCCCATGACATCTTGCACTCTGGTACTCAAAAAATGTTCATTGAGTCAATGGTCCTTATAGCTATTTCTCAGTTCTGTTTTCAGAAATGCTGTTTGGGGAGGCTGGTAATCCCTTCAAGTTCCTGATTCATTTCTGCACCTTCTTACTCACCCTTTTTTTTCCTACTAGTTCAGACAAGCAAGGATGACACAATGACTTTATCACCAGAACTGTTTTATAATGAATTCTGTATGGCCTAGGAAGATTATCTTTCAACATCATTAGACTGAGATAGTCTCTTCTCTTGACAGAATGGGAATAGGGGAACTGTTTATATATAAAGTCCCACTTTGTACCACCAGCAAGGAAGTTTAATACAGGTTCACAATTAAATCTAAGCCAAACGGTCTCAGATTCCCTTTTGACCTCCAAAGGAAAATCTGAAATATATTACAATATGATACAATTAACACAGTGATTTCCAAAATACTTTAGAGTCTCAGTGAGATTTAGTATCTCTCTGCAGAAAGTTTGCACCAACAAATAGCTTAAAGTAGGTATCCAAAAGAACAATAACTCAACAACAAAATGGATGGATATTTACTGTTCAAAACTATGATCATGCAGTTAGAGGAACCATCTACAATGTTGGTTCATCAGTACCAAGTACCTTGGACTGATATGGAGAAAAGAAGTGCTAAATGTAAAGTTGAATGGGAAGAAGACAGTGGACTAAACTGCCTTTGGGTACTTTGTACTTGACATCACCCAAATTTCTCTTTTAAATAAAAGGCCATTTTAAATAGCAATATTATCTTTTTGTTATATTATATGACTGTGACAGGGATTATTATATTTTCATTGTATTCATCTCTCAGAATTCATCAAAATCTTATCAATCAGGGCCCATATTTTTTGTTGTGTTGAGTTCTAGACTTAAGAAACTGATGGAAGAAATGTTAACAATGAAGGTTAAATTTTATACCAAGTCATACACTTTTGGAGGACTGGTTGTTAAACATTCACCAGCATTCACCTGGTTCTGAGTCAGGAAATTACCCAGTGTTTGAAGAATGAGGTTAGTGTCATCCAAAGTGTAATAGGGTCTCACTCTAAGTATAAACACATTATAACACTTTATCAATGAAGCTCAGGACTGGAGAAATGACTTAAAGGATGTAGTCAAAAGATACACAGCCAGAAAAGATGGCAATGACAGACTAAAAGAGAATGATAACTGAAGGAAAGGCAGCGTGGTCTGTTCATATCCAGACCATGTTAAAGGTTAAATTCCTCAAACATTCTTTTTAAAGAAGGTCCTCCAAATGAATATGGTCAACTCTATCATTCATCTCTGCACCCTGCTTCTGACTTTCTTGATTTCCCTTTCCAGTATATCCTCACAGAGGTACTGTACCACCTATCCCCTTGGCCTTTAAGCTTTTTTTTTATATGTTGTCTTTTCACATTGGAATATAAACTCTTTGAGAACAAGGAATGACTCTTTTTGCCTCTGTTTTTATCTCCAGAACTTAGCACAGTGTTTCCATGAAATGCTTAAATTATCTGTTGACTTAACAAATAATTAAATCTTAATGATGGCTGCTCTAAGTAATAGCTTTTTAAAAATTCTACTCATTCACTCTTTTATGAAGCTACCAATGAGAAGAGAATTAATAAGAGAGAGAAAATACAACAGCTAGGGTAATCTCTAAATTGAATAAATTTAACGATGATGACAAAGCCCATTCGAGGACATTGAGGGTAGAGAAATATAAGAACATTAGGAAGGCAGACAGAGGTCATGTTATGAAAGGCTTTAAAAACAAAATTGGATATGTTCTATTTGCTTTGGGAGGTAATAGGGATCCACCAGATTTGACTTAGTAATAGAGTGACATGGTCATATCCACACTTTAGATAAATGTGACACCTTAGCAGAAAATAGACTTGAATAAGGAAAGCTTTGACCCAGGGACACACGTAAATAGGCTATCACAGACATGATGAGGGGTCACACCAGGGTAGTGGCTATCCAAGTGAAGAGAAGGGGATGATGTACAGGAGAAATATTTTAAAGGGATAAAATGATAGGACTTGGTAACAGATATGTAAAGTGAGTATAAATAAGGAGTCAAGGATGACATTGAGGTTGTGAGCTTGGGTGATTAGGAGGATGGTGGTGCACATGAAAGTTATAGGAAGGTTGTATGAGAGAAAGATAGTGAGTTTAGTTTTAGATGTGTTGAACGCTAGATATCTATGAAATAGCCAGTCCTAATGAAGACTGTAGATTAGGAAAGAAATTAGGACTGGAAAAGTCAATCTGAGTATTGACAACAGAAAGATGATAATTGAATCAAAGGCAGTTAATGAGATCATCTATAATAAAAATATTAATTATAATAATGTATTAATTGTATTATAATAAATGATATAACAAAACAATATATTAATAAATGTATTTATTATATAACTATTTAAACAAAATAAATAATCTATAAGATATAATAATGATAATAATAAATAGGAAAAAGAGAAGAAGAAGAAGAGACCCTCAGGGGACACCCATACTTACTAAATGAAAAAAAAATTACTGGAAGAACAATGGTGAAAAGCCTTTGGGAAAAAACCAAGAGAAACAGAAATAAGTGATAATGTCTTTGGAATATGCTACAGACCACTTAGGCAGAAAGGAGAAATAGGTGAAGGACTAAAAAAGAAAAAAAAGAAATCACAAGCCTGTCAAGGGGCATGGTACAGGAGTGACAAGTGCCTTGGATTATCTAGTTATTTCTTAGAAATCCCAGTCTAAAGCAGAGCAGCTAATAATTGCCTGATTTACCTTCAATAGGTGGACAGCACTACAGTGGAAACTGGTGTGGCCATGATGTTCAACAGGCATGAAGATGGAAGTAGACGATCAACATTAAAATATCAGAGGGTCCTCTAAAAGCATGTGAATGCTTTAGAATGACATGAAGCTGGTAAAGAAGGATTTTCTCTTTTTTTCTGTGGGAGACTTTTTTTTGTTGTTTTTACTATATTAGGGAAAGGAGGAAGACCAAAGAAAAGGTTAAGACAATTGATGGTAGTGAATGACGTAAAGGTAAGAAATAAGAAAAAGAAGGTAGAATTTCCGAACTCTTATTATACTTCCATTTTCTCTGTCAAGAACAATCATTGAAGAGAAAAAGACAGAATAAAATGTGTCTTGAAAACTGAAAAAGGAAAGGACATAAATGCCCTTGGTGTATTCAAGTCACCGGCTCAAAATGAAATATGTCCCAGAACAAGGAAATCATTTGTATATACAATTAATGAGCTGTTGTCTATGATCTTTGAAAGATTTTGTAGGATGATAGTGGTGATGAATGACTGGAAATAGAGAATTATGTATATGTGTCTATTAATGTATGTATGTATACACACATGTACATATATGCTTTGATATATGTATGACTAGATGATGCAGTTGATAGGGTGCTTGACCTGAAGTCAGGAAGATGTAATTTCAAATCCCATCTTAGACACTTACTAGCTGTCTGCCCCTATGCAAGCTGCTTAACCCTGTTTGCCTTAGTTTTCTTGTCTACAATATGAACTGGAAAATAAAATGGAAAACCAAACCAATATCTTTGCCAAGAAAACCCCAAATAGAGTCAGGAAGAGTCAGACACAAGAGAAAAATGACAGAAAAACAAGTCCTCTAGGTCAAATTAACTAAATATAACCCAAGTAAATATTTTACATCATCTAAGTTTATGTGTATATATAGTAGCACATATTTACATACAATCATGCATGTACACTTATATTTATACATGGAATATATGCACATTGTACATATTTGTGCATAGACCTACACAGGTTTATATTTTTATGCATATGTACATATAGACATACAAGTATATGTGTGTGAATATATGCATGCGTGTGCACATAAACATATACATGTATATCTTATTGCATTATATTTTATGTTTTAATTTTTTGTGTGGGTAGATACATTTCAGTTTTTTGTGATCAAAATTCTCTATTTTATTTTGCAAAATTGCTTCTTCCCCTTTTCTGGTGGAGAATACATTCCCTTCCATGGCTGTGAGAGTTATATGATACACTTCTCTTCTAATTGTTTTTAATGCTCTACTATTTAATATATTAAAGTCACATTTTCTTTTGAATTTATTGTACAAAATCGCATAAGATATTGCTCTGAGCCAAATTTCTGCCAGACTGCTTTCAGTGAAGTTTTTTAACCAAATTTTGTGTTTGTTTGTTTGCTTTTTCTAAGTAATTTACATTTTCCAGTTTATAAAACATGGAGATGTTGAGTTCCATCTGATTCACCTTGGTCTCATCATTCCACTGATCTGCTTCTCATTTTTTTTTTAACAATTAACAAATAGCTTTGATGGCTGGTGAATTTTTGAGGTGATAAAAAGTATCTCTTCATCACTACAGTTTTTTTTTGTTAATTCTTTCTTATTCTAGATCATTTGCTTTTCCAGATATATTTTCTTATTGGATTCTGTAAATAGTTTGATTGTTATAGCATTAAAATTACAAATTAACTTTAGTCATATTGTCATTTTTATTATATCAAGATAGTCCAGCAACAAGTACTGAATAAAACTATTGTCTACAATCACAAAAAAATTGATCCATAAAAACTTAAGAAGACATTTTAATGGAATTCACCATATCAAATACTCAAAAAGCCTCAAACTACATGCAAGATAAAGTTTTTAAATTATAAAAGAAATTAAAATCTGGTGTAAAGAGGATGAAAGTTACATAATTTCCATAATTCTGTTTGCTTCTAGAATTATAAAAATGATGCTTTCATTGAGATTATAGAGGATGAGGACATAGATAAATCTCTGTGTATACACATATATTCACAAATATGCATTTATACAGATATATACATTGCTGTGTATATGTGTTTCTATGTATATACATATATGAATTGCATACACACATATTCATATGACTCCCTTTTTTCTCAGATGCTGAGCTCTATTTTGAATACAAAGAAACGTTTGCCTTTTAAGGCGACTTCTCTTGAAGCGTGAGCACATTTCATCCCAGATTTCCACATCCTTAAACTTTGATGATGATTATTTTTTAAACTCAGAACTTTCCCAGTACTCCAGGGGCTACCTTTTAATTATGTCATTACTTGTTCTGGGTCCCTTTGTATTATTTGTTTAAATGTTATTGTTTGGGCTTAGGAATTGATTGCCCTGGTTCAATTTGGAGCTGAGCACTGGCTGGAACTCAGAGGGAACTGCTTCTGCTGTTGCCCTAAGGACATTCTTTGGAAATATCATGTTGCACTTGATGGAGATTCTCCTGATGAAAGAGTTCACAACAAAGAACAAATTAATTTTTTTTGTAACAATCAATGGCACCATCAGATGCCTTTTCCCTTTTCATCTGTTTCTTTCTTTTCTTGTCTTTTTTATTGAAAGGGATAGGGAGTGGGGGAGGGGGGAAGAAGGGCGTTCTTTCTCTTCATGTGGAAAATGGCCTATAATTTATTTGTAAAGAATTCCTATGTGGTCCTACTGTTCCTAATTAAAGCTGCTGCTGTAGCTCACATTTGAGAACAGGTTTTGGTTTAATTGCACCTTGTAAGCCTCTGGCCTTCCAAAGGAACCCATGCTGGGCCACCCAATGATGTTGAAAAAGGATGCAATTACAAAGAAATTATCAAACATTACTCTCCATGATAAAGTCAGGTCTCATTCCTCTTCCTCTTACTTTCATTTTTTTAATGACATAAGACTACGTTACTTAAGCAGGAGAGAAGTTTTGTGCCCATAGATGTATGTAAGTATATACATACATATATATATAGAGAGAGTGATACATATACATCTATATATATACATGCAGTACACATATGGCTTACAAATATATATAAACATATATTTAGATGTGAAGACCTGTATGCACATATATATTCTATAGATTATACACACACACAATATACAAAAAATGGTTTTAAGACAACAGTGGTTGAAAGAACATTGTATAGTGGGGTTATTTGTAGGCTTATTGTAGACCAACTTGTTTTCTTATCATTCATCTTCTTTAGCACCTAGGAGCCTTTTTTTTTTTTCAGTACATAGGGCCCATAGAAATAAAATGTGGCATTATTACAACATTCTTCAGCATTCTGCCCAACAATGAGGGCAGCAGAGGTGACCCAAAATGGCCAATTTACCCAGCTCAGCCAAATATGGTGGTAGTCTCTATGGAAAATTATCTATTCAATTCAAAAAGAGCCATTTTTCTCCGAATCACATATTCCATTTCCCCATGCATTATTAACTCTCTCTGCCAAGTGTTATTCTCTTTAAATTGCTACAAGGAAATCAAATGACCCTCTTTTTAAAAGGTATCAGATTGATGGAAGTCATTAAGTATTCTGAATCTTAAACCCAGCCACCTATGCAGACTGAAGGAACAAGTTTTGTTTCCCTACATTCCTTGGCTCGTTGTATGGTTTTACTCCACAAAGAAAAGAACCAACATTACACAAATAGAGGATAATGACAATAAAACAGGAGAATATGCCACTGAAGGCAGAATCAGGCTCTTTTCATCCACTCCTCCCCCACTCCCTACCCTCTGAATATATAATGCTCTGTTTCAGCGTCTTAAAGAAGTTGTTCCTATACTAAAAAACAATCGCAAATTACCATCATGACTTTTCCTTTTTTCCAATTCATTTTATTTTCTAATTAACCATTTTTCCCTCCTACTCCCAAGTTAAAAGAAAAAGAAGGGGTGGCTAAGTGGCACAGTGAAGAGAGCACCGGCCCTGGAGTCAGGAGGACCTGAGTTCAAACCCGACCTCAGACAGTTAACACAAAAAAACTAGCCACGTGACCTTAGGCAAGTCACTTAACCCCAATTGCCCTCCAACAAAATTATAAAATAAAAAGATCTCATCTAAAAAAGAGGAGGGGGAACAGCTAGGTGGTGCAGTGAATAGAGCACCAGCCCTGGAGTCAGGAGTACCTGAGTTCAAATCCTGCCTCAAACACTTAACAAAAAAATACTAGTCAGGTGACCTTGGGCAAGTCACTTAACCCCAATTGCCCTCCAAAAAGCAAAAGAAAGAAAGAAAGAAAGAAAGAAAGAAAGAAAGAAAGAAAGAAA
>NW_027185797.1:13050377-13090920 GCF_028583685.1 Petaurus breviceps papuanus | reverse complement strand
AAAGAAAGAAAGAAAGAAAGAAAGAAAGAAAGAAAGAAAGAAAGAAAGAAAGAAAGAAAGAAAGAAAGAAAGAAAGAAAGAAAGAAAGAAAGGAAAGCTTTTGTAACTAATATGCAAATTTAAGCAAAAATAAATTCCCACATTGTCCATGTCCAAGATTCATGTCTCATTCCAAATCTTGAATTGATCACCTTTTTCAAGAGGTAGATAGCATACATCACCATCAGTCCTCTAGAATTATGTTTAGTCAAGGCATTTATCAGAGTTCTTAAATCGTTCAAAGTTGTTTGTCTTTAAGATGTCATTACTAAATATTATTGTGGTATAAGAAATGAAAAGCAGAATTACCTGAGAAAAATTTGAAAAGACTTACATGAACTGCTACAAAGTGAAGTGAGAAGGACCAGGAAAATGTTGTACACAGTAACAGTAATATTGTACAATGAAGAACTGTGAATGACTTAGCTTCTCTCAGCAATGCAATGATCCAAGACAATCCCAAAGGACTAATGATGAAACATACTCTCCACCTCCAGAGAAAGAACTGATATTTTCTAACTGCAGACTGAAAAATGCTATTTTTTACTCTTTTATTAGTTGTGTTCTTGTGCAAAATAACTATTATGGAATGTTTTATATGATTGCATATGTAACACCTATATCCGATTCCTTACTGTCTCAGGGAATATTGAAGAGAGGGAGGGTTCAACTTTGGAACTCAAAATTAAAAAAAAAATTAAAATTGTTTCAACTTGTAATTGGGGAGGGATAAAATATGTATTAAGAAAAAAAGATGGAGAGAGAAATAAATAAAATAGAATTATAAGTTGCAAAATCCTTGATGTCATTGCTAGCTATGTGACTCTGGGCAAGTCACTTAACTCCATTTGTCTCAGTTTCCTCATTTGTAAAATGAGCTGGAGAAGGCAATGCCAACCCACTCCCATACCTTTGCCACAGAAACCCCAAGTGGGATAACAAAGAGTCAGACACAACTGAAAAACAACTATATAAATTTTACAATCTGTTCTCCAGATTTCTCTTCTCTTCATCATGATTCAGTTTATACAACTTTTTCCCATTTTTCTTGGAACCCATCCCTTTTGTCTTTTCTTATTGAACAACAGTATTACATTACACTCACATTGCAAACCCCTATTCCATGGTCACACTGTCCTTCAGTTGCCAATTGAAGGATGCAATAGTCCTATGACCCTGATTTCCAATAGGAGACCCAAGGAGCAATACCTGGGTTGAAGCGATAAGGTCTTTGATCCACTTCAATGACATTTAGTAGGTATTGACAGCATTTGTTGTACTTCATAAGCACAGAAACAACTGAACTTATGTACTTCATAAGCACATAATTAGTGAGAATAATTATTAAAATGGGAAATAAATAGAAAGCAAAGAAGCTTTCCCTTAGCCCAGCTCCACCATGTTCTCCATCTGCTGCCCCTGTCTAAATGTCTTAAAAATTTAATATTTGGTTATTTTCATGCTGTTTGCCCCAGGTAGAAAACTGATAGCTATGTATTTAGCTAAATAAAGTAGTAGAGCTTTGGTAGTCGGGATGAAGGCAAGGTGGACAAATATATGTGTGAATCAGAAGGGAGATGAAGGGGGAGATCACTTGATGATAAATTTTGAGCTGTAGGAGACATAAGAATCCATTGAGTTCAATCTCCTTGTTTTAAACATGAGGAAAATGTTACCCAAGATCACATAGATAATAAGTTGTGCATCCAGTTTACAAACTCATGTCCAGTGGTCTTTCCACTGTATCATGAAAGGCTCTGACTGATTCAACCTAAAGAATCAAGGTGTTTTTTTTTTCTTTTTCTTCTTAATTCGAGGCCATGATCTGGTCATTGCTCCTCTCTATGCCATTCCATAGCCTGGGTGTCACTCAGTAATGCAGAGGTGAACAATACATTTATGCATTTATCTGCTTTGTATAAGTCTGAAGAGCAGTCATGGAAATTAGCTGTCAGTGATAAGGTAACCTAATTCCAAATGAAAATGGGCCATTACATTCTATGCCTGGGACTTCTGTTCTTTAGGCACGCTTCTTGTTTTTTTTCTGACACAAGGAAATATCACTTCTCTTTTCTCTCTGCCCTCTCTTATTTCTCCTCTGTTTGTCTCTATATAGAGAGAAATGTACATATAAAGAGAAATATACACAAATATGTGTGTATAATATCCTATAGAGGCACACATTTATATTTATATAGGTGTACAGATTGTGTGTGTGTGTCTGTAGAAGAGAAAGAGAGGGAGAGAGAGGATAAGAGGAATAGAGAGAAAGAGAGGGGAGGGGGGAGAGGGAGGGGGAGAGGAAGGGAGAGAGGGAGAAGGAGAGAGACAAAGACAGAGAGAGTGAGTGAGAGTGAGCGAGAGTGAGAGAGACAGAGAGAGAGACAGAGAGAGAGTGACAGAGAGAGTGACAGAGAGAGAGAGAGAGAGAGAGAGAGAGAGAGAGAGAGAGAGAGAGAGCACTGACCTTAAAGATTTTAAGTTCAAAGTCTTTATGCTAAGACTGCACTGGTGATTCCATGGTGTCAGAAATTGAAGAATACCCTCAACCACCTGTTGATCCGCACCTGTTAGTCAACTTTTAGTCTTAAAGATTTGCCTGGGGCACTGAGGGTTTAAGTGACTTGCCTATGGTCATAAATGCAGGATACTTCAAAAGTGAAACTTGAACATGGAGCTTTTCGACTGTGAAATCATGGGTACATGTGCACACGTGTTTATGTATGTGTGTGCAAGCAGAAAGAAAAAAAAAGTTTGGACTTCTTATTTTATTAATGAAGATAAATCATGGAGCATGTAAATTCCTTCTGCATCTAAATACAGCTAAATAAAGACATATGCATCTATGTTTAGACACATAGGTATATATGTGTGTACATATATATACACATGTGTATGTATATATGTATGATTATATTAGCATATCCTCAGAAATATTTTCTACTATCTTGTTCTCCATTTTAATGGCCATTTTGGGAGAATTTTCTAGTTCCTTTGAGAGGGTAGTATTTAAGCTATTGATATATCACGTTGCTATGTGAGCTGAGCAAGCCTCAGGCAAAACTAAAATAGAAAGAAATTTGCTCTGATAACCCTCACACTATAATATCCTCTTTCTCCATTCTGGCATCATATCTCTGCCCCTAAGTGTAACAATTTCCCCTATTAAAAGATCTGCCAGGGCAAGGCTCCTTGGAGACCTCATCTCTGGTTCAAGAAGGTCTCACACTGTCTATAAGAGGAAGTCATCCACTGGGGCAGGAGAGGGTTCTTTAACTACCTTCATCCCCATATAACTGAAAAATCTCAGCTGCAAAGCTTGACAATCCCATTTGTGGGAGGAGCTAAGGACATCCTATGATGAGAAAGGGGTATTCAATGGTGTTGGTAAAGGAAGAAACAATCATGAAAAGAAATGCAAACCATGTCTATAACTCTTCGAGAAATAGCTAAGAGTGATGAACAAATTAAGGAATCTGGCCATGAAGAGAAGAGCCGGGCATGCTGGGGTTTGAATCCCATAGAGTATCTAAGTGCAATGAGTAAACGAATGAATGAATGAGAGTGAAAAAGCATTTATTAAGTGCTTACTGTGTGCTGGGCAGAATCCTAACCACTGTATGCTTAGTTGGAATTTTAAAAAACAGAATTTCAATCTTTCCTGGTCTTTAACAAATATATAATCAAAGAGATTTGTGAAGACTTTACAGATATACCATTACTTGTGATTCGGTGATTTTTTTTTTTTTTGACCAAGCAAGGAAAACTAAAAGAATAGAAAGGAGATGCAGTTCACCCTCATAAAAGTAAAGGAGTGGATTGAATAAAGGGAAACAGTTTTAGACAAGATATATCACATAGAGGCAACGCCAGCAAGCAAAAAGCAAATTCAGCATATCTTAAGGCTCTGTTTTGTGTACAAGGCCTAGGAGATGCTAAGTGAAGAAACAGTCCCTATTTTCAAAGTGCCAATAACCATGCCATTAGAAAATTTTAGATAGCCTTGGATTGCAAGCAAGAAGCAAGCTTCAAGTCCATCTCATCTAATCCTCTTCATTTTGCAGATGAAGAAACTGGTATACAGGTAAAATATGCAGGGCAATGACTTGTCCAAGATCATACCTAAAGTAAGGAACAGGCCTGGGATTTTAATTCAGTTAGTCAATAAGTTCCCACTATGTACCAGATACAGTGCTAAGTGAAGGAGATACAAGCATGAAAACTAAAGATAGTCCTGCCCTCGAGGAGCTTATAATTCAATGAGAAGACAATATACAAAATGGAAAGGGTTGGGGGAAAAGAAGATATGCAAATTAAGTATGATGAAGAATTCCAAAGTGGTGAAGCACGTGGAAAATTAAGAGATGATTGACTTGGGGACCCTCACTAAATGGAGCTTTGGTTATGAACTCTTCACTTCACCATCAATTCAAGGAGGTTCCAGGGGTCGAGAGTACTGGGGAGGAATCCTTTTGTTTCAAACCAAGTACTTTTTCTACCATATTACTGTGGCCCACAAGATATTATGCTTCAAGAGAGATCTTTGGGTCACTTCCTCCAATGTCCCTAATTGGCATTGCCATTATTCATGAAATCCCCTTTTAATGCAAAGGCTGTATTATCTCGGAATAGTAAACCTTAGCAATTAACAGCTATTAACACCACATCTTAAATTAGTTTATCTGCTGTGATCTGGAAGAGGACAAAAAATTACGAATGGGGAATAGAACTAGTGAGTTTTTGATAGAGGAAACCAATTAATGAAAATACAGGTTAAGTTAGATGGGGCAGTCAGGCATTACCTTGGTATACTGGGACCTTCCTAACACTTGGGGAATTTTAGGGAAACAGTACATAAGACAAAACTACTTCAAGAACAGTGAATCACAACCTTTACTGTCTCGATAATTTTGCTTTTAGTCCAGCCTTACCTGCATTCATTTTCTTTCTTGGGGATGGAGGATGAGAAAGTATCTCAAGGTTTCCCTTTTATCCATTAAGTTTGCCTCTATTTATGTCATCTTTGTAATTATTCTATTAACACTCTTAAATACTAATTCTTCAAACAACTCAAGTGCCCTGAAGTTATCACAGACATCACAACTAAATTAAAATGCTACAATAGTAAAATGTTACAGTAGTTACGTTATAATTCTTAGTAAAAAAAAAAAAAAAGGTTATTCATTACCTTAAGATTCTGTTAGCAAAATGTCTTTCTTTTGAATTACAAAGAAACCACTAGTCAGGTTCTATAATCATGACCTACTTGGGGCAATTTATGATTTCAACCTTTAGAAAGTCTTTTTTTTTTAAGGCAATGTATATGTCCTAATTATATTCCTCTCTGAAAGTCTTACTTTTATGCTTAGTTGTGGGATAGTGGGTAATCCTCAGTCCTCAAAGGCTACACTATCAGATGGCAGTAACTGTCAGGGCCCACCAAGTTAGAACAGCTTTGAAAATAGGCCCAGCACCAGAATAAGACTATTTTAAGTGGACCAACCTGGCTGAGGTTGGAGAGATTCATCCAGAGTTATCCTCATGATAAGGAACTTTTAAACCACATCATCTCGCAAAGACACGTTATTAAATCACTGCAGGGTTTGTCATCTGGCATGAAAAGAGGAGGACTGACACTCACAAAATTAAATATGCTTGACATATTGATAGGGATTTTTTTTTAATTCCTATGGTCACACACTGTAGGTACACAAGGACAGCCAACATTTGGGCTAAGGGAGGACTTTCTTTGATGATCTTTAAGCAAAGGTGAAAAAAAACAATTTTTCCTATTTCCAAGGAGACTGATGTGTGGGTTAAACATGGGGAGGCAGCATGGCATCGTTTAAAGCTTCCTGGATTGGCAGTGAAAGGACATGGGTTTAAATCTTGTTTCGCCACTTGTTGCCTATGTGAGCTTAGGGAAGCTGCTTAACCTCTGTGGGTGTCAGTTTACTCAACTATAAAATGAAAGATTTGGACCAGAGGATTAAGATACATTCTAGCTGTCAGGCTACTTATTATACTAATATCTTTCGGTTTTGTTTCCTCTGAAAAACAAAATGATACAGATTTAAATATTTCAATTCTAACCAGTGTAATAAATAAAACATACTGGCATTTATGGAAAGGAGAGGGAAAATGGCTATTAGAGAACTTTGTAACTTCTGGTTTTTGCCTTCGTTCAGGTGGGTCATCTTTGTGGAACATTTAAATACCATGATGTCTGAGTGGGATTGTGGGATTGTAGGTGACCCTGAATCCTCAAATATTATGCCATCAGAAGGCAATAGCTGTCAGGGCCTACCAAGTTAGAAAAGCTTTGAATATGGGCATGCCAACTCAATATTTAATTCACTTTCCTCATTTGTAAAATGAAGTTGGTTGGACTATACGGCCTCTAAGGTCCCTTCTAGATCTGAATCCATGGTCATGTGATCCTGTAATGTGACAGGTTCCTCTATGTTTAGAACCAGCCAAACTTTCTCATTATCTACCATTTCCATATTTGCTGGCCACCATAATGCAATAGCTACAATATGGCTACCATCTACTTTTACCAGCTTACTTCCTATTGCAAATTCTCCATTTGAATCAAGTACTATCTCTTCCCCATATGTGACAGTCTATCACAAACTCCCATGTCTTTGTCAAGGTATGGAATGTGCCATTTCCCCAAATCCCTAATTTCCTTCAAGGCAAAACCCAGGTGAAACTTCCTACATGAGCCTTTTCCTGGTCTTTCTACACATGAGATTGCTGCGTATTGTTCTTTAAAGACTTTCTACTCACTCATCTGTGTACGTGCTGCATCTACTCCAGGATGGTATGTTCTTGAGAACTAGCACAGTCTCATTTTTCTTTTGTATTCTCAACCCATAATGCAGTGCTTTGAACCCAATGAGTAATTAACAAATGTGTGTTCAATTGAATTGGCATTATGCCAGTGTCCACAACATTTTTTTTCCTAAAACAGATGATATCAAACTTGGCATACAATTAAAACATATGAGAATATATATATATATATATATATACATATATATGTATATTTGTATGTATATGTGTGTATACAGACAAGAAATGGCAAAAAATGAAACAGAGAAGAGTTATGAATTTAAAGGTCGTAGAAGCACAGTTTCAGAAATGCAAAGATTCTTAGAAGTCTTCTCGTCCAACTTCCCACCCAACTAATAATTATAGTAGTCAATGTTTGGCGGGGCACATCTCCTGTCATCCTGATCTATGTTGTGTCACTGGACCCAGATGACTCCAGAGGAGAAAGTGAGGCTGGTGACTTTGCCTAACTTTCCCTCACTTAAATCCAAGTCACATTCAGGTCATGACATCACCTTCCTGATATCAGGGTCCTCTGAGAATAAAATAGAAATAACAACATTAGTCAACATTTAGACAGAGCTTGAGGTTTGGAAAGCACTTTAAATACATTCCCACATTTGAATGAATCTTAAATTCTTTCTACAACATTCTCAGCAAGACTTTTCTCAGAGATCTCCCATGGTGGGGGACTCTTCCCTAGAGGCAGCTTATTCTATTTTTCGACCAGATGACTTTCAATATCCCTTCCATCTTTCAGTCTTTGATTCTGTGATATTGCTATATCTACACATAAACATACATGCACACCCACATGCACACACATCCATTATATGTACTTGAATTTCCAATTAATTTGTGGATTTATTAAAGGGGGGTGGGCAATCTGGTTCTTTCACTCTTCACCAGGAAAGACTACACTGGCAGCAGGAACTAATGCTTACTAAAGTAAAGTAATGCTTTACTAAAATAAAATCATGTTTTAATAAGACATAGGGGGTACATGAGCAATGGTAGAAAAAGCCCAGAGAAAAACAGTATAGGGGGTAGAGGCACAGAAGCAGACAGCATTGAGATGGGGTGGTAGAAGAAGTCAGGAAGTGTCGGGAAGAAAATGGGGAGAGGGAGGGCTACTTATATAACCACAGTCTGGAGCTGCAAGCAATCAGCAGCCTGGACCCAGATGAAGAGGAAGGAGAACTTGGGGGTCAGGAGTTTGGGATCTCATTTTTATAGGGTTTTGGAAGAGGACAAAGTAACTCTTATCTGTGCCACCTTGGAGTTAATTCATTAGAATATCTACATCATCTCAAAGTTATCAGCAACATTTGGTGTTCTACTGGTGTTGGTGTGAATGTTTGGAATATATCTGAAACTTACAGAAAATGGCATTTAGTAGGACCAAAAGGCCCTAACAGCAAGACCTCGGTGGCTTCACTTGATTTAGCACATAGTCTCAGGATGTAATTTTGTAGTTAATTTATGATACAATTTGCAATTAACAATTATGCTCCTTTGATCTATGGGATAGTCTATAAATGATTTCTAGGGTTCCCTTTGCAATCTTAATTCCTGCTATAGTTAACTTTATACTGATTACTTACAAACTTACTATAGTAACTAGAAGAGGATGGTGACCAGGGGGACTAGAAGATGATACAATTTTAAAAGAGTATTTACATGCATATATGAAATGAGAGGAGACTTGGGCAATCCTAGAAAAATCTGTGTCTGACAAGGTTGCTGTAGCTTTACCAGTTCAAGCTGCAGATAAGTTGGGCTCATCTTATAGTATCAATACACACAATCTTGGCAAGAGGTGACTTTAAGATCTCAAACTATAAAATTTATATTTGACTAGTAAAAAGTGAGAAAGATCCAATGGGACCTCCAAGACATAAATACACTCATATTCATTCATGTATACACATAGATAGATGGATGGATGGATGGATGGATGGATGGATGGATGGATGGATGGATGGATGGATGGATGGATAGATAGATAGATAGATAGATAGATAGATAGATAGATAGATAGATAGATAGATAGATGGATAGATGTATAAATGTGTTTATATATCCATGTGTGTATGTATATATGGTAATCTGTTATATAATGCATGTCTAGGTATACATGTGCACATGCATATGGATGATATATAACTTTCTCTTCGTGTGTATATGCATACTTGTATGTATCCTCCAGAAAAGTTGAGCCCTTTCAAAATATGATTTATGAAGAAGTTGAAAATATTTCATCTCAATCAAGATTGCTTTTATTTTTCGATATATAAGGCAATTCTCCCTTCCTCTTCTCTTTTCCTGCTCCTTTCATGTTCTTCTTATAAGAATCTGTCCCTTTCCACAGCAGCCTCTCCTCTCCCACAGGTTGCAAATGCAGAACATATTTTTTCAATATTGTAGGTTCATTTGATTGAGTCTGGCTTGTCTTTTCATCCCTGGTATGCTTCAGTATAATGATGCCTTCAACCCTCCAAACACCCAGTACACTGTGGACACTCGATAAATATTAAATGAAGGTGATAATGACAGCCTGAGCTAGGCATTAAAAGATGCTATTACACTTGACAGCTAGGTAATTCCTTCCTTACTGTGTCTTTTCCCTCAGACAGCTATCATTTCCCAGCTTTCAGAGGTACAGATGCTACTCCAAATTAATTCTTGAGAGTGGCACATTATATCTTTATGACAACATGTGTGTGTATGAGTATGATATTCGGCATGTGCACATGCCATTAAAGGCATGTCTATTTGGTAAAATTGTTTTAAAAGCTGTTTCAGATTGACTGCCAGCCCAATTCTATCAGCTGTGCAGAAAAGAGTTGGGGTGTATGTGTTTGCATAATGTCAGAAGAATTTGTCAATTAGGAAGGAAGGAAAGAAGGAAGGAAGGAAGGAAGGAAGGAAGGAAGGAAGGAAGGAAGGAAGGAAGGAAGGAAGGAAGGAAGGAAGATTTGAAAAAAGAAAGAATAATATCATGAAGATCCAAAGACAGTATAGTCAATTATTTAACAGACTTTTAAGATTGGTATTGTTGACTTCTCAGACACATTATCCAAGACAGAATAGAACATGAATAGTTTGGATATCCATATTTGTTACAGGGAGTATTTCTATTGAGAGAGGTGAATTAGGATGTAGTAATAAAAATACAAAGAAAGAAAAGAACCTCAACTAAACACTTTAAAATACATAGAGGAACACAGGAAGATCAGAAAGGAACACAAACAAAAGGTAATTTGGTTACTACACCATCAGACTTAAAATATACTTTAAAAAACAACATGTAACAGAGGCCCATTGTTTTGTAGATGAAAGTTTGACATAAGAGCTGGGAACCAAAACATAAAAGTCTGAGAATTCTGTAAGACATCGGTAACAATAATGGGCTTGCCTTTCTGCCATTTCCCACAAACTGTTTGTCTTTCAAATTGGTGACTTCCTCCCAGAAGCTCCATTTTGAAGTGTCCAGATCAACAAATCTCACCCCTTCACTCCTCACCTGGTTCTATTACTGCTACTCAGATTTTTTTTTTACCAAATAGACCATTTCCCAACATCCTTCACATTTGTAACATGCATGCTTGTCCCCTGTGCCCTTCTCATCCTGAAAATCCCTCTGCTTTTTAGCCCCATCTAATTAATGAATTTCACCCTGAAATTCCATTTTGAAGAAGTACAAAGGCCAGCCAATTCACTCTTTCATGTGTCTCCTGATTGTCTAACCTTCTCCACCCCTCCCCAGAATACCTCCTTATCACTCTCCCTGCACTTTTCAATTCCCTGATATATGTTGTTTTCCTCCAATAGAATTTAAGCTACTTGAGGACACAGACTATGTTCCTAGAAAGGGATAGAGAAGGGCCATAGAAGTACTGTTATGCTCTCCAGGTCATCAGCCAGAATTAAGTTAAAACAAATAAGGACAAGGATTTGAAAAGACAGCAGGTAACCTCGAACCATGTCAGGAGGTCTTTTTTCTGAGGGAGGGGAGTAGAGGTATTTGATGGAGATGGAAGAGAAGGACATGATACAGAGGAGACAGCCAAAAAGAGCCATGCCTGAGAAATAGACGTGAAACTCTTCCAATAGAAGTTGCTTCTAGAAATTCTGAGGAGTAAGCAGACTAAGGAATCACTCCATAGAGGCATCATGAGAGATATCATCCAGCAAGAGTCAAATGAAGAAGGGATAAGTAGTTGTGACTAACTGATGATTTGTAGCTGAAAGGTACTCAAGCAGTGATCTGGCACCTTGGAATTGCAATAATGGCCCCCTTAGTTTTTCAGGCCCATAAGCAAGACAAAGCTCCTGTGAATTGTCAAACCTGATGACAACTCCCCACTTCTGGTGTTTCACATAGGGACAAGTATAACTTGTTTAGAAGTAATTTAGGAAATCATTCTGAGGATTATGAGGTCCTTAGGGGCACAGGTGGTGTTTTCATCACTGCTTCTGATTAAAAGCAGGAACTTCAGAAAAAGAAATAGAGGCTTAGGAAGGGAACAGATGGTTGAGAACATGTTGTTTGAGAACAGGATGTGAGGAGATAGAACAGGACATAAAAGGGAGGAAAGATGAGTTTGGCCAGTGAGGTGTATGCTCATGATTTCTTCTAAGCACATATTTGCTACAATCTTGTAAATTTAAGAGGGATAAAGCCGATGAGGGACAGATAGAGAGAAAGTAACCCTACATATATCTACCAAACTGAACATCAGGAAAAGTAAAAAATGGAGAATGGAGAAGGTATAGACATGTAATTTAACTGAAATAGTTATCGTCTGGATAGGAAAACTCCCTAGACCAGTGAAGGTTGGTACCAGTTAAATTAGAGTGTTAGACAGTTTGCTTGAAGTGGAGGAATCAAACTCTCAGTTATAAGCCTCCTGGGTAGTTGGGGAGAGGGAGAAAACAGATTAAAATTCAATTGGGAAATTGTTAAACAAATAAAAACATGCAACACAATGTTCATTTTTAGTTTTCTGACTTTATGGGTTCCGGTTATTCATTCATATATATGCATATGTGTGTACACATACATGTATATGTATGTATTGTGTGTATGTGCATGCGTATATATACACACTCATATATTAGGTAAATTTGACTAAATCAGTATCATTTTGACTAGGTAGGGACAACACTATTTCCTGGAACAATCACAACTAGCATGTATATAATACTTTAAGGTTTGCAAAGCATTGTCCAAATGTGATCTCATTTTATGCTGGTAACAGTTGTTAGGTAGGTGCTATTACTATCCCCATTTTTCAGATAAGAAAAAAGAGACAGACGAGTTAAATAACATTCTCAGGACCAGGACCATACAGTTAATAATTGTCCAAGATCAAATTTGAACTCAACTCTTCCCATTTTTCCCATTTTCATTTCTTTCTTTCTTCCTTGCTTCCTTTTTTTTTTTTGCTTTTTGGAGGGGGAGGGCAGAGCAATTGGAGTTAAGTGACTTGCCCAAGGTCACACGGTTAGTAAGTGTTAAGTGTCTGAGGCTGGATTTAAATTCAGGTCCTCCTGACTCCAGGATCATTGCTCTATTCACTGCACCACCTAGCCTCTCCCTATCTTCATTTCTTATCCTCAGTTGAGCCACCTCACCATCTTTATTCAAAAGTAACACAACAGATTTGCTTTTTTTTAAGAGGAAATAATAGCATTAAGTGTGAAAAACATGTGAAGTGAATCATCAACTATCACATGGGTAATGTTCCTAGAATAGGGGGTTGGGTTTCGATGATCACCAAAAACTAACCTTTCACTGGAGATTGCTGAAAATACACTTTTCTGCATATCTTTTTATAACTAAACTTTAATTTTGACAATAAGCATTTTTCCTAACAAAGTAACCATAAAATAACCCATAAAATACAGTACACAAAATATGGTAACATGAAAATCATTTTTCTTGTTAGTAATTCCCTAGAATTATGACCTTCCATGCTAATATCTCAATTAAAAAACAATGTTGATTTCAGACAATATTCAGTTTTCAAAACCCATGAAATATACATTACCATAAATACTGTACAGTAAATACAGTTCTTAAAACTAAAACATTGTTTAACCTGCGTCTTACCTTTCACTGCGTCAGATAGCAACATGAGGGTATTGTACTGTTAAATACACTCTTGTTCAGGATTACTTGCACTCATGAGGAAATTGGGAAACAGTAGCAAAAGTATGTTCAAGAGGATGTAGGAGAAAGAGACTCAGAATTGAGATGATGCTACAGATCATTTGGACAAAAGGAAAAGAGAGATAAGGAGTTTGGGTAATAGAGCACAAGCCCGACTTGGAAGTATTCACATGCAGAACCAGGAAGAAGGGGTATGAATTTGAGAAGAGCAGAATTTAGGCTGGATTTAAAGTGAAAACCTTCTTGAAAATTGGAGTTCCTCAGAAGTACAGTGGGAAAGCTTTACGTGTCACAGCTGTCCACTCATTAGAGGTCTTTAAAGGAATAATGAATTATGTCTCAATGGAAATGATGCTGTAGAGGAGATTCTTGTTCAACTGTATATTAGAATAGGTTGGCCCTCACAGAATACTCAATGATTCTATGAAATGCATTTCCACCTAAGTAAAGGCAAGTCATTTTGTCTGCATGGTCAAATTGAACTCTGGTCATTTTTGCTAAAATTCTTCTTCAATTACATAACAATGCAAAAATTTCCAAAGACTTGATTATGAAGCAATGAGAGAACTTTTAATGGTTTTCCACAATAATTAATAGAAGATGATTTGTTAAACTTTCATTTTTAGCAGCTAATTTCTTCTTTAATTACATATCGCTAATTTTGTGTTTATTACCATATTGAAAAACAATAAGGGTAGAAATTTAAGAAGGGTGATTATGACTTATGTGATTTCTTATTTACATACTTAATTTATTGGTGCCTTGCATTTTAATTAACTCACCACCACTATCTCAATGAAATTATAATTTAGCTCAATGAATTGGAAAAGCTGTCAAATGTTACATTTAGTCATGCAGTTCTAAGTTTCATTGTCTATTTGGCAAGATTAGGGACTGCACAATTAAGACAATGGATTTGATCCATGAATTTGCCAGACATTTCCAGGGTTTTTCAGAGCTTGTGTTCTGTTACCTTGTAACCTGGTATGAGAAAACAAGCAATATCATGAAGAACCCTTTGTTACCTTAAGAAAAGGTATGAATTCCTCTAATTGTTATTGATAGTGGAGGTAACCTGCTGGGGTTCATTAATCTGGATGTTGTCAATGGGAGGAGGAGGGGTATGCTATGAAATGTTTAACAACTGGTTCTCCAAAAAGAAAATATGTTCATGACAAACATTGAAGTTTAATCTGAATTCTTTACATCTTTTTTCATCACTTTCTTAAGACTAGACAATAGACAAAACAAGAAAGCAAACTCTTTATAGTATTTGTCAAATGCTTATGATGAAAATTGCCCATATAAGCAGGCCCCAGCATATTCCTGGGTAGGAGTGACTCTAGGGACTCTGAAGGGAGTGGAGAAAATAGGAAGCTATATGTATGGGGACAGGAATTTTGATTCTCTGAGAGAAGAAAATGGGAGCTAAATCCAACTGATCTAGTGAAATCTCCAGTCAAGTAAACAAAGAGATGGGGCTAGAGATGGGGCTATTAAATGTAAGGATAGATAGGAAGGGAATGAGAGAGGGAAGAAAAGCTTTGCCACTGTCAGTCAGCAAGCATTTATTGAGCACTTACTATATACCAGACTCTCTGGTAATTGCTGGGAATACAAATAGAAGTTCTAGGTGAAAGCTTGGAGAACACTTTCCTCTCACTATCCTACAGAAACACCCACTGGTTTTTCTTATTGAAATGTTTCCCTTGCTTTCTGGAGATTTGTTTTTCTGTCTTTTTTTTTCTATTTTTCAATTTATTTTCTTTTTAATTTGTGAGATAAAACAAGCATTTCTATAACAGTGTAATAAAAAAGATAATTGCACATGAAACTACAAATCTATTATGTACAGCTTGCTATTCCTTTTAAACATATAATAAAATTATCGTGTACAAATATTTTTTCTTCCCTCCCCCCACCCTAGAGATAACTATCATTAGACACAAATATGTATACACATATAATATATATGTAAAATTATTTTATACATAGTTTATCTTTTTTTTTCTTCAAATGTAGATAGTATCTTCCTTGATAGGTCCTTTATAGTTGATTTAGGTATTCATAGTACTCAAAATGACTTATTAACTCAAAGTTGTTCTTAAAACAATATTCCTGTTACTATATACAATGTTCTCTTGCTTCTGCTCATTTCACTTTTCATTGTTTCATGCAAGTCTTTCCATGTTTTTCTAAGCTCATTGAACTCATGTCTTATAGCACAGTAGTATTCTGTCACAATCATATACCACAACTTGTTCGACCATTTCCCAGATGATAGCATCTCTGCAATTTCCAGTTCTTTACTACCAGAAACAGAGCTATTAGAAACATTTCTGGGGTTTTGTTTTTCTGTGGTTGGTTTGTTTTTGTTGGGTTTTTCATTGTTTATTTGGCTTGCTTTGGTTTGTGTTAGTTGGCTACTATGTTTAAAAGGACTACCATTTATACTCATAAAGAAATTATATGAACTATTTAAGAATAAGATTTGTTGATGCATTTCTGGAATACTATCCACTCCCCCCACTCCTCCGATGAATACTCCCTTGTTACAACAAAGAGAAAATAAAACAAGTTAGGCAAAACCAACTGATACTTTGATATCTTCTACCAATGTATGCCAATAGTGCCAATTCTCTATCATGAGGAAAGAGGTCTTGTTATTATACTCTGTTCTCTAGGACCAATCTCGTGTGTTGCTGCTGCTGCTGCTGCTGCTTCATAATTATTCAGAGTTAACCTCAGTTTTAGGGATGTTTTCGTTATTGTATTCAGAGCATGTATGTTGAGTTTCTACTTCTCTCTGTATCATTTCATAGAAATTTTTCCTATGAAATTCTCAATTATATGAACTTTTGAAGTTAATTCCAGCCTAACTGTGGCTCTATATTCATGAGTCCCAACTCAAGGACTCAATTAAACTAAATTTAGTCCCAAGAATAGGTGAGGGTGAGATTTTGTGATCCAAATTACACAAAAACTCCTCTTCACTTGCCAAAAACCAATGATTTGTACGCTCTAATGTAGCAAGCCTGCATAATTTTGCCCCTACGCCATCTCATATTTCACTTGAATTTATTTAAAGCTAACCCTCTACAGTCTTGCCTATTTAGTCATAATAATTGGTGATAGAAATTATGTAGTGTTTTTTACACATTTAAATTATTATGTTGTTCAGGTATTAACTTCACTGTTTAGCAGCAAATATACCAATTTATTGCAATTATTGCTCAATTCGTTCTCCTTGGAATGCCAATAAAAATTGGTGCTATATTTTAAGGGGTAATCGGTTTTGCAGTAAAATGATCTCATATATGGTCATTCTATGGTTGTGACTATTGACATAAACATTAGTATGGAGATAATTAATAGGAGCTGGGCACTTTACAACCATAGAGGGCAAATTTGATTCACTCTTCCTTCCCGTGCAATTGCACAATTTCTCATTTGTGATAGAAAATGCAACTGTGATGATTTAGACAAGGATGTAATTTGGTTATTTTGTGGCATGGTTGGTCACTGTTCAAGATGGTATCTAATGTAATTTGTTTCTTACTGTATTTATAAAACATTCCATCTGGGTACAATATCTCTAGAAGACAGAAGATGATGAGATATTAAAGGTGCAATGAGACATATGATTACCTACCCATTGACAGCCAAACTGGATATATTTCTCTCTCTCTCTCTCTCTCTCTCTCTCTCTCTCTCTCTCTCTCTCTCTCTCTCTCTCTCTCTCTCTCTCTCTCTCTCTCTCTCTCTCTCTCTCTCTCTCTCTCTCTCTCTCTCTCTCTCTCTCTCTCTCTCTCTCTCTCCCGAACACAACCAGCACTACCCCACCTCCAAAACTAGACTCATGCTGTACATCATACCTGTCCTGTCCTCTCTAGGTAATTCTCCCTATTGAATCCCTACACATCCTTTAGGACTCAACTCAGATATCGCCTTCTTAAAGGTTTTTTCTCCATTCCTTAGAGTGATTGAAAACCTTTTCCTCGAACCTCACACAACAGTTTATTTTATATCTTTCTTATGTACCTTTCAAGTACTCTCTGAATTCCGTAAATTCTTCCTCCAACGTTTCATTATGGCATGGAGGTGACAGCGCTAGGTCCTAGCAGGCTATATTAGTGGAGTAAAAGCTCCAACACGTTCACCTAGAGGACCTTCAAGTGCAATCCCAGAAAAAAGTTTGAGTTTCCTCTTTTGGGAGCCGCTATAAATATGTTGGGAGAAATTCATTCCCAGTAAGATGCCCATTTAGGCACATATTCTCTGTCTATGACAAACAAGAATACAGAGTGGTCCTTAGTGATATCCAGCCTCTTTCTTCTTCTGTGCTTAAGGTAGTGAGGTCATGCAGTGGATAATGTGATGGGTCTCTAGTACTGAACCTTCATTCAAATCTGGCCTTAGATATTTACTAGCTTAGCTCTGTGACCCTGGCCACGTCATGGGCACAATTTGAGTCCAAGTCCTCTTAATGATTAAGCCATGCTCCCTCCCTCCCTCTCTCTGAGAATGCCATACCAAATGACCTCTGCAGTGTATTCCACAAGCTCAGATGACAAAGAAATTTTTAAAAGTCACTATTCATGTGTGTAATGATAGGTCTCCACAGGTTCTGAGGCCCAAATGTGGTAATGGCTGTCATTCCATATGTAACACAAGTGTATACTTTTGTGACTCAAAGAGAGTCAAATTAGATATCTCTAGCCTCTTTTACATACACCATCCTTTATCCAAGAGAGAATTTAAATCCTGATAGGAGGAAGAACAGGAAATTGGGCCAGCAAGCCACTCTGCTCTCCTCAGAGAAAGGGGGTACCAGAATAGAATTACACTTATAAACTCTTTTAAATATGGTTATTCTATGGAAGACAATGGGGTTCAATCTAGCTTCTGTTCGTTATGTAATTATTGGAAAAAAGTAGGATTCCAAGCTTTATATTCAAGGCTTGACCCCTTTTCCACCAAATATCAGTTCCACAATGAGGGCACATAGCAAAAAAAAACTCATTTATCCAAATAATAACAAAACCAAAATCAGAGAATGTATACATAGGAAGATAGATACTGGACAATAAAGAGTGAAGAAATCTATTGGGAGTGAGATAACTCAGCTCAAACTGAAGGAGAATTCTAGATTTCCCCCCAGGGGAAACTCTCTGAGGTCTTTAGTGAGCATGGGGACATGACAGAGACTGCCAGCTCCTCTCATGTCTTCCCCAGAGTCTTTTTCCTTCAGCAACCTAAAGTAAGGTTGGTCTCTTCCTCTTAAAGTTCAAAGACTGAAGAAGGCTGGAACACTCCTGCTCTCATCAGTTCTTCACTGTCCTTCATACAGGGCAGGGAATTCATCTGTACCAATAGGGAGAGAGTCCCATACCAACGGGCTCTGGCAATGGGATTATATGTGTACTGACTGTATATTCACAGGCAAATCATTCAACCTTTCAATGGCCCCAGACAACTCTCTAAGGGCGTAAGATACAGGCAAATTGTCCATTTCAGGGATGAGGAACCTTTGATTAAGGGGATTTGTTCTGTGAAGTTTGGATTCCACCAAAGGGTCTCACTTGAGGACCTAGAGGTCCACATGTAGCCTCGAGGCCACAGGCTCCCCACCCCTGGTCTATCTCATCAGTAGAAGGAGCTTCATTACTCAGTTTTTCTCACTAATAAAAATTTACTAGATGAAACAGAAAAAGACCAGAGACATATATACTAGATGTGCTCTCTAAATCCCTCCAGATTCTATGGGTCCATTTGACAAGAGCTCGTGTTTCAGTAACACTTTAAGTTTATGCCCATGTGAAGTAGGAAGTACAAATGGTATTCCCATTTTTCACGAGGAAATTCAAGCTTGGAGAGCTGTTTGACTAGTCCAGAATCATACAGATAGTGCCTGAGCCATAAATAAACCTGGATCTTCTGTGGTCCAGGGCACTGTTTCTTATACTGCAATGAAGACAAAGAGGATGCAGGAGAAGCAGGGATACTATTATGACAATCTACAATTTACAAAACCCTTTTGATGAAATTCTATCATCCAGTCCTCCCAACAATTTTACAAACTAGTTACAGACAAGTATCATGTCCATTTTTCAGATGACAAAACTGAAGTTCACAGTTTCAGGTAACAGGTCAAGCTAGTTACGCAAGTAGGAAGGGGAAGAGCTGGGCCTGAAATCTAGCTCTTCAGAGCTATAAACTCAATGCATCTCCCTGCGCCCCAGCCATCAGGGCACCTTCCTTCTCACTGAATTTGTGGAAATATGAGCTTTTCTTTTTTTCTTTCATCTTCCTTGAATAGACTCTAGGATCAGCAAATGATTCCAGGTTTGAGAAGGAGCTTATCTTTAAGACAGGAGTCTCTATATAGGTTCCAGCTTCCTTTGGCTTAAAAGAAGTTGAAATCATTAACCTTACTTGACCTCACATGGCTTTTATGACTCTTGTAGAGCCTGCTCCCCCATAAGTCAGAGATGGACAGGTGTCCCTTCTCATGTCAGACTCTAAATCATTTCAGAAGATTGTGTTCCTATGTCTCAAGCCCAAGTAAGAGAAAATAAAGGCTCAGGGTAATGTCTGCCTTTCCACAGATGTCTTGCTGATTTCCTGATCTCTGCTATTCAGCCCTTCTCCTCTCCCTTTTCTGTCACTACTTGTCTTTGTTCCAGTCCTGAGTATTTAAAGGCCTCAAAATGTACATCAATGGGAGCTAATTTAGTCATCGGAAGAAAAGTCGTGTATGTGAGTCATTGGTCCCAAGCCCTGAAGCTGGGTTTGAAGAGCAAGGATGAGAGGTGGACAGCCCTGGGACTTTGCTATTGTTTCTGGAAAGCAGTACACCTCCTAGAGTTTGCTGTGTGGTTCAAGAAAGGGAAGAGGTCAAGGAAGCCAACCTGCCAGGGCATGCTGGGGGGATAAACACTGCAGCTGCCTTTAGGAAGGAGATGGTGCGTCTAACAAGAATTCTTTCTGGGTCACTCAGTCTAAGAGTTCACAGAATGGAGCTGTCAGTACTAGGTCTAAAAATATCAGAGGCTCAGGGGCTTGGGACTCTCTAAAAAGCTAAGACAGCTTAGTTTATAGGGCTTTTGGAGCTCAGACAGTGAGGGATAGGAGCTAGGATATTCCCTTTTCCATTTCCCAATACCATGGGACTCAAAAAATAAAACAAAAATCTTTTTATCTAAGTTCTAAACTTTAGAGTTTCTCCCTGCTCTCCAAAGATGGATCTTTTTCCATCTCTTATCTCTGTCCCTTCATACTAGTCAATCTCACTGTGTGGAATGCATACCCTCCTTGCCTCCTCAGAGTCCCTCTATTCAGTTAAAATGCAGGTGAAGCACCATCTTGGTCCCCCTGCTTCTAGTAATAACCAGTGCTTTCTCTATCAAATGACACTGTATTTGATTACTTTGTATAAAATTATATTTATCACAAAATTAACAAATACATGTATTTGTATACATTAATTTTATATTTATATGTAACATAAAAATCATATATTTGATATCCATTTTTGTCTCCTCATTAGAATGTGAGATCAATGTATAATGGGAATGTTTAGGTTTTTTTTTCCTTTTTTTATATACTTCTTGCTAGGTGGCATGGTCAATAGACTGTTGGGTCTGGGGTCAGTAAGATTCACCTTCCTGAATTCAAATATAGCCTCAGATGATTACTAACTATGTAACCCTGGTCAAGTCACTTAATCCTGTTTGTCTCGCTTCCTCATCTATAAAATGAGCTGGAGAAGGAAATGGCAAAAAACTCCAATATTTTGCCAAGATAACCAAAAGAGGTCACAAAGAGTCAGACTTGACTGAAATGACTGACCACCAACCACTGTATGCCAGGCATGGTGTTAAATTCTTGATAAATATTATCTCATTTAACTCTCACAATAACTCTGAGAGCTAGATATTATTTGTTATTCCCATTTTATGGTTGAGGAAACTGAGGCAAACAAAACAAGCGCCTTTTACAAGATCACACAGCTTGTGTTTTTGGCCAACGATGACTGACAGATAAATAGAAAAGTCTTGGGTAGAGTCAAACAGTCTGGAAGACCAAGCCATTCAGTTCCTACCTCTGAAAAGTCATAGTGTGATTCTGCGCAATTCATAACTTCTATATGACTGAAACAACACGATAAGATTTAGCTACTAACTCAGAGGATTTGTGATTTGTACTCATGGAGGAAAGGGGAGGGAACAAGCATTTATTAAGTGCCTACTGTTTCTAGTCATTGTACTAAGTGCTTCACAAATATTGTCTTATCGGATTCTCACAACAATGCTGAAGGTGGGGGTTATTGTTACCCTAATTTTACAGATGGGGATACTGAGGCGTATAGAAATCAAATAGACTTGTCCAGGGTCATACAGCTAATAGATGTCTGAGACCAGATTTGAATTCCTGTCTTCTCTACTCCAGGTCCAGAACTCTAACCACTGAGCCACCTAGCTAAATATAGCTCTTCTGATAAGTCAGTTCTTCTAAGATATACTTGGTGAAAGCTGTCTTTTCATACCAAGGCTACAACTTATTAACTTTCTGAGGGTTTCTATAACTCTCTTCATACCCCTCTGCCTAGGATCTTCTGTGTCTTTTCTTTTTTCTTTTACTTTTGATGTGGGAGGCAAGGCAATCAGAGTTAAGTGACGTGCCCAAGATCACACAGCTAGTAAGTGTTAAATGTCTGAGGTTGGATTTGAACTCAGGTCCTCCTGACTCCAGGGCTGGTGTTCTATTCACTGCACCACCTAGCTGCCCCAGTCTTCTGTGTCTTTTGTAGGTTCTTCATTCTCTTCTCATGCTCTAAATGTATTTGTTTTCAACAAGGTTTAAATTCTATGGGTCCAAGTTTCCTCAGGTGTAAAATGCAGGGATGACAAGATCCTCCGAGATTCCTTCCAAATCTAGGGTTATATCTAGGGAACTGTCCTAGCTAAGAAATTCAGCACGAAAAGTTGGTCATCAAGTGGTGGCTCTTTTTTTAAACCATAGAAGTTTTTAAAAACATTCTACTAAGGCAGTAAGGATACAATAATCTGCATCAGTCAAAGAAGTCCAAAGAAATCAGAGACTTTTGAATGCTCTTACTATGTATTATGTACACATGCACTATGAGATGAGATCACACAATGGAATCCAACATGCTTAAAAGTCATTTGCTGTACAGTAAAATGTAGTTAGGTGGTGTGGTGAATAGAGTCTTGAACTTCGAATCAGGAAGACCTGAGATCCAGGCTTGGCTCAGAATCTTTCTTGCTGTGTGATACAGGACAAGTCATTTAATCTCTACCTGATTGACTTTTCACATCTGTAAAATGGAGATAGTTAGTAACACCTACTTCAGTGGGTTGCTATGGGGATTAAACTAAATCATATTAATTAAATGAAATCCAATGAGCTAATATGTAAAGCATTTCACAAACCTTAATGCACCATATAAAAGCCAGTAAAAAATACAATTGTAATAATAATAATATTTATTCCTATTCTCAATAGATATCTTATTTACTACTTTAGTCCAATAACTCCCTCCAAGATACAATATAAATGACATGGAAATAAAAATACAATTTCTTTAAGCTTATTTCCTTCTATTTGCTAAAGCAGGTGCCAATAGTCAGCTCCATTTGAAAGTAAGAGGTAAAACCCTAAGGGAAAAGTACTGCTATTTACATTACTGTGATTCATGTGGGAAATTGCTCTGATCTCTGTGGGAGCTTAAGGATCTCTGTTGAAAAACAATTTATAATAAGAAAGAGAAGAAAATGAAATGAGAAGGTGCATTTTAATTGCTTCCCCCCTTTGCAAAACATCCCTTGCAACTTCCTGGGTCAGATTTATTCCTGTGGATGAATGAGCCACCACTGGAAGACAAGATCTACTCAGTCTGTCATTTGGCATTGCAGATGTGTGGTTGAACATGCAGAAGTGAACATCTGTCTGCCCAGAGACTAGTTGTAAGGAAAATCATTTGCTTTTGTTGTGACTTAACTGAGTTCAGGGCCACATGACATTTTTAAACACATTATTTAGATATTTGAACTTGGAAATTTGTCCCTTTAAACATAAAAAATTTAAAAAGAAAGAAAAGATGGAGCTAGAAAAGGTCTGAATTTGCTCACTAATTAGACTGCCCCTCAGAATGAAGTATCATAGATTTACTAATGAAATGAAACATACAGGAGATGTGGTCATATAAGCCATCTGGCAGGAAATTTTGCTAGATAATTAGCTAATTGAATACCTGTGACAACCAGTTAATTTTTATAATCAGTGGATAGTGGATTCAGGGTATTCACTCATTCAAACTTCTTCCTTAATATGTATAAATGAACCTTTTGCCAGATGGGTCTGAAATCTGAATATGGTTCTTTCTAGAAAATGGGTTTTGACTGAAAAAGCTACACTTGCACATGTTGAATATTTTAGCTGCTTGCTTTCAAAATATAGTTATTTAGAGAGAATTCTTGAAAGATTCTATGTTATGAGGTCGATAAATTATATGGGAGACAGGCTTTGCAACAGTGGCAAGAATTTCAACCAATTTCTATCTTTTCTCCTCCTTTTTTTAAATTTTTCCTGTCCCCACTGGACATGTCCAAATTTCAAATCCATTTGCATGACCCAGAACATTGCTAGAGGGCACTACAAGTTGAAAAGGAGGGAAATGGAGGGAGTGTAGACACTTATTTCTAGCCTTATTTTTATGCAGAGGAAAATAATAACTGTGTTGATTGCATGCTGCCTACATACTGGTGAGAAGAACTATATTGACAACTGTTTGCTTTGAATCAATATGTCAATTTAAAATTAATGTCTAATTGGTATGTGGCTAGTGCTAAGCTATTACATCCTTCTCCACCCCCCCCCCACCCCTTCACCTTTGAGTAACTAGGAAAAATAAAGGAGCCAACACAAGAGACAGGAATCATTGTAACGGGTGTGTAAGAAACTTGTGAGAGGGTGGAGACAAGATGGCTGTGTAGAAGCAGGAAAACTCCCTATGTCCTCTTCACAACCACCTCAAATACCTATAAAAATGATTCTAAACAAACTTTAAGGCTACAAAAGATCTTGGTTCAATAACATCAAGGGTGAAACAAGGATCCCCATTATCACCACTATTATTCAATATTGTACTAAATTGTTAGTGATAGTAATTAGAAAAAAAAGAAATTGAAGGAATTAGAATAGGAAATGAGGAAACAAAACTATCATTCTTTGCAAACAATATGCTGTTAAAGTTAGAGAATCCTAGAGAATCAGCTAAAAAAAACCTAGGTGAAATAACAATTTTAGCAAAATTGCAGGATAAAAAATAAACCCACGTATATCAGCAATATTTCTATATATATTATCAGAAAAGACCAACAGGAAGAGATAGAAGGAGGAACTCTGTTTAAAAATAATTGCAGACAATATAAAGTACTTGGGAATCTACCTTCCAAGACAAAGCCAGAAACAAAATAAGCATGGTTACAAAACACTTTTTACACAAAGAAAGTCAGATATAAACAATTGCAGAAATTTTAATTGCTCATGGATAGGCCAAGCCAATAGAGTAAAAATGACAATTCTACCTAAATTATTTTACTTATTCAGTGTAATGCCAATGAAACTACCAAAAATTATTTTATAAAGCTAGAAAAATAATAATAAAAATCTGGAAGAACAAAAGGTCATGACTATGAAGGGAATCGATGAAAAAGAAATATAAATGAAGGTATCCCAACTGTACCAGTTCTCAACTTTAATATAGCGTCATATTCATCAAAACAATATCATACTGCCTAAAAGATAGAGTGGTTTATCAAGAGAAGAGATTAGGTAAACAATACACAGTAGTAAATGACTATAGTAATCCTGTGATTGATAAACCCAAAGATCCAAGGTTTGGGGACAAGAATTCACTATTTGACAAAAACTGCTAGGAAATTGGAATACAGTTTGGCAGAAAACTAGGTATAGACAACATGTTACATTGTATACCAAGATAATGTCAAAATGATTTAAGCATAAAGAGTGATATCATAAGCAAATTACAGAAGCATGGAATAACTTACTTGTCAGATCTATGGATAAAGGTAGAATTAACAACCAAGGAAGAGATAGAGTGCATTACTAGAGGCAGAATGGATAATTTTGATTACATTAAATTAAAAAGGGTTTCTATAAATGAAACCAATGCAGCCAAGATTAGAAAGAAGGCAGGAAACTGGGGAATTTTTTTTACAAGTTTCTCTGTTAAGCGTTTCATTTTTGAAAATATAGAGAATTGAGTTGAATTTATAATTTATTTTATATTTTATAAATTATAAATTATTGAATTTATAATGACATATGAATGCCATTTCCCAAATGATAAGCTATCAAAAGATATGAACAAGCAGTTTTCAGAAAAAGAAATCAAAGCTATCTGTGGTCATAGGAAAAAATATTCTAAATCACTATTAATTAATTAGAGAAATGCACATTAAAGCAATTCTGTTGTACCACCTCACACCTATCAGAATGGCTAGTAGTATGACATAAAAAGAAAATGATAAATGCTGTAGGAGAACATGGAAAAAATGTGGACACTAATGTACTGTTGGTTGATCGAAATCCTCCGTAGAACAATTCAGAACTATGCCCAAAAGACTTATCAAATTGTGCATACCCTTTGATCTATCAATACCACTCCTAAATCTGTAACCCAAAGAAATCAAAAAGGGGTGAAAAATAGTTGTAAAAGCTATTTTTATGGTGGAAAAGAACTGGAAATTTAGGGGATGCCATCAATTAGGGAATGGCTGAAGATGTCATGGTATATTATTGTGATGAAATACTATTTATTGTGCTAAAATGATGAACAGGATGGTTTAAGAAAAACCTGGGAAGCCTTATATTCATGAAGTGTCTTGCCAAAGGTGACCAGATTAAGACTGTTGTGATTGTTGTTTATATTTATCCATTTTGAGAGAAGTTTCCCACTGAGAAGGGAAGGAGAATATTGGGATGGTCTAGGCAGCCAAAAACTTAGCCAAGTACTAATAGAGAGCTGGTAAGTTATGACAATAATGAACAAATAACTGTACTTAGGCCTCAAAGTTACAGGCTAACTGGACACACTTCAAAAACAACTTCACTAAGGCAGCTTACACCCACCCCAGAGACCATTTTAGACTTGGGAAATTAGTCTAATTTACTTTAGCTCAGAGCCAAAATAGTCAATTATAATGTCTCTATTACCAAAGATATCCCCAATTTGCTTCCATTTTCCCTGAACTTAGATACTATGAAATGAGGGAGGATCCATAACAAACTTAAAACTTACCCAGAGAATGAGCTACTGTTTTTGCATTATTTCACATTTTTCTCCCTATTGAAAAGTGTGTTCTAGCCTCTCTAGAATAGTTGTTAGCCCCTGTATACATCCTGCACTTTTCACCTTACTGTTTCTAAGTATAATATTCTTTACCCTCCGAAATATAATATTTAACTATAACATTCATTACCCGGATTCCTGCCTAGTGAATTCACCCCAATCCTTCCTCTCCCCATGACACCTCACTCAGAAATTATTTGTTCCTTCTTGGATCTCAAAGCATGTTGTTTGTCTTTTTCTTGGAATCTTGAGAGAGACATTTTGTCAGAGTAGACAATTGTGCAGATGCAAGTTTTAGTCTCGTCAGTTTCCAGTAAGGGAAACAGAAGAGAAAACAGTGTAAGAGACAATCCATGAGAATAAAAGGAGAGGGGGAAGGAGACCATATCATATTCAAATTCATCTAGTCCAACCATTTTTCACATGAAAACACTGGGGTCTTGAAAATTGAAGTGACATGGTTCAGAGGAAATGAATGGCTGACAGCATTTGAATACAAATATCAAAGTTTGTAACTAAGATGTCCACCATTGGGTGATCTTACCCACTGATGGAGGACAGAAATCAACTGAAATATCAAAAACAAAGTTCTGAAGACAAATGTACAAGACACTAAACAGATGCCCTTTGAGTTATATTTTCACTCTAGTTCCAAAGAAGTACAGGGCCCAACCATGGATCATACAAGAACCCCAGGGGGGAAAAAAAAACCCAAAGACATAGGAAATAATGTCTTCCTAATTGACCTTCATGAAGGCACCAGGTAAAGCAGAAGAACCAAAGAAAACTTTTATTCACAATTCTGGGATGCTGCAAAATTTATGTAGCCTCATCTGAGGGTACTTCCCTACTCTTTCACACACTGCTCCCTAACTAACATACAGCTTGGGCCATTCCGTTGCAGGTACACCAGAATTAAAAGCAGTTCTAAGTTCCTTTAGCACCTGTCCCAGTAGGAATAAATGGAGTCATAATTATCTTTTTGAGCAAAAGCAGAGAAATAAGAAAATAGCTAAATCTTTTTTTGAGGGAGAAGGGTGGGGAGAAATTGGATGTTGGCTGAATGGCTCATGGATTGAATGTTTCTTTTGTGAGCTGGCTCTTTTGGCACGATCTAGTGACATCAGTAATGAAAAGAAAACAATAGAATGAAATAGCTTGTGGAGGACAACACAATCTTCAGATTTCTTATCTTGTTTGACTCGTACATATCTCCATGGCCTACAAGTCTGGCTCAAATGTCTTTTGGACTGAACGACACACATCAAAAAATGTCTCGGGATGGCGCAGTTATTCAATTACTTTGTATGTAATTATCACTCATATCATTTTGAATTATTTCATATACAGAGAAGACTAATTATGAGTGTTAGGTACACATGTGAGATACTGCATGTAGCCTACAAACTTGGGTTCTTTGATATAATCTTTGATGACTTTTATAGTGTTAATTTTGCTCATATAAATGATATATCAAAGGCAGTATAGGGCAATGGAGAAAGGACAGGCCTTGAATTCAATAGAGTACTTAGGTTCATTCCCTGAAACATACTTCACATCTGAACATTAAGAAACTAGAATCTCTCAGTTCCCAAGGCCAAGTTACAGGTGATCTGCCTGTCTATGTTAGGATGTAGCCTATAAGTCTACTCTAACTAAGAAAGTGGTAGCTACCTTGCTTCAGCAATGAAATATTTTCTTCTCTTGCCTTCCCTGGAATTGTGTTTGGGCACAGCTTCTATACTTTTAAGAAAGGTTTTAAGATAGAGGGACCTTGTTTACCTGGAGGTCTTGGGTGCCTGTAATGGTAATGGAAATTTGAAGATCTTAATAGGCCAAAAGTAAATTCACAGCTATACCAACATATTCATAGCCACCATGGGTGCTGTGAATATTGCATTGGTGATTATACTGCCCAAAATTTGGGTTCCATTCTTGAGATCTAGGACCCAACGAGGAGACTGGTATGCTTATTGGGAAAATTATACAGAACATCAAAAAGGTATAACATGAACATTTAGAAAGGAAGGCAATGACAGCTAAGAGTCATGCAACATGTCTTATACACACACACAAAATGTATCAGTTTGACCTCTTTGACCTTTTCTGACAGAATTTTCTAGACTGATATCAGTAAAAAGCTGTAGGAAAAGAACAAGAAAGCTTTCATTAAAACAAAGAATTTCATTCCATCTATGTGAACAAAATAGAAAAACATGGATTAGGTAATGATAAGGGTATAAACTTAGAGCTCATTGAATAACTGGACCCAAACTTGGTCAATGTCAAATTAAAAGACAGTTTCTAGCAGAGGTACCCCAGGAATGTGTGCTTAGCTCTAGTACATACATACATATACCCACACATACACATATACAATATATCCATGTATACATATATGTATTGTATGTATAATACACACACACGTGTGTGTGTGGGAGTACAAATATAAGCAACTAGGTCAGGAAATATCTGGCATTTATAGGTCCTGAGCCAGTGGTTCAGCACAGGATCTTTTCCCCAAGATGGTGGGAATAAGGAGTACCTAGAAGTAGACTAGTTGTACACTATTCTTCTCTAAATACATGGAAGGAAAAGTAATAGGATTTTTTTGATGATCATTGGCACAGAATCTCTCATGAATCTGTTGTATCTTCACTGTAGGTCCTTTACTCCCCTCTGGTTCACTGAAATTTAAATTCTTTCATGGATTTGATAGCTAATTGATGGCAGATGATCAATATATTGATTGTTTCTGCAGGGACTGAGAAAGCTCGGAAACCTTATTCCAACATGGCAGAGATTAAAGCATGACCAGAAAACACCCTTCACATCAAGTAAGCATTGAATTTACAATCTTGGAAGTTCTGGAAGCATTAGTCCATTAATAACATTACTAACAATTGACCCAAAGTTGAGAAACACTTATGAACACACACAGTATCTGCAACCAAAGTGAATCCACCATTGGTGTAGGGTCCCTAAGGCTTAGGAGTAAGAGTCTAGCAAGAGGAGATGCCAATTTTGGAAAACATGCCTGGCACCAACTCTGTATCTCCCTGCCAAATGACTGGAACCCCCCCCCACACACACACACATCCTAAACTTATAGATACAAGGATTCTTATAAGTCATCAAGTTATAAAATCATAGAATCATATCTCTAGAATTTAAAGGGACTGAGGGGCCAACTAGTCCCATTCCCTCATTTTGCAGTTGAGGAAACCAAGGCTCAGAGATGAAATTACCTGTATGATCTTATTTGACTGACTATTTCAGGCAGGCCCCAGCCATACTTCACTTTATCCCCAATTTCTAAGCCATCTCAACAACAGCTTTTCTTCCCAGATCAGATCATGGCTTGGAAATAATAACCCTTTCATCCACAGAACTTTTCCCCTCATGTCCCATTGTCCTTATTGGTGACTATCTCACCTGTCTAACTATTTCAAGTAGGCTCCAGTCATGCTTCATTTTATTTAGTACCCTTCTCTTAACTCTCTACTTCTTGAAACATGATCATATTAACCCCGCAATCACCGCTAAATCCCCACAATTGCTACATCATCTAGGTGGCACAGTTAATAGAGTACAAGACCTAAGGTCAACAGAACAGGAGTTCAAATCCAGTCTTAGATACTTGCTAGCTGTGTCATCTTTGGCAAATCACTTGACTCTGTTTGCTCAGTTCCTTTATCTGTAAAACAAGCTGGAGAAAGAAATTGCAAGCCACTCCAGTATCTTTGCCAATAAAACCTCAAATGGGTTCACAAAGAGTTGGACACAACTGAAATGACTGAACAAGAAAACTAGTTGGTACAATCAGTAGAGTGCTGGGCCTAAGGTCAATAAAATAGGAGTTCAAATTCAGTTTTAGATAATTACTAGCAACATAACCCTGGGCAAGTCATAATCCCTGGTTGCCTCAGTTTCCTCAATTATAAAATGTTGATAATAGTATCACCTACCTCCCAAGACTGTTGTGAAGACCAAATGAGATAATATTTGTAAAGCTCCTAGCACAGTACCTAATTTACAATAGACACTATAAAAATGCTAACTAGGATTTATACTGGGAATTCAAAGTTGGTTCAATATTAGGAAAACTATCAGCATAATTAATCCTATCAACAACAAAACTAACATAAACCATATGATTATCTCAATAGATGCAGAAGAAGCTTTTGATAAAATGCAACACCCATATTTAAAAATACCAGAGAGCATAGGAATAAATGGAGTCTTATTTAAAATGATAAATTGCATCTACCTAAAACCATGAGCAAGTGTTATATGTAATGGTGATAAGCTAGATGCATTTCCAATAAGATCAGGGGTGAAATAAGGATGTCCATTATCACTACTGTTAGTCAATAAGATGCTAGAAATGTTAGTTTTAGCAATAAAAGAAAAAGAAATTGAAGGAATTAGAATAGGCAAAAAAGAAACTGTTATCACTCTTTGTAGATACTTAGAGTATCCTAGAGAATCAAGTAAAAAAAAACTTCTTGAAATAATAAACAACTTTAGCAAAGTTGCAGGATATAAAATAAAAATCATCAGTATCTCTATATATTACTAACAAAACCCAACAGCAACAGATAGAAAGAGAAATTCCTTTTAAAGTTATTGAAGACCTTATAAAATATTTGGGAGTCTACCTGCCAAAACAAAGTCAGGAACTATATTACACAATTACAAAACGCTTTTCACACAAATAAAGTCATATCTAAATAATCGGAAAAACATCCGTTGCTTTTGGGTAGGATGAGCTAATATTAAAAAAATGACAATTCTATATAAATTAATTTACTTATTCAGTGTCATACCAATCAAAGTGCAAAAAAACTTATAGATATAGAAAAAATATTAACAAAATTCATTTGAAAGAACAAAGTGTCCAAAATATCAAGGGAATTAATGAAAAGAAGTGCTAGGGAAGGTGGCCTAACCACGCCAGCTCTTAAATTGTATTCTAAAACAGCAATCATCAAAATTACTTGGTACTGACTAAGAAACAGAGGAGAGATCAGTAGAATAGGTTAGGTACAGAAGACACAGTAGTGAATAAATATAGTGATCTACTGTTTTATAAACTCAGAGACTCTAGCTACTGGGATAAAAACTATTTGAAAAAAACTACTGGAAAAACTGGAAAACAGTATAACAGAAACTGGGCATAGACCAGTGTCTGACACTGGATAGCAAAATAAAGTACAAATGGGTACACAATTTAGATATAAAGGTTGACATTGTAATCAAATTCGGGGAGCAAGGAATAGTTTATCTGTCAGATTTATGGAGAATAGAGGAATTTATGCTCAAACAAGACATAAAGAATATTATGAAATGCAAAATGGGTAATTTTTATTATGTTAAATTGAAAAGTTTTTACACAAACAAAGCCAATGCAACCAAAATTAGGATGGAAGCAGAAAATTGGGAAAGAATTTTTACAACCAGTATCTCTGATAAAGGCCTAATTTCTAAAATATATAGAGAACTGGGTAAAAATTATAAGAATACAAGACATTCCCCAATTGATAAATGGTCAAAAGATATAAACAGACAGGTTTCAAAGGAAGAAATTAAAGCTATCTATAGTCATATGAAAAAATTCTATATCTATCTATCCATATGCAAATCAAAACAAGTCTGAGGTACTACATCACACCTATCCAATTGGCTAATATGACAAAACAGGAAAATGATGGGTGTTGGAGAAAATGTGGAAAAATTGAAACACTAATTCATTTTTGGTCGAGTTGTGAACTGATCCAAACATTCTGGAGAGCAATTTGGAACTATGCCCAAAGGGCTATAAAAACGTGCATAGCCTTTGACCCAGCAATACTGCTTCTAGGACTACATTCCAAAGAGATCGTACAAACAGGGAAAGGACCCACATGTCCAAAAATATTGATAGCAGCTCTTTTTGTGGTGGCAAAGAATTGAAAATTGAGGGGATGCCCATCAATTAGGGAATGACTAAAAAAGTTGTGATATATGAATGTAATGGAATACTATTGCACTATAAGAAATGATGAACAGGCAGACTTCAGAAAAACATTGAAAGATTTTTATGAACTTATACTGAGTGAAGGGAGCAGAACCAGGAGAGCATTATACATAGTAAGAGCCACAGTGTTCAATGACTGACTTTCATAGCCCTTCTCAGCAATGCAAGAAACTAAAACAATGCCAAAGGACTCATGATGGAAAAATGCCATCCACAACCAGAGAAAGAACTATAGATTCTGAATGCAGAGCAAAGCAGACTGTTTTCTTTTTTGATTTTTGTTTTCTTTATCATGGTTACCCCATACTTTCTAATTCTTCTGTGCAACATGACTAATGTGAAAATATGCTTAATAGGAATGTATGTGTAGAGATTATATGAGATTACATGCCGTCTTGGGGAGGGGGAGAAAAGCTAGGGGGACAAAATTTCAAACTTATGAAAGTGAATGTTGAAAACTAAAAATAAATAAACTGTTCATAATGCTAGCTAATTAGTATCTTCCTACTCATCCTTTTCCTCAAAGAGCTATATAAATCTATTCTTCTATGACCCTACTCAGTAACTTGACTCCATAGTTGTAAATTGGTAAATTTCTAGCCAATGTGTCACTTTCTGACCACTCCTCCTCAAATATGTTGTTTTCCTCCTTAGAATGAAAGCTTCTAGAGGACAGGGGTTGTGTTTGCTTTTACATTTGTATCCCTAAAGTTTTTCATAGTGCTGGACACATAAAGAGTACTTAATAAGTATTTTTTTCTTTTTAATTTATATATTCATTCACAAAATCACACAAAGAAAACATTGCAAAGTTGTAATTTAAACCCAGAACCCCTGACTCTAAATCCATCATTCTTTCCATTGTATCACAATGCTTCTGCATATGGAACAAACATTTGGTTCCTAGGCTCTGAGTTCCCCAAAGCAAAGAGCCTCTCTAGTAGCTTGGGTATCCTGGTGCTCAGGATCTAAGCAACAGCTGCTTAATATCATTGATTATTTCAGTTTCCTTTGGGTCACACATAACCATAAGTCAACAAAAAGGTAACCTGAAAGAGATCAGAAAAATCTATTTTTTATCTGAGATCATCTACACAAAAATGGGTGGCAAAAAGTGTTCCTTTGTTTGAAAAATTTAAGAAACCACAAAAAGTCTTCTCTCTTGGCACATCCATAGTCAACCTTAGGTCCTCTAGTTTGTCATCTTTCCAGTTTCCTCCAACTCACATCTGGTGCTAACATTGCAATCATTTCACTGCTCATTGGCTTTTCCAACTAAAGGGAAGAGAAGTCAAGGGCGATGAGACTCCAGATAGTTTGGTTCATTGCTCACAGTTCTGCTAAAATATTTGATGGATGAATGTAAAAATCTAAAGAAGACTTATTATTTAATTTATAACTATGGAGTCAGAAAATAGAATGATTTGGCAGAAGTGAGTTTGCCTAAGATAAAGGCAACTTTTATTCTGATTAGGGTCCAACAGGGAAAAAAAGGGTGTTATGAGGTTGAGAGAATGATAAAATTTGACTGCTATGTTTTCTTTGGGACTGAAAGTTTACAGCATAATCAGGTCATAGATCATAGAATTTGGTGCTAGAAAGGGCATCAAGAGTCATTTAGTTTAACCCCCTTAATTTTACACAGAAGAAAAATGGGACATGGAGCAATTAAGTGACTTAAGGTCACATTGTTATTATGTGTTTGAGGCAGGATTGGTGATTTATATGTATTCTGAGGAAAGAGCATAATTTAATGGATTCTGGGCTTTAGTCTTTCATGGCACAATGTTTTCCACAATCAGGGACAGTTTATTCCCCCTATTATACTATGAGCTTCTATAAAGCCAAGCACAACCAGCTTTCCAGAAGAATGATACTGTGAACAGCTTTTAAGGTTCTGATTGCACAGTATAGTGAACACTCTATTCAATAACAAATTAGAGCAAAACATTCACAGTAAATCAAGGTACAGCATTCACAATGTTACAACTTACCATTGAAAATGGCCACACAGTTTTCACCACAGTGGTCACAAAGTTTTGAATAAAGAATAATCATTTAGTAACTCAATCATTCAATCACCTCAATCATTCAATAATCCTTAAGGTTTGCCTCCTTAAGGGACACAAAGTACAATAGTCAAAGTTCTCCACTCATGGGGCACATTAAGTTAACTCAATTAGCTACTTATTCAGTCACTTATTCACTATTCAATCATCAGAAAATACCCAAGCCCTCCACTGCTAGGTCACTAGTAAATTACAGTTTCTCTGTCAGTACACAGTATCCAAGTAAAATGTTCTTTCAGCTTGACTTGGGGTGGTCTGTCAGATTCCCTGGATCCCCTTCCATGGTCTCAGATCCTACCTGGATTAACCAAACTGTCACCTGGGCTCAAAGGGCAGACAGCATCCAGGTCCTTGTCCAGCTCTCCAAGCACTTCCTGTTCCATGCTGAAACTCACAGTGTCCAGTCTACTTTAAATCCTTCACAGTCTCTGTTCCCAGAAATTTAAGGCTTAACAAAGCCACAAACAAGGTCACAAAAAGTACCAGCATCACAGTTATGCTTCCTCAGTCTATGGCAGCTCCAGCTGGGCCTTGGATGTCTTTGGCAGCTCCCAGAAGCTCTGGCTGGCCCTTGGACTCAGCAGCTCCTCAGAAAAAACTCCAGCTGGTTCCCAGAATCAAAATCAATTCACCCAGGTTCCCAAAATCAAAATCATTATCTTTAGCCTAGGGGGCCTTTACTCTTCAGCCTACCTGGTGGCAGCAGCTTCTGTCTCCATAAAGCTTACTCCAAGAAGATCTGTGTGACCCACCAGGGACTTCTCCTTACACACACAAACACACACACACACACACACGCACATGCACACGCACACGCACACACACACACACACACACACCTCCTTCCTATTTCAGCCAGCCCCTTCCTGTTATGTCAGCAACAGGGGTTCATACCTTCTGTTTCTTTAACAGAGACTTGATTAATTACTGAGTGCTAAGTACCTGTTACCTTTGCCAATACAAAGGGATCTTCAAATTCAAAGCATTACCATTACAACTCCTTAAAGAAAGATCTGTGGATTCATAGATTCACATCACTGATAGCACTCAAAGAAGCTTAGAGATCATAATTCACTTTGTCCTTTCCATCTTCATATCACCAGGGCCTAGTACAGTGCCATGGATGTATTTGAGCTCTAAGAATCTTAGTGTCATAGAATTGAGCTGAAGTTCGTAAATAATTCAATTGAAATCTCTCCTTTTACAAATGAAAGCAATTAAATTATTTTGGCCAAGTTCATAAAAGTAAAATCAAATTGTGATTTGAATCCATGTTCTCTGATTCAAAAACTGATGTTCTTTCCATTGTAGAACCCTGAAAAGTATCCGCCCCATTACTATACCTGACATGGTGTCCCATACTTTTTAATGCAATGATGACAGCCAAATTAAATTGAATCAAGAATGATCCAGTCACTTGTAAAGCAGTAGTCCTCCAAGTGTGATTCCCAGACTCGTGGGACACTTCTAGGCCCCTTATGGATATCCACAACGTCAAAACTATTTTCATTAAAATTCCAAGACATTATTTAATTCTTAAAATCCTCTTCCAATTTCCAATTTCATATCTGGGTGAGACCAGATTTTCTTTTCAACCAGGGACCAGGTTGAAAACAGAAACAGGTATGAGAATCCAGCTGTCTTCTATTGAGATGGACATTAAAGAGATTTGCAAAAAATATGTAAAACCATGCAATCCTTCTCACTGATTTTTTGATTCTGGAAAATTTACTTATTTTTATTAACATGCTATTTCCATTAGCATTAATGGGTTTGCTATAATTATTTTAAAATGAAGTAATAAATATTTTTAGAACTACTCAGTAATACAACAAATAACAATAGATATAACCCACACAAACAAAAGCCCTTTGGAAGCATCAAAAATGTTAATAAGGTAAGGTGTTCCTCAGACCAAAAAGGCTGAGAGCTGCTTCCCTACAGGAACTGAACAAGAGCTATGATCACCGAGCATTCTTATGACACATTGCCTAAAGATGTCTGTCTTCACAGTGTTTCTATGGTGCATATTGATATCCAGTGTTTAATTGTGCAGTCTGAACTGTGACTACTGCTAACCAAATCACAGAAAAGCGCTGTTCAGCAATATTTAGTATTAACAAGAAATGGAATTAATTGATTGAACCATTTTCTTTTCTCAGTGAAAATAACTCTCCTATTGTGTTAATGCCCACAAGAGATTATAGACTTGGGCATGAGGCTCTAGGCTTTGGAAAGCGAAATGTCTAGCACAGCAGAATAAACCAATAGTGTTAGATATAGTTCAAGAAATATCACAGGGAACAGATTATGCCCCAAACACTCCAAGGCCATTGACAACAGCCTAAGGAGTCTACAAGCAGGAAGCAGGCTAGCAGTCACCATGTTTCATACTTCTTTCTCACATTCTGCACTTGCCTTATCTGAAGGACAAGAATATACTGTGTCTGACTGTAATGGGAATGCAAATTTGGAAGATCTTCCCTGCCCCTAGGCTAATGTGCACCTGAAGCCTGGGGTGGGGGAGGCTTGTTTTTCAGTAGATACTTCTTGATTGGCCAGTGAGTCAATAAGGTTGTTACATTCTCTGAGCCAGGAGAAGGCTATATAAGCCCTGATGTGTAGCTTTGTTTTGGGGACTCACTTTGAGAAGTGTTCTGTGATTTGATCTGAATTCTGGGAAGCCTTTGTTGAGAGTCCCCCAGCTTTGAAAAACCCAGATGTTGAAACCCAGATGTTGACTGGGTATGGATGTAATGGTTGGACAGTTTGAAATCTGTCTACTTGATCTGTCTCTGTCTTGATAATTCTGCCTGTATACTTTGAAGTTCGGTGTACTGACCACCCTGACCAAGGTAAACGATATATGTCTGACTGATTAAAGTAAGCTTGTTAACCCCTTTTGAGTTGCTTTCCTTTAACAACACAGATCTAAGAACCTGTATTGGCAGCAAACCCTGAGGACGCGCTTGGGGTGCTTGCTGCTACACTGACAAGACTCTGCTATACAGAAGAAAGTTTACATTCAGAGCTGCTGAGTTTCCCAAAATAATAATTTTCCAGTGATGATTTTAAAAAGAAACTTTCAGGAGGAATCATAAGAGAGAACTTTCAAGGAATGTGAAATTGGAGGTCACAGGACAATGTCCTTATTTTCTGCTTCACTAGTCTTTTTTTTATCTATGTATATGGGAGACAGACAGAGGGAGAAAGGAGGGAGAGGTAAAGAGAAAGGAGAAGGAAAAGGAAAGGGAGAGGCAGAGGGGGAAGGGGAGAAGGAGAGGGAGAGGGAAAGGGAGAGGAAGAGGAAGACGGAGAGAGACAGAGAAAGGCAAAGGGAGAGGCAGAAAATTGGCAGGTTGAATGGTCTCCCCACTGACATTAAAAGCAGCAATTACACACAGGTGACCTGGGCTTTGGGTATAGCTGAACCTGAACGTCTCACAGAAAGGAATTAGACCAGAGAATATTCGGTGCCAGAGTTAGAACTGCATCATGATCTTTTTATAATCCATTGAGGAGACCATTGCCATATGTCACCTTGAATAAGAAGATAGGTACTTTCCTAGGACATCAGGAAGCAAAGTCCCTAGTGAATATTGCCTGACTTTTTTTTCAGGAGCACAAAAAAAAAGTTTGGTAAGAAATAATGGTTCAGCACTCACAAGACCTACAATAAAAAATTATCCATGGTTATTCTACCAATCCCAAATATGTCTAGATCACCTCATCCTGGGTAATTGCCTTTAATATTTACCACAGTCCTCAATGCCAGCTTATGATTTATCACTCATTCATTCTGCTTTGGAAATTTACATTGGTACCAGTTGGAATTTTGGGAATATGCATAATGATAAAGGGAAATTTTTCACGGGACCTAAAAGGGAAAATCTTGTGCTGAAAGGGAATACATAATTCAATAGGGCAGTAGGGATTTCTTTATGTGACCTTGACTCAGCCAGAAATGGTATCTAGATCTGTGTTTTCATTTGCTTATGGTTCTAATCTACACAAGGGGTAACAAACCAGATATTTGAGAAATCTAGTTGCCAAGTCTATATTAAATAATTATCTCCAATCTACCACATAGATATTTTACAGGTACATAATTGTATCTTCTCTCACTCGTAATAGTATAAGCTCCTTGAAGACGGGGGTATTTTTGCCTTTCTTTGTGTCTCCAACACTTAGCATGGTAGTTGGCACAGAGTAAACACTTAAAAAATCCTTACTGACTTGCTGAGTTGACTTGTATGGAAACAGCCCTGAATCCAGAATTAACTTTGAGAAAAGTACACAGCTATGAAGACTGAAGGGTATGTGTTGAGTTGTGGGAAAAAAGGAACTGATGCCCTCCAAAAAATATGATCCCTTAGGCATTTCATAAGCCCTGGCATAGAGGTCAAAAAGGGAAAAATGGGGGCCAGGAAAGATCATACAGAACTCAGTTACACATTTCCCCAAATCTGGAAATTGTCACTGAATAGATATTGAGTACACCAAGCCATGGTTAGATAAGTATGCCACATTCTCATTCTACCTTACCTTGGGGAGAGAGGTGGTAGAGGGCCTTAATACTTAGTAATTGTTAGGGGCGGCCAGGTGGCTCAGCGAGTAAGAGCTCCGGCTGCAGCGTTAAGAAGACCTGGAGATCGAATCCCGGGCTCAGACACTCAGCACCACACCCAGAAATAACTGGCTGTGTAACCTTGAGCAAGTTACTTAACCCCGATTGCTTAAAAAAAAAAAAATACTTAGTAATTGTTTTGAGAATCAATACCTTTGCTGCAGCCTTTCTGAGCTCCTATTCAGTGAAATGGATATATGTGTCAGAAAGATATACAAGTGAAATCCCATTAGCTGGTCATTATTGTAATAAATTATGGTGCATAACAAAATTCTTTTCATGCTCCATGGTTTGGTCTCTTGTTTTGTTAATCTGATCCTAAAAGATTTTTCCGGATCTGCCCCTGATGGAAAGTTCCTATACTGGAACAGCCTGAGATCACAGGTTGGTCATCCTTTGGGAAGAAAATCACTGGATATTGCTGTAGTTAGAAATGTATTAAGGATTTTCTATCTTGAGTCAGATCTTGTTTCATATTCAGGTTCCCAGTTCTCAAATATTATATCTGCTTAGAATCAAAGAATTATAGTTTCTCAAAGCTAGAGAGAACCTCAAAGGTCCAGGTCATACTCAAATCTTGATTCCTTTCTATAGCATCTCTGACAAATGATCACCTGACTTCCACTTTAAGAACTGCAGGGATAGAGAAGTCATTCCCTCCAAGTATACACCAATCTTTAGACAGTTCTCATTTTTAGAAAATTTCTCATTATGAGTTGAAATCGATTTCCCTGTCACTATGACCCAATAGATAGACTTCTATCCTTCAAGAAGGATCAGAATAAATCTATTGGCTCTTCCCAATGACAATTCTTCACGTTTGAAAACTGAAACTATGCTTTCTCCAATCATGGCTTCCCTCCTGGCAAAATATCTCAGTCATTTTAACTACTTTTTCCCTGGATAATCAAGATCTTTTTTATGAGCTGGAAGGAGTAGAGGAGTGGGAGGCTGGAGGGTAAAGGGAATATGTGTTTCCTGACATTCTAGATACAGTGAACCATGTGAGATAACTCTAACCGATCAGGGAAGCAAAGGCACCAGGATATTCCAGAGCTGAAAGAGTTATGTGTCCTAGGCATGGTCTCTGGTCTAGAAGGCATAGGAACAAGTCTGTTGAGGAGAATAAGACAAAGAATGAAGTACCTTATGAAAGAACAATCTACTGGAGAGAAAATGTCTTATTTGCCCAGGCTATTTCTTTGACAACACACACTGTCCATCACCATTACATGTTGCGATTATATATGGCGATTTAGTACTTTTATGGATCTCTAATTGAATCCATGTGAATGATATAAGAATATCACACTAATGGTATAAATTCTCTCTCTCTCTCTCTCTCTCTCTCTCTCTCTCTCTCTCTCTCTCTCTC
>NW_027185797.1:13027096-13050367 GCF_028583685.1 Petaurus breviceps papuanus | reverse complement strand
CTCTCTCTCTCTCTCTCTCTCTCTCTCTCTCTCTCTCTCTCTCTCTCATTATTATATGGAACTCTAGGTATAGGACCCTCTGCCCATGCCAACAAACAACTTTTCTGTAACATTGTCTCAGAGTTGACCGGGCCACTAAAAAAATTAAGTAGTTTGCCAATAATCACAAAGTTGGTGACAAGGTGATACTTGAACTCAGACCTCTCTGACATCAAAGTCTGCTCTATCCATTACACCATACTGACTTTCCTTTCATCCATGTCCTATCACAGATCTTGGCTCTACTCAGTAAAGTAGAAGCCTTTGTCTCAGTCAAGTGTTCTTAGATTGGAGTCTATAAACTTTTTTTTTATATCTCTAATTCCATATTATTGCTTTTCTTTTTCATCTTAAATATTTTATTTTATGCATTTAAAAATATTACCCTGAGAAGGGGTCACATAGGCTGCACTAGATTAACAAAGAGGGCCATGACACAAAGAATTAGGAAGTCTAGCTGTAGAAATTCTGGTGTTTTGTGGATCCTGATTCAGCACAAGAGTTGTCCTTCAGGGCTTCATCATTCTGGCCTTCTTAATGGCCTTCTTCCCTTCCTAGTCATATATCTTTAGGCCCCTTCATTTTTATAATTCTTCTCTTTGGCCTCTTTTCAATTTTAGTGCTGGACTATAATATCAAATCAAAGTCATCAAGTACCAAAGTATATGTTGATTAAATTTTGACATTCTTAATTTTGAAATTTTTAATAGCATTTGTCTACTTCCATCTTCAATGATTAACATAGATATATAGTTGCAATTATTTTTATGGTGATTTTTTGCAAGTCCTCTTGGCAATCACTATATGTCAGATACCCAAATGTTCGATGAAATATTTTTCTTACCTATAAACAGATTATTATTATAAACATATATTATATGCTTATATAGAATATAAATAAATATATACAAACATTATTATATCAAATTCAACTCTTCTATTTTCCTTTCCAAGGAGCACTCGTGAGTCACCCATCCATTTCACTTATTTGTAGTGAAAATGTCAAGATAGATATGGTTCAATTCCTTCAGTAGTATGTCCATATGCTAATGAACAAGAATCTCATCCTACCAATACCTCCATCAAGGTGTTGATGGTCTGAAAACCATGTGATCGTTAGCACCCTATTCCCCCATCTCTGACACTCACTGACAAAGTAGAAAGTGACTGTACAAAATCATTTTGTATTTTTGCTTTGTTTCGTGAATTACCAAGAATTCCTCAGCATGTGACCAACCTGCTGGTACTGAGCCTCTATTTTCCTGGGCCACTTTTTAGACTACTGACACAGTCTGTTGAAAGGACATAACCCAAAACATTTCTATGTGATACAATCCAACAATTTGTGCTCATCCATTATCATAACCTTGAAGTCACTTCCATGTTATGACTCAGCACAAAAATAGGCCTTTTGTGGAATTTTATTTACATTACAATCACTAATGAATTCATTTTTCCTAATTAGTAAAATTGTTCGATTATACTCAATTCAGCAAACATTTGTTAAGTGCCTATTGTGTTTAGAGGACAGAGATAAGCATTGGAGAAAAGAGGAAATTTTGATGAGGGAAAGGAAAGAAAACAAGCATTTATTAAACTCCTACTATGTACCAAGTACTATGCTAAATGCCTTACAAATATTATCTGCTTTGATCCCATAAGACAATATCTGTACCTTCATAGAGTTCACAGTTTAGTATAAGCATGAGATGTAAATAAACATCTATAATATTACATGATCAATATTCTGGGTAAAGATTTATGCATAATATGTGTGAAAATGGAAAAGATTTGCATAAAACCCATGAGTTAAGCTCATGAATGGAGAAAATTGGATGACTGATTATACATAAATCACTCTTTTACAAGTGTTCTTAGCCTGGGGTCCATGGACATCAAAGGGATCTGGGGAAAGATTTTAGGGTCTCCAGGAACTTGAATGGGGGAGAAATACTTATTTATTTTTACTGTGCCTGGAAGATAGTAAGCATTTAACAAATACTTATTGATTGACTAAACTGTAATTGAAAGCAAGCCTTTCCCCCAATTAATTAAAAAAAAAACATTGTTCTGAGAATAAGTCCATGACATAAAATATTAATCCCCTCTAGTATATGGTATCTGCAGCAATTGTGCCAGTATTGTTAAACACATTTTGCACATGGATTATTTTGGGTGATGAAAAATTAAAGAAAACTACTTGCTGTTCCCTGTAAAGCAATGGGAAATTTGGCAAGTTTGTCATATGCCCTGAAGTCATTTAGGCAAGATCCAACACAAATATATCTGACCTGAGAGCAGTGTCCCTCTCACTGTCACAAAACACCCACCCACAAAGACTAGCATGGTCTCCTTAGAGACCTCCACTTTCCTTGGTGATGTAGTGGCATTGACCTCTATGATTAATTTCTCTAGGTGGAAACTTGTAGCAGCAAGCAACCCAGAGTCCCCAGGGTGGCTGCCAACACAAGTTCTTAGATCTGCTTTGCTAAAGCAAAGCAACTCAAAATTGGTTAACAAGCTTATTTAATCAGTCAAATATATATAATCTTTTACCTAGTTTAGGGGAAAAAGGTCAGCACCCTGAACTTTAGAGTATACAGACATAATTATCAAGACAAGAGAAACAGATCAAGTAGACAGGTTTCCAAATTGTCCAACCATTACATCCATACCAAATCCACATCCGGGTTTTTCAAAGCCAGGGGGCTCTCAACAATGGCTTCCCAGAGTATCATATCATCTGATCAAATCACAGAACACTTCTCAAAGTGAGCCCCAAAACAGAGCCTCAAATCAGGGTTTATATAGCCTTCTCCTGGCTCAGAGCATGTAACAACCTTCTGGACCCACTGGACAATCAAAAAGTATCTACTGAAAAACAAGCCTCCCACCCTAGGCTCCAGGTGCACTCTAGTCTGGGGGCAGGGAAGATCTTAAAAATTTACATTCCCATTACAAAACTACAAAGAGACACATGGCATTTACACATGATTTAGCTGACACTTTGACCTGTTCTCAGCCTTTTAGATAAAATAAACTGTATCTTTTTTCCCTTTGTTTTTTTTTCTTTTAATAAGCTGTATCTTTTTTATAAAAAAGAAGCTGTATCTTTGAATTACCAGAAAAATGAGACTAGTCATATTAATCACTAGAGTTCATGGAATTATGGCAATGCCTTTTAAAACATATCAGTAACCACCTCTTACAGGACACAGTCATAGGAAATTGACACTGGACTGATGGTTTTTACCTCTCTTTACCAGTGTTTCCACTGTAGTCACTGACAGCCACTACCCTCAAGGTGTTGTGTCCCCCATGGTCTCCATCATACTCTGGTTTTTTGTTGTTGTGTGTTTTTTCTTTGAAAAAACATCGCAACCCCACTTAATTCCTTTGATTACAATTCCAAGAACAAGAAACCAGCAACTGGGAAAAACAGTTCAATATTCTTCACACTTAGGGATTTCTCCAGGAAATAAAGTGGGAGTATAAGGGGCTTGCTAAAATTCAGTGACCTTTTTCATAAAGAATCACATTAAAAACTCTATTATATGAGTAGTTTTGTTTTCTGGTCCTCTGTGTTCTTCTATCCTCTTAGTTCTTAGCTTTCTGAGTTTGAACGCTGCTCCCTAAGGTCACTGGGCAAGTCTCAGTGCCATCAAACTCCACTTTCAGAGTTCTAATCCTAGTTCTGCTTATCACTTGCTGCGGTAACTCCATGCATGTCACTATACCCTCCCTAGGCCTCAGATTCCTCACCTGTAAGACAGGAATAATTGCATTGAAATGGCTTCCTAGAGCTTTGGTGAAGAATAGCTAAAGATAATGATCATTAAGCATTTTCATCATTCTCAGATATTAATTAAGTGCCCAATACATGTTGAGCTCTGTAAGAGGCACTCAGGGATAACAAGGAATGCCTCAGATATGTCCTCCATTCCCAAGTCTCTTATGTTGTACTGGAGAGACAAGAAACATCTACAGAAAAATGTGAATTATTAACAACAAAGCAGTAATCTTTGTTACAAAACAATTGGGAAATTGTGAGGTCAGACATGGTCCCAATCTCCCCATCTTTAGCACATGCCTTCTCAGTGACAGGTGGATGATGGTGGTGGTGGTGGTGGTGATTGATGATGATGATGGTGTGTGTGTGCGAGTGTGTGTGTGTGTGTGTGTGTGTGTAATAAATACAAGGAAGTGGCAGGAAGCCCTTATGTTAGTAGTTGGGGAATCAGGAAAAGTTTAAGGTGTATGATCTGAATCTTGGAAGGAAGAAGGGGATTCTTGGAAGCAACAGTGGATAGCGTGGGCATTCCAGACATGGAAGTTGGAGAGGTAGTGTCATGTGTAAGAAATATAGATTTCATCTCTAAATATGACTCACTCACTTTAAGCCAACCCTTATAACAAATAAGGAAGAGAATTATGACAACAAAATAATTCAGTAAAATGAAACAATAGCACGAAGGTGTACAATGACACGTTCAGCTGTCAACACCTTCAGCCGTGGGATCAAAGAGTCTTAGTTCTAGGAATGGACCTTTGAGTTCATTTATTCCAACACCTTCATTTAAAAACTCAAGGACCTGAGAATTACAAACATTCAGCTACCTAGCCAAGGTCAAAGTTGGGGGAGGCATGCTTTTTCACTCAAGATTTGAATCCAGGACGTCTGAGTCCAGATTAGTATTCTTTCCAATGTTCTTCACTGCTTCCTCTACCTCTGAGAATATCTTAGTTTCTCCAATGCTGTGTTGTTGTTCTCCAGTAGTTTCGGTCATGTCCTACTCTTCATGAAGTTGTATCAGCAAAACTGCTAGAGTACTTTGCCATTTCCTTCTCCAACTCATTTTACAGATGAGGAAACTGAGGCAAACAGGCTTAAGTGACCTGCCCAGGGTCACACAGATTATAAGTATCTGAAACTGGATTTGAACTTGGGTCATCCTGATTCCAGATAAAGAAACGTATCCATTTCACCACAAGCTCTGACAAAGCCAGACTAGGAAGGCTTTGAGTACTAGCCTAGTTATATACTATATATTACCCACTGATCCACTTCACTAATTAAATGCAAAAAACACACAATTATCACCATAATGCTGATAACTACTTTTTTTTCTGTGTGTGGGGGGTGGGGAGCATCATGAGGGAGTTGTGGAACAGTAATTTTAAAAATCACACGCCAAGGTTTGGAAGGGTTACCATCTATATCACTAGAAACAACACTACACTCAATCAATTCACAGACTACAATCAGTTAATTAACATTTAATAAGTGCCTACTGTGTGCTAAAAATTGTGCTAAGCATTTTGAAATCACATTATTTTAGCGTATTTGTAGAAGTGATCGATAATTAGAAGAGATACAAAGTTCTATAACAGATCCACTGATGGAAGGATTACTCCTGGCTATGTGGGGGACCAGATAATCCTTTATAAAAGAAGAGATAGCAACAGAGATGGGCCTTGAAGGATGGGCAGAATTGTGTCAGATAAATAAAGGGGATAAATGATAACACAGGACCATAGATTTGGAGCTGGAATGAACCTAAGAAGCCTCAAGTCCAACTCTTTCGTTTTACGAGTGAGGAAACTGAGGCAAAGAGGTAGGTCAAGTGCCTTACCACACATAGCTAGTAATTATCTGAGGTTGGATTTTGAACCCAGGTCGTCTTGATTTCAATCCAATGCCCTATCTACTAACGCATAATATCTAGCTGTTCCAGGACAGAGTTGATAACTAGCAAACCTAACTAACTGGTTATATTCCTCTTGCTTCAAGAGGCTGAAGCATGGTGAATAGTGGGGGATCAGGTCTTTTTTACCATATGATATGTAATGTTTTAGAGATAAATTTATGATAGACTAATAGCAGGAATTGTAGTGGGATACAAAAGCTGAGATTTACCAAGAACAGAAAAAAATGCACACACTCAAAGAAATATGTGTGAAGACTGGGGGCAGTGGTGGGATTGCTTAAGTAATTGAAATCCATGGAGCTTATTGGGATAGAGCCAACTCTGTGCAGAGTAAGCCAAGTCCAAACTTAGAGAAAACATCTCCAAATGTCTTTACCTTCTTTTCTCATGTGTGTTTGAAACAAACCATGCAGCTTTAAAGTAGCCAAAACAGACTGCTCTGATACACACACACACACACACACACACACACACACACACACACACATTTAATGAGGTGATATTACTGACCATATGCTTTTTATTTTTTTTTATTTTAGGGATGAGGGAATTGTCATTTCCAAATTTTGAACCCTCTGAAAAATTATGACTTTCTAGTTTAGAACATGACAGCAGGTTCCAGGAGTCATGTCTCACATGCCTCTGGCTAAATTGGATTTCACTGCTTTAGTCTCCTCTTTCTCCCATAGCTTGAGAAACAGCAGTGACTTTCAAAAAAAAGATTCTTTATTCTAAGTTTAGATATCAGTGGTTCCCTTTAATTAAATTTGTCTAAAAATCTGCAAACATTTTAAAAGAAACCAAATGTTGCATAACCATAATAACCAAACTTGTCCCTAAAAGACAAAGAAAGAAGTCTCCCTCCTTTAGTTAAAAAGGTAGAGGACTCAGGATGCATGATGTTCCCTGTATTGTCAGAGAGAACTCACTGTGTGTGGGAGGTAGGATGGGAAGTATATATACATTTGTATCTATGTATGCATATGTGTATGTATTCGTGCACATGTATGTATGTGTATATTACATATGTATGTATTGTGTGTGTGGAAGACTAAAGTCTAAAGTCAAAAGGCACCAAGAAAATGTTAAATATTTTCCTGAATCTCAAAAGTATTTAATGTTTTAGGGTGAAGTTCCAGAACACTTCCTAGAGGTCTATGAAATGTATGTGCGTCTGGATTCCTCCATCCTTATGGATTTTTATTATATTATTATATTATATCATTTATATATTATGAGTTTATTATATTATGCCTATATTCTTTGTTATCTGGTCACTGAGTGCTGATTTCTTAGCCTTTTTTTCCCACCCGTTCCCCCTACCAGTCAATGGACCATTGCATAATAGAATTTAGAGCCAGAAGGGATGTTGGAAGTTGTCTATTTAAACCCCATTATTTTTTAAATGGGAAAATTGAAGCTGACAGGCATTATGCCCCTCATCCCAAGTTGCATGAGTGGTTAAGTGACAGAGCTAAGATTCCACCTTTCTTTCCTTTATGTCACAGGAAGTTCCTGTACCACAATGCTCCACTACTAGGGCAGATGGGACACTGATTATATCCCTGGTGAGAATAAAAGGATGCTACAAGGTCTAGTCAAATCAAAGTTGCCTCCAGTAGAAGGTGTTAAGACAGGAGCAATAACCCTAGAACAATGCCTGTCACATAGCAAGCGCTCAGTAAAAGCTCTATCTAGCTACCTACCTATAGATCTATCTGTCTGTTGGCCTATCTACTATCTATACATCTGGTGCAAGTTGGTGGTACAATGGATAAAGACTCATCTTCCTGAGTTAAAATCTGGCTTCAGATACTTACTAGATATATGACCTTGGGCAAGTCACTTATCCATGTTTGCCTCAGTTTCCTCTTCTGTAAAATGAACTGGAGAAGGAAAGGGCAAACCACTCCAGGATCTTTGCCAAGAAGACCCCAAAAGGGGGCTATGAAGAGTCAGACATGACTAGAGTCACAGCAGCAAGATCTATCATTTCTATCCCTCCATCCTCTTATGTGTCTTTGTTATTATCATCAAATCATAAGTCCTTTATTCTCATCCCTTTGGGATCTGGTTGGAGAATGAATTAATTAAAATGCCCACAGAGATCAGAGTTTGTCTTAGTGGTCAAATAGATATTTGTGATTCCACCACTATACAGTCATTAGAACCATAATGAACTAATTAGTCAAAATGAACAAACAAACAAGCTATATTGTTATAGAACAAACCCATTGTTGAGCATTCAAACTCAGGATGATTGGCAGGGAGGAAGATGAGAGATGCATTGACTAATCTTTAGTCAATTCAGTTTGTCGAAAATTTATGGTCAAAGGCCCCAGAAATAGGAAACAGTGAGGTATAAGGATCAAAGGGCCGATTCCAAGATCTGCCCTTCAAATTTGAGACTGCTGAGTAAGCAACAGAACATCTTTCCAATATCATACTTCATCTAGTTAGAAAACTGGGCTAAGCGCCCAAGCTTCTTTGAAACCCAGAAGCGTTTTTTCCTAAAGTGTTTTCTTTCTTTTTAACAAGGCACCCACTCAAGCCTAGTCCCCTCTTGAATGATGGTGGGAAAAGGGAGGAGGCAGATTCCAACTTCCTTTTCTTCAAAGAATTCCCTCCTGTGAGAAACCAAAAAAATTTCAGAATTTAAGCAAAAACTATCAAAGTAATCCCCAGCCTTGTTACAAACTTTATAAATCTCTGCAATTTCCTTCTCATTTTCCAGGATGCTTATTTGTCATCTCACTCACCATTCAAGTTGGCCTGGAAGGCCTGAGCAGGTATCTAATGTTGGGTTTTTTGTTTCTTTGTTTTGTTTTTGTTTTCTTTCTTTCCCATAGCCTCTGTGAATAATTTTCCACAGGAAGTGCTTCATGACTTCTGGCTCTGAGTAAGAAGGATTCTTTTTTGTCTTAGATGTTATGTGATTACAGAGAACTTAGAACGATTTTCATTGATAGCCTAGTAACGTTCCACATCGATTAGAAACACCTGGCAGATGTATTAGAGGTCTGGATGGGCTTATTGCTCCAAAGCAGGTGTTTAACAGAACAGAGTAGTAAGAGTGATTGCAATTAGGGATGCCATTGGGTATATTTGAAAATCAGCACATCTCTAGTGTCAATTAAAAAACACTGATCTAACCAAAAGCCCATTACAAATTGGTCTCACAGTATTCAGGAAAACTAATTTGACAGGACTCGGTCACAAAATAAATGTGTTTTGTCTCTTATGAACATTCCCATAATTGCTTTGGAGTTGAAAGTTCTTGAAAGAAATCTGTAGATGTCCAGATGGTGCCTGGACAGTTTGTTTTATGATAACAAAAAGGAAAGTGAACAAATACAATTGAAAGATGAAACAGAAGAATAAACAATTAATGACATGCACAGGAGAGGGGATAGAGAAGACTTGGCCCAAACTAAAGAGAATACCCAGAACAAGAGGAGAGAGGTGGATATAGAGGAAGGGAAGGGAAGGGATGAGACAAGTTGTTGCTACTCTGTGGAATCCGCATTCCCAAAGATCAGCACATATGCTCTCAGAGGAGTTGGGAAGATTTCCTGTAGATAAGAAATGGGCTCCAGATGTTCTATCAGCCCACATCATTTTATGTCCCAAAGGAAAAAACAGTCATGTTAAATTATATCTTACATGTCGTCAAGAAGGTCTCTAAGATGCTTAATATCTAGAGCTTATAATGTTGGTCTAAACACAAACATTCTGTTTAACTGAATATCTTCCTCTGACAGGGATTTAAATCATTATATTCATTTGCCTTGTTTTACTTTGAGCTCAATCATGTGACATCACATAATCAGTCCAAGAAGGCAAATCTGCTGTTTCTTTTACAGGCCTTTTTCTCTGATGTTTTGACATGCTTCTTTGTCCCTTATGACTTGCATTCAGTTACCTTATCATTATGCCTCTGCCTTTGAACTAAATGCTCCTGACTTCCAACAGTAATTCATTCGATGATGATAACTTTTAAGACATATAAACAATGTATAGGTAATCATATATAAATATAATACATATACTATATAAACTATAGCACATATACATTTAGTATACTATATATGATATACTGCATATGCTATAGCATATATGATATACACATGTGTTATATTTGTACTATATGCATATATGTTCTATATGTGCATATATACATATACATACACACATATATAATGGTTATTATGAACACTTATAAAAAAAGAATTGCAACCTATTAACAGCCATATGAAAGAATGCTCCAAATCAATAATAATAAAAGAAATACACATCAAAGCAACTCTGAAGTTTCACCACATGCCCTGTAAATTAGCCAAGATGACAAAATATGGAAATAGTCGATTTTGGAGGGAGTAGAGGGAAGATAGTCACACCACTGCATTGTGGGTGGAAATGCAAATCAGTCTGAACATTTTGGAAAGCAAAGAAAGTGACTAAAATAGACACAATCTTTTTTTTTTTTTTTTTGGTCAGGGAAATCTTTATTATTCTCCCTTGACATATTTATTTATTTTTTTGGTCTTTACTAATTTGTTTGTTTATTTTTAGTTTACGAGATTCAGTTCCACAATTCCTTGAGTTTCAAATTTTCCCCTCCTCCCTCACCTTTCCCTCCCCCCCGCCATGGCATCATACAATCAAGTATAGGATCTGCAAATACCTTCACATTAGACATTAGTCAGGTTATAAAGAAGGATTGTATTGATGGAATGAACAATGGGAAAGAGGAAACAAAACCAAACAGGAAAAAGAAAGAGAACAGGTAGTTTGCTTCAGGCTGCATTCAAACTCTGATCTTTCTAGTTCTTTCTCTGAACGTAGACATCTCTCTCCATCATGAGTCTTTTGGAGCTGACTTATAACCCTGCATTGCTGAGAAGAGTACAGTCTATCAAAGTTGGTCATCACACATATGTTGTGTCTGTAATTGTGTACAAATTTCTCCTGGCTCTACTCTTCTCACTCAGCATCAGTTCGTATAAGCCTCTCCAGGTAAATATGAAGTCCATCTGCGCCTCGTTTCTTATGGCACAATAGTATTCCATTACATTCATATACCACAACCCTGTTTTCAATATCAAGTAGTGCTCGTGGAGTTCATGGGAGAAGCTGTGATATGGCAGCAAGAGTATAGAATCATCATTTATCAGTTGGGTTTAAATCTGGTTCCTGTAGTAATATGTGGGTGAATTTAAGTAAATACTCTCTTCTCAGAGCTTCAATTTCCTCATTTGTTGTGGTTCCAGATCCTATGATCCCATGATAGTACAAGTCCACCTGGAGATCACATTAGGTGAAGGATGATAGGAGACATTTACTTTGGACAAAATAATGAAGCTGAAGTAATCCAGGAAATGCCTACACATTTATGTTGACAGACACATTAAAGTCATCAGAGGTAACGAGACAGGATCATGAAGCGTAGCAGATTTCACTGAAGTGGTCACACCAACTGGGATAGATGAGAGCATGGTAGACCTATCTTTGGGCTAGGTCTTCTCATGGCAAGATAAGCAGCAGTGGGAAATGTTCATTGTGGGTCATTATATGATTTGTGTATACTACGGTTTCTGCATTTTTAAATATTTATTTTCTTTTATTTGTTGCTACATTTTAAATTTGAAGCTGTTTTCCTCCTTCCTTCCCTAACCCTGTGCTAGAGAAAACCAATATTTGACACACATATGCATGTGAAACCATATAATACATACTTCCATATATCAGTTCTTTCTCTGATGGTAGATAGCATCTTCCTTCCTAGGTCCTTTGTAGTTGATTTGAATATTCATATGACACAGAATAACAGTCTAGGGGTGGTTCTGATAGAAACTTGTACTTTAAAAATGCCTATTATCTCAGTTAGTTAGAATATGGCCCTAATGATACCATAGGTTTATGAGGAGGTCATAGGTTTGCTTCCCATACAGACTGTTATGTTTCCTCCACACCTAGATGGCACAGTAGGATTTAGAAATTTTCTAGCCGGGGGCAGCTAGGTGGTGCAGTGAATAAAGCACCGGCTCTGGAGTCAGGAGGACCTGAGTTCAAATCTGGCCTGGGACACTTAACACAAAAACTAGCCGTGTGACCTTGGGCAAGTCATTTAACCCCAATTGCCCTCCAAAAAGAAAAAAAAAAGGAAAAAAAAGAAATTTTTTAAATGTATCACCCTGGTAAAGTAACAACCTCTCTATACCTTTGTGTACTCATCTATAAAGGGAGGAAGTTGTTCTTGATGATCTCTACCATCCTTTCCAGCTTGTTATCTATATGATTCATGTAATCATTAGATGACTTTTAAGACCAAGTCCAGCTCGAAGAGTCTAGGTTTCTAACAATTTCTTGCCAAACTCTTTACACAGTCATATTATGCTGTGCAGGCCAGGTAGGCTTCTCTTTCAGAGTCTTCTCCCTGACTCGAAGTCCACAACTTTTGAAAACACTGGCTTCACCGGGGAGTAAAAATGATGTGGCCACTAGAATGACTGATTCTTCTCTGGAGTTTGCTTCTGTCCTGAGCAGCAGAAGAAGCATTTCTGAATCTCTGTTCAGCCTCACCCTCAGCCTAGTGACCTTTCAATTCCCTCTGGTTGTCCTGTTCCCACAGGAAAACACCCCAGCTGTTCAGAAGCTAGAAAGGCAGTTCAATTGTTGTATAATTCATTTACAACAGGCACTTGGAGCATGCAGACAAATTACCTAGGACTAGAAATGCTCTAGGGAGACACCAGGAAGCTCGATCTAAGCCCATTCTCCAGTTTCCAAGTCCTTAGGGCCTTGCTCTCAACTCTGCTTGACATGAGCACCTGGAAGGTCAGTATTGAGAATGCTTGATGTAATTACTATAGTTCCACTTATTTAAAAAAGAAAAATAAAAGCTGAAGTACTGCATTTTTTCTAGAGAATAATGAATAAATCCCATGTACTCATAAAAAGGGAGTAGAAGAGGGGAGGGTGTGGTCAGGGAAAGAATGGGACAAAGAGAATTAGAGAAATGAAGAAAAATTTTAAAAAGAATGCATTTTGACTGGATAATAATAACTTACTTTTATTCAAAGCTTCCATGAAACTTTTACATGTTACACCTATACATCCTTAAAACAACCCTTGAAAATAGCAAGGTAGCCATTACTGCCATCTTACAGAAGAGAAAAGGGACTTTTTGAGATGTTAATTGGTTTCTATAAGGTCACATAGATATAAGCAGCATAATCAGCAGTAGAAAGTCACAGTGCTATCCATGGCCCAGTGCCCTTAAATGGAGAGGATATGATTGGAATGAAGAGTCAAAGAATTAACCAGTGTCTAAGAAGCAGGAATGATCAGCCTGGAGAAGTGGAAAAGCCACCTTGTGGGATAAGGCTTCAGAGACTTGGGAGATGAAACTGAAACTGAGACTAAAGATTTTGAGTACAAAGCATTCTTTGCTGGTAAAGACCTCTCCAAGAGCACATTAAGTGCATCTTAAGCCAGTGAATTTTAATAATAGTCTATTGTATGTTTTAGATGATTCTGTTTTTACCACAGTTGATCTGTTTCTTCAAGTAAGGCCAAAATAATCATTCCCATTTCCTTTTCTCTTTCATTCTATTTTTTTAATGTCTTTATTTTGTTTGTTTTTTGCTTTTTGGAGGGTGGAAGGTAGGGCAATTAGGGTTAAGTGACTTGCCCAAGGTCACATGGCTAGTTTTATGTTGTGTCTGAGGCTGAATTTGAATCTAGGTCCTCCTGACTCCAAGGTCAGTACTCTATTCACTGCGCCACCTAGTCGCCCCAATGTCTTTTGTTTTTACACAACAGATAGTTCTCCATATCACCTTACTATATGTCTTCCTTTATAAAAAGAAAACAAAAAATTCAAAATTAAATAAAATTGAATGACAAAATATGACCATGTCTAGCAAGGTATGCATGCACCACTCTATGTCCATAATCCCCCACTCTGCAACAAAGAAGTTCTCCTGAAACCAATGGATCTGCATGTCTTTTTCTTATAGTCATCAAAATTAACCAGTTTAACTGCTGAAATTTGGTTGCTTTCACTCACATTACTGTAGTCACCGTGTTTATTTTTCTCTTATATATGCTTATTTAACTCTGGCTCTGCTCTTGAAAATTTCCCTATGATTTTCTGAATTCCATATGGTGCAATAGTATCTCATTATATTCGTATATGACAATTTATTCAGAAACACTCCAGTTTATGGGAACTTTGTTTCCATTATTTTTAAATCTCAAAAAGTGCTAATATAAATATTTTGATAGGTTTTTATTTTTGTCTTTGACTTCCTTCTGGCATCCAGAAATGGAACTTGTAGACCATGGAATATAAACAGTTTAATGACTATGTACACAATTCCAAATTCATATTGACAATAGTTAGCCCACTTTCATGGTTCCACCAACATGGTAGTATACCTGTTTTCCCACAGCCCTTCCAACATGGACTCTTTCCATCATCTATCATCTTCACCAATTTATTGATTGAAAGTGAAATCTCAGGGTTGTTTACTTGTAATTTAGAGTATTTTATCATATGATTGTTGATAGTTCTGAGAATGTCTGATGTAATTGCTGGGACTCCATTTGTATCCCCTATTCATATTTTTGTCCATGTATTTCCTAGGGATCATTCCTATATTATACATGAGAGAATCAAGAAACAAAAGCAATGGATGACCTGTTCTTAGTCACATGACAAGGCAATAGCACCATGAAGATCAAAATTCAGGAATTCCAGATGTTGAATCTTGCATTCAACTGGATCTATTCCATGTGATTATCCCTGCTATTTCTAAAAATACTTCATAGAGTGCATCTGCTTTATATTGTGAAACCCCACCATCAAGAAAGTTCCTTGAACACATGCAATCTATGAATTATGAGAGGGGAAAAGATTCGAAGATACAGCACCATAATCCATCAAGTTGTAATTCCTTTCCTTCTGTTTCTAATATCCTGACTGAACCATACGGTTTTAAATTCATTAATTCAGTCAGAGCAATACCAGGCAGGGACAATCTATTTTACTTTATTAAGCACACTTAAAACAAGTTGGGTTCAATCCAATTTTAAATTTTATCATGATAGTCAAGCCCTATTTAAACCCAGGCAATGATTCCTGACTTTGATTCAAGTGCTATACAGATGTTATATTTTAATAGCCTTTTCAATTGAAGAAATAAAAAATATCTGTTTGAGTTTCTGAATTTTTCTTCTATATCTGCATTTTGATATGTGGCATTTACCAAAACATTTAATGATGGATGCTACTTCCTTTATCTTATTTACCAAATGGAAATGCTTTCTCCTCAATGCCCTCAGTTTTCTATCCAGAAAAACAGCTAATAGAAGAACTAATCACTTCATGTCTCTAGGACATAGGGACCTATTTCCAGCTCTATGGCTCTTCCACTGTGTATCTTTTTAGATTGATATAGTTACTCAGGCCATGATCTCATTCATACATTCCTGGCTAAATCCTTTAGCAATGTTTTTCAAAGTAGGGATACCAAGAAATAACAAAGGCATGGTGAAAACCAGAGTTCCAGTACCGTATTAAAGACTGTAAAGACAAATTGTTGCGTATATGACCCCATCTCTAGACCTCATCTTCTTTATCCAAGTTCTAATTGGATGTCTCTTCCCAGTCACTGTGAATAGTAAGTCATTAGATACTTAAAGACCTAAAGCAATAGGTCTTCATTCCCATAGATTCCTCTTCTATTTTTTTTGCAATTTCCTGAGTCTCTAGATGTATATTTATCTGTTTGGGCTCTAGCTACTAAGTTATTCTTTGTTTCTACTGTTCTCCTGTTCATGCCAAGTTTCACTAACCTGACCAACTGGCCGTTTCCCTTGAACTCAGATACCCTTAGTTAATACTAAATACTCACTCTATTTCATTTACTTAAGATGTGTTTCCTTAGTCTTCTGCCTTTTTTTCCTATTTATTTGATTGGATCTCATGCTACATGGCATGTTTTCATGTTTCTCCCTCTTTTTTCTTCAGAAAAGAGCTGTGCTAGTTCTGAGGAAGATCACAGTAGTCTTTACCTAGTGCTGGTTAAAACCTCTCTCATGCATCTCCTGTGTCTGTTCTTGCCTTTCTTTGTGTCTAGAGCACTTAGAATACTGGCTGGCATAGCATAATAAATGCCGTTTGACTGGCTGAGAAGCCATTCTATCGTGGAGCGCTTTTGTTGTTGTTGAGTTGTTACAGTCATGTCTGACCCTTTGTGACTCCATTTGGGGTTTTCTTGGCAAAGGTACTGGAGTGATTTGCCATTTCCTTTACTAGCTCATTTTACAGATGACGAAACTGAAGCAAACACCATCAAATCACTTTCCCAGGATTACATAAATAGCAAGTGTCTGAGGCCAGATTTGAACTCAGGAAGATGCCAAGGAAGGGGGGAATACCAGTTAATATATATGGAGTAAGTAGCTTGGAAGGTGTAGCAGTGATAACCAGACCAGATCATAGACCTTTAAAAATGTCATTAAATACTATAGATTGTCAATCCTTGCTATTTATAAGAAGCAAAATTCAAAACCAGATATAAAGAACTACAACCATGGGTACAAAATCTAGCACTTCTTTCTATTACCCTCTATTAATATTTAGTTGAACTTTGACTCTATGTTTGAGTTTGGTCAGAAGAAATCATGCTGAAGCTCCCAGTGCCCATCTCTCAGTGTCTACTCTTAGGCTATCCTTCCCTAGTAACAGCAGTTTGGAAGTAACTTCAATTCATGTAATTCACATAAGCTGGCCTAAATTAAGCAAAATCATCATTTTATCCTCACTTCTTACACAATTGTCTGCAAGGACCTGGAACAACATGGATCATAGCCCTGAATGAATCCATATATATATGAAAATCTCTACTCAACAGGATAATGACACAAGGAGAAAAAAATGCAGAACTGAAGACCCAAAGCATCAAAGTCCCAATGTTCTACTCAGTTTCAACCAATCCTTCCCCTGTATTACCTCCATTCACTCTCACCATATATTCTTCTCACCATCACATATACCAAGGTTTACATGAACTGATGCAAATAGAAATGAGCAGAAGCAGGACAGCATTGTATGCAGTAACAGCAATAGTGTGCAATGATCCACTGTGAAGGACTTAGCTATTTTCAGTATTACAGTGATCCAGGACAATTCCAAAGAACATAGGATGAAAAATGTTACCTACTTCTAGAGAAAGACCTGGTGGTGAATGAATGCAGAATGAAGCATGCCTTTTTTCATTTTACTTTTTTTGGTTTTGGGGGGGTCTGCATTTTCTGAAATAACATGACTAACTTTGGAAATATGCTTTGCATGACAGCACATGTATAACCTATATAAAACTGCTTGTTTTCTCAATGAGAAGGGAGGGGAGGGGAAAAAGGGGGGAAAGTTTAAAAAATTTTTAAATTAAATTTAAAATTAGAAAAAAAATTAAATAAAACAAACACGTTAAAAATTTGTTTTTACATGTAATTGGGGGAAAATAAAATGCTCAATACATTTTGAATCATATATACCCTAGTTTAATTTTCAACACACCATCGCCTTTTCCACCATTTCATTCCCTTAAAAACCTTAGTCTAAATGCTAATGTCAATGGTCTCCAGGAAAATCTAAGTTTACACTAACATATAAATGACTAACAATAGCCTAAAACTACCATTTCCAGTAGTACTTGTACTTTCATGTGGTTCACAACTGTGCATTTAAAGATGAATTTTATAGTGGTGGAACTTAAAATGCTCAAGCAATGGATAGAGAAGGTAAATTTAGGGGTTGTGTCACTTCCTAGTATTAGATTATATGGATTATAGCCTACATTTTCTATTTCTATGTGTAAGGCCAACTCTGACCCGTGTCTACTGTTGAAAGGACTAGCAGTCATTGATATCTCTCTCACCCAATTTTGAAACTCTCCCCTTGCTGGATGTGCCTTAGGAGCAGGAAGAAGGGAGAAAAAGGTAACCAGGATATCTGGGAAACTAGAGAACAGGTAAGAGGTTCAGTGACTCTAATTCCTAGCTTGGCTTCCGACTCACCAAACCTTGACACCATCCCTCAGCTTTTATCATAACCTGGAACCTCCTCTAGAGCCTGGGGCCTCCTCACCTTGGAGGGTGTTCTACATAGGCCCTGTGGTCTTCTCACCCTGGCCTATCCCTTCATGATAATCTTCTTTCATTGAGCAATTGCTCCTAGGGACTCCATTTGGAGGAGGGCCCTAGATTAACCAGCTTTCATTCCCAACATGGCTCTGCTTCTGACTTTCTGAACTTGGATACCAGGCCTCTATGAGGGGTACCTTCAATCTCCTCCAGGCTGCACTCCTGACATCTATTTCCATAGGACTTTCTACACTTTGCTATAGAAATCTCTTTACTTTGGAAGCTCACTCTGCCCAAGGATTACTTCCTACTTTGGAAGTGGCATCTGGCTTTGTAGTTTCACCTTCTGATTGGCTGCTTCCTCCCCAAATCTACAATCTAAGGCCAAGGCCCAGGCCAAAGTCTCCATTCCTTTCCACGATGTACTGATGACTGATCACCACAAGACTTTATCTTGTCCGATGCCTCTTCTCCCCTTCTATGTACAGTCTTCCTCCACTAGAATGTGAGTTCCTTGAAGGTGGGGACTGTATCTCTCTTGGCTCGCATTTGTATTCCAAGAGTGCCTGATGTGCAATAAGCACTTATTGTTGCCTTTCTCATTGCCTTGCTTCATATTAATATTGTCATGAGTTCTGGCAAAGTTTCAAGGTTTTTCCCTGAATCGTATCCTTCAAACATTGAAATGCATCGCATGAAGTCTTTAGTCCAGTTGTCTCAAACTCAAATAGAAACGGATCCTTGTTGCCATATATTGACTTAAAAAACAACAAATTAACATTATCTATGTTACTTGCATTATGGTTTTATTATGTTAAACATTTCCCAATTATATTTTAATGTGGTTCAGGTAATATTCAGGATTATGGTGCACTGCATGTCAAATGGGCTGTGAGTTTGAATTCTCTGATCTATCCCCTACCCTGAAGAAAAAGTCATATCTAACCCATTTCTAGACAAATAGAATTCTGGTCTGATTACAATGTAAGCTCCTTTAAGCCAAGATCACGGGATAACAAAACAACTCAGAAGGGCCCTTAGATGACAAATTCAATATCTTAATTTTAATGGTGAAGAAACTGAGGCCCAGAGAGATTAACTGGCTTACCTGTAGTCACACAGACATTAGACATCAAAAGCAAGATTTAAAAACAGGCGCTGTGAATCCAGAATCTATGTCGTTTCCACTATACCATCCTGCAAAATAAAATGTTTATTTTTGTCTTTGCTTCCTCATGTGCCTTGGCACATTTTTTTGATCGAACCTGTGACTTCATTGATATATGAAAGAAATGCCTTTCATGATGCAGAATAGAAGCTCCTTATTATCTTAGAAAAGTATCTCCGGCTTTGAAAGATGAATTCCCTCTTCCATGGTCACATAGTATGAGTCAGAGTTAGGATTTGAACCCACAAGACTTTGGAAGGCCAATACGAAATTCATGTTCTCTATCCATTAGGTCAGGTTGCCTCACCACACAAGACAACAAACCCATGCCCATAGTATGTGCCCAATAAACACTTGTGCTACTCAATAGAACCGCTTAAGCAATATAATTTCCCAAATATGATGGGCAGTGTCCTTCTTTTGATGCTTTAATTCCTATTTCTCTCACAAATATTCAGCTAGTGACACAGTGGATAAAGCACTGACCCTGGAGTCAGGAGAACTTGAGTTCAAATCCAGCCTCAGACACTTACTAGCTGTGTGACCCTGGGTAAGTCATTTAATCCAATTGCTTCCTCTTCCCCCCACCAAAAAAAGAGATAAAATTAAAAAGCACATACTTAAGTCTCTGTATCAGAGCTTCCTACTCCATCTTCTCCTGAATATGATCAGGTAGTCATTAAGTAGGTCTCTTTTTCCTTTTCAATCAGTTAAGTCTTTGGAGTAAATTTCTCCTTCTATAACTACAATGGAAGTGACATAATAGATGCCTTTATTCTATGGAACACTTGCATAGGCATAGGACTGACCCTCTGGGTCCTCCACATAACACACACTAAGTGGAGCTATTATGGTTATTCTCCAAATGGATTGTCAGTATAATCGCCATTGTATGAAACCCAAAGGGAACATTAGAGCGACAATGCTTTGACAGCAGCCACTTTTCAAACTTGAATATTTCAGCAATTAAAATCACAAACATAATCACAGCAACAAAAGCCCTGTCTTCAATTCCACTTTCTTTCCTTTTTTTTTTCTTTTTAATGATGTTCCAGGGGTGGGTTGTTTGGATTTTTTTTTTTTTTGCTTTGAATTTAAATGGAATGAAACCTTCAATGCAGTTTAAGATTCTGTTTGGAACAGAATTGGATAATGTAATTAATCAGTATTTTCAGTCCCATAATTATACTTTGTCCAAGTAAATCATTTTATACATCAGTTTTCATTCGTTGGATTAAATATTTCAAAATAAGCAGTTATCCTAGAGATGGCTCTATGGCACTTAAAAAAATCCATGGTGTTTGTCTGTGATAATTAAAAAAGCAGTACAACACTCTACCCTGCCCCCCCCCCCTTGCCGCCATTCCCAGTTTCAAGACAATTCCTGGCACCTGTTTACTTTACTGTTTTGCAGCATGCAGCACCAAAAGAGCCATCTGACAGATTCAGGCCAAATTCTCATCAAGAAAGAACTGCACGGATCCGAGGTTCTTTCAGCCTGATTTGAGATAAAAAGACTGAGTCATAAATCCTGGGCAAATAGACTCTGTAAAGGGACCAGAAACTCATTCTTTCGATGGCACCAGTCTGTGGTGTTCAAATGACACCCAGCAGTCAAATACTGGAGAAGATCTGCTGGGCACTTAGAGATTATTTCAGAGGGCATTGTCTACTCACAAACAACTCAGAATCCACTATAAGAGATGAGTCAGGGAAGCAATTAGAGATAGAGGAAGGTATAGATACCTATCACAGTGCTTGGTAAATAGTAGGTGCTTAAAAAAGCATGTCGATGAGCTGATAGGAAAGATCAAGGAATCAATAAGCATTTATTAAACTCCCTATGTGCCAAGTTCTGTGCCAGGCCCTGGCTGTGGAAAGACATAAGGAGTTTACAGCCTATTTGGGGGAGCCCGATGTGCACGTATAAGTGTACATAAAATAGATGAAAACGGAAGGAGGGGGCAAGTCAAAGATAGGGACTTGCCTCAGGCCATATTCGAGGCAGGATTCACATTCATTTCTGCCCCAATGTGAGTACTGCATTCTATCTTCTATGCCAAATAGCTGCTTCAAAACAGCATTATTATAATAATTATTGATTATAATGTAATTTATAAATTGTAGTAATTATTAATAAGCTTTTAAAAAGCTTAAAAGAAATTGAGAAGGGTTTTTCAAGGCAATCTTTCTAAATCCCTTAGAAATCAGAAAGATGCTCTGGTTGATTTACCTTTGTAACATCTCCTGGATATGTCATCCCCTTCTCTCCTGTGGCATAGCTACCACCTTGGTGAAGGTCTAGCATCTTGGACTATTGCAATAACATTCTAGTTGGTTTCCTTAACTCCTTCAACTTTCTTCCAAGTGATAAAATGACCTTGCTTAAAGTACAGATTAGACCATGTTGCCTCTCTGTTAAATGAATGCCAGTGGCTCCCAATCACATCAAGGATCAAATATAAAACACTGTGGTTGGCATTCAAAGACCTTCACAACCTGCGTCCCTCCTACAATTCCAGTTTCTTACACCTGACTTCTCTTTGTTGCATATTGTGGGATCAGTAACATTGCTTCCTGGCTGTTCGTTGCATAAGACACTGCATGACCTAGCTGTTTCCATGCCTGGCATTCTTCTTCTCATCTCTTCTTCCTAGCTTTCTTGGCTTCCTTCAAATCACAGGAAAAAAAAAACACTGACATAGGAAAACTTTCCGCTTTCCCTCTAATAATGCTAGTGCCTTCCTTCTGTCAATTACCTCCAATTTCTCCTGACTTTATCTTGCTTTTATGTCATTGTTTGCATGTTCTCTCTCCCATTAGAATGCAGAGTGTCTGGCATGTTGTTGTTGTTCAGTCGTTTCTGACTCATTGTGACTCCATTTGGGGTTTTCTTGGTGAATATAGGGAATGGTTTAACATTTCCTTCTCCAGCTCATTGTTCAGATAAGAAAACTAAGGCAAACAGGGTTAAGCAACTTGTCTACAATCACACAGCTAGTAAGTATATGAGACTAGATTTGAACTCAGAAACATGAATCTTCCTGACTCTAGGGTTGGCTCTTTATCCACTCTACTACCAATCTGTACCACCTGGCACATAGTAGGTGCTTAAAAATGCTTATTGACCTGGTGTATCCTTGAATGTGTTGACTTCTTTGGCCATCTTTCCATATTTCATTCTTTCCTCTCAGTTCTGTACAGGCACAGTAATTTCAAGTTACCATCAAGTGGGAATCACTAGCTGTGGACTTAAATTAAAGCTTATATTTGTTCCTAATTTTGTTCAAAGCTACCAGATTAAAACAGCATTTAATTTTGAGAATCTTTTACAAGTACCAGTGTTGGAGGAAAAGGTCATTTCAAGTTTATGAGCTGCTTTAACTCAGCATTAATTGTACAGCTTCTAACCTGGGAGCCTATGGTACGATCTATAGAAAATTCATACATAATTGGTTCCTCAGGTCCCAGAGACTCACTTATATATATATATTTTAGTATATGTCTGTTCCTATTGTGTTATGGGGAAATCAGTGTCCATTGTGTATACATGTGTAGACAATACTCTGCAACCTGATTTTCAGGTAAACAATAGCACCAACCAAAATGCCAAAATGCCTCACTTACTAGAACAGGATGAGTGTGAGAGATGAAATTATCTGAACATCAGCTCTTCCACATTACACCTTCTTGTTATGTTTTGGTTTGTTTGTTTTATTTTTCCCAGAAGGTCCCCAAAGTACACTGGCTTCTACATCAGTAGGAATTAGGGAGGCCATTATGGTAGATTATTCTTATTGGCTCAATACCATCTTTGTTCCTAGGGCCCCAACCCCAGGACTGGACCTTTTTAATACCCCTTTAGCTAAGTTATTGCTGACCTTCTGCTGAAGACATATCTCATTTAAAAAAAGAGAGAGAGAATACATAAAAGATAAAAGGTGGTTCTTGGTGTGGGCCAAGGGGGCAGAGGGTGAAAGCAACTAGGGGGCATAGTGAGACGGTGTTAGAATTAGAGCCAGAGGGGTGGCTAGGTGGCATAGTGAAAAGAGCAGTGGCCCTGGAGTCAGGAGGACCTAAGTTCAAATCCAGCCTCTACAATTAACACTTGCTAGCCGTGTGAACTTGGGCAAGTCTCTTAACCCCTTGCTAGCCGTGTGAACTTGGACAAGTCACTTAACTCCAATTGCCTAGTCTTTCCCC
>NW_027185797.1:13019185-13026996 GCF_028583685.1 Petaurus breviceps papuanus | reverse complement strand
GAAAGAAAGAAAGAAAGAAAGAAAGAAAGAAAGAAAGAAAGAAAGAAAGAAAGAAAGAAAGAAAGAAAGAAAGAAAGAAAGAAAGAAATTAGATCCGGGATGGCCTTGAGATCAAATTTTGCCTCAAATATTTCCTTAAGCTCAGTGACCTTAAGTTCTCTGGCCTCTTCAAGCCTCAGTATTCTCATCTGCAAAATGAGAACAATAACATCTGCCTTCCAGGGTGGTTGTAACAAACAAATGACTCTCTCTCTCTGTCTCTCTCTCGGTAAACATATATGGATATATATGGATATATGTATATGCATTGTGTGTATATGTGTATACATTAGGCATATATGCATATACATACATCCACACACATATACATGTGTGTATTGCATATATATTATACATACATATATGTACTCATTGCGTGTATGTGATCTTGAGCAAATATTGAAGGACTGTATAAATGCCAGAGTAGGGGTTTTTTTTCAGATGGAATCACAATTTTTATACCATTCACAAATATGATTCTCCAGAAATCGTCAAACAAATGTAGAATATAATGGATCTCTCATGCCCCGGGTTGTGGACACCATTTTAATGGAAACCAGTCAATGATCTCATTGGCTTTCTTGGCTACCATATCCCGCTGCTGACTTGTATTATTATATTCATATTGTTGACTCATATTTTTCCTCATTCTGATGTCTGTTTCACATTGGTTATGCTTCTCAAAAAAAAAATACAGAACCTCAAAGTCAATACCTTTGTCCATTTGCCATTTTTCTGAGTTGGCCTTTTTAAAACAGTTCCTGCTGAGACTACACTAATCACATGTAGTGTCTCTTCTTCTTTATTCCTTCTTGGAAATGGTATTGACTTGGACATTTCCTTTCATCAGAAGCTGGTGAGAACTGGCTGTACCCAGATAAGGGATTCTGAAATGATTGCTGCCTTTGTATATATTTGTTTGCTTGTTGTCTATACTATTACATTGTGAGCTCCCTGAGGACAAGGTCTATCTTTGGTTCTTTTTTAATCCCTAGTATCTGGCACATAGTAGGCAGTAAAAAGTTTACTGACTAACTTGGTGGTTACCTAATGTATACAAAACTAATGTGTCTGTGGGGTTCTGTGCATACAACACCATTGGGATTTGTCAAACCTAATGCATTTTTCCTCTTTTGGTCTGGCACATGGGGAGACAAGACTATCCTCATGATATTGTTGGTACAGGAAACTCTCCAGTGAAGAAATCCTCTCTACCAATGCAGGTCAGAAAAACTAAAACTCCTTTCTGCCCATCCAAATCAATACCTGGAATATGGACTAGTTATCCAGGTTTCTCCAAGTTGAACTACTATTATTATGCAGAGAACTGTGTAGCTTTCAATATCTACCTGGACAGTGCTCATAAAGACCACTGGTATTTATTTGTGCTAGACAACAGCCAGCAGAAGAGAAAACTAGACGAAAATCAGAAAGAAAAAAAATGGAAGGGATTTATGAATTACAAACTTTACTAGTGGGAATGTGGCTGCTGGCAGATCACCCCAAGGGTTACATTCAGAACATCCCTTGCTTATAATAGCAGTAAATAATTTAGAGAGACTAGGAAATGTAACATATCAAAGCTAGCAGTCACTAACAGTCAGCTACCAAACCCAGGAAAGGAAAAATGTGCACAAGCTGAATGAAGGTAATAGGAAAGCAGGAATGTGGGAGGGGGGAAAGAGGGAAGAAGGAAGGAAAAGAAAGTCATATAAGCCACTTAATCTTAACTTCCCTAGCCACTTATTCTTATTATACTTCATATTATAGTTATATTTGAGAGTAGAAGTTCTTTGAGGACAGGTGTCATAGTTTCCTTATACCTTAAAAAATACTATGGGTTAATTATAACTTTTTGAATTAATTGGAAATAGTTCATCTCTTCCTATTACAAAACCAGGTCCCTGAGGGCAGGAACTGTATTTCAGTTCAATTTTTATGCTCGGTGACTAGCAAATAAGAATCCTTTAATAAATCTCTGTTGTTGAGACAATTGTGGGGAAAATGTACTGTAGAAATATCCTTAAGGCTATGTATTTAGTATATGGATTCAGTGAAATAAAGAGGAGAAAATAAGTAAAGAGTATATCTGTCTATCTCAACTGAAGGAGAAAAATTATCAAAAGACATTTTGTCCTTTAGACTGTTTACTTTTACATTATTTATTTATTTGTTTGTTCAGCTCTAAGTTTGCCTAAAATTTTTGTGAATTTCATAGAAGTAAACTGCTGCTAAAATAGACTTGATGGGCTAAAAACAAAACAAAACAGCTTATGGGAAGGGGATCATAGAAAAACTAAACATCAGAAGAAATGAGTCTGAAGTCTCATATGTTATTCTGGTCTGAAATAATCTTTCATCCTTGTTCAAAGACAAATCTATAGACAGAAGACAGTGAAGAAGACAAATGCTAGTCTTCCATAGGTCATGCAGTATCTTTTTATAATTTGACAACTAGATAATATTTCTTTTATTTTAAAATGAGATTGATATGAATATTATTCATGTTGCAATCACCATGTTTAATTTTCCTTCTGAAATATGGTGATTGCAAATGATAGCCATGGATGAAGGATGCTTTGATGAATACATGGTTCTTCCTTCCACTAATGAAGATCACAAAACCTCCATGACTTCTTCTACTGGGTGATTCTTCTCCAGATTTTTTTTACCATAGGTAGCACAGTGGATAGAGGGCTGGGCCTCAAATCAGAAGGACCAGAGTTCATATTTAGTCTCAAAGAATTAGTAACTGTGTAACCCTGGACAAGTCACTTAACTTTGTTTGCCTCAGTTCCTCATCTGTAAAATGAGTTGGAGAAGGAAATGGCAAACCACTCCAGGATCTTTGTCAAGAAAACCCCAAATGGGGTCATGAAGAGTTGAACATGATTGAAATGACTGAACAACAAAATTGCTTTAGTAATCCTGAAAAAAAAGCAATGAGATTAATTTGACATGACCAGTTCTTGCAGAAGCCATGTTAGGTTTTCAACAACCATTCCTTTAATGATTCCTTCTAAAAATGTTCCCAAGAATAAAAATCAAGCTCACTGACCAATAGTTTGTTGCCTAAATAGACATATTTATATGTATATTATATATGCATATATATGTATACATATGTGTATGTAAAATATATGTGTGTGCTTTCTGTATGTGGAGAGAGGGAGGGAGAGAGGGAGAAAGAGAATGACAGAGAGAGAGAGAGAGAGAGAGAGAGAGAGAGAGAGAGACAAGCAGCATTTGCTTTTCTGTTTTAGAGGCACTGAGAGTTAAGTGACTTGTAAGTGTCTGAGGCCAGACTTGAAATCACATCCTCCTGTTTCCAGGGCCAACACTCAGTCCACTGTGCCACCTAGCTGCCCCTAGCATCTACTTTTCCTTTATTTCGTGGTGCCTCATCTATTTTCCACAATGGCTCAGATATTGTTGATGACAGCTCAAAAATGACATCTGCCAGCCCTTTCTCTTAACAAAGATGAAGTTTGTCTGGGCCAAATGAATAAAATTCAACAAGGTAACTTTCTTACTATATCCTTAATTTCCTTTCGATATCAAATACTCCTTGACCATTTTCAGAGACAAGGTCATTCTCTTTTGTAGATAAGTCAGAAACAAACAAGCAAAAAGGACTGAGCAACTCCACCATTCTATTCCACTGTTGTCTTAGAAATATGGCCCCTGGTCTTTAGAAGCTTGCAGGAAAAAAAGAGCAAAATCTCAAACTGGCAGCTTACCTGTGACCCCTGATCATTTTCCCCCCATTTTCCAGATGGTACAAATAAAGAGTAATTATCAGCACAGCAAGAAAAATATACTTTTGACCTTTATTAGGGTTTCGAAACTTGTTCGGGTTTCCAATCTACTTGTGTGCATCATACCAAGAGATGTCCCTAAAAACTGATTGGCCAATATGCAGAGTAGTTGCCGGGTCCCTATCACTGAAGGCATTTCTAAATCAGGAAGTCCTTACACTGATGAAATCATTGGTCTGGACAAAGTAAACAAAACAAACAAACAACAACAAAACATCTGCTTTCCAGGATTCTTATAAGGCCAAATGAGATAATATATGCAAAATACTTTGAAAACTTTAAAGAACTAAAACTGTGAGTTAATGTTTTGTGGTTCCTCGAAGTATCTGTGTTGTACCCTAACAATCAATTACAGAAATCCTAAATAATAAATTAGCATATAGAATCCCCACCTGGGAACTCCAAATAATTTATAAAACCATATGAGTAGCATAGGGCATTATATTTTAGACATTATAATAAATAAAATCTATGGTTACTCCAAGAACCTTGTCTACTTCAGCAACCTGCAAAGTGTGTAGTGGACCTGACCACCCTTGAAGCCTCTAATTTCTTTTCTTTCTTCCTCCATTCTGTCCTTTCTTTCCTTCCTTCTTTCCTTCTTTCAATAAACATCGATGAAGAATGTACTGTATATAACTCCAAAAGACTCATGATGGAAAGGGCTATCCACATCCTGAGAAAGAATTAGAGTCTGAATGCAGATTGAAGCAAACTATTTGTTCTTTTTCTTTTTGTTTTGTTTCACTCCTTCTTTCTCATTGTTCATTCCATTGGTTATAATCCTTCTTTACAATTTGACTAATGTTTAATATGAAGGTATTTGTAGAACCTATATTGGATTGCATGCCACCATGAGGGAAGGAGAGGGAGGGGGAAAAATGGAACTCAAAAGCTTGTGGAACTGAATGTTATAAACTACAAGTAAATAAATAAATATTTGTGAAAGAATGTACTGTATAAAAGACATAGAGATGCAACTCTCAAGAACCATAAAACCCTCATAGAGTTTCCATTTTATTAAAGAAGACAAGATCCTAATGAAAACAATTACCTTTTGTTTTCTCAATTCCTCTGAAAGTTTAAAATTTCTAATGGTTCTCTGAGAATACTGACCTTGATTACTCCCCCTCAATAAAAAAAAAACATCTAGGAGAGTGTAAACATCCTTGATCTACTTAAGAATTACTTATTCCTTATAATTCTAAAAAACATTTTGTAAATTTAATCTGAAGAAGTGACTCTATCTTGTCCTTTCCAAATTTCCTACAATACATTGCTATGGCAATTCTTTTATACATAGCTATTTTCCCTTATCTTCTCAGGGCAGGTACCTGTTATTTACCCATTACTCTGCCCACTCATTTTTAGATCCCAGGCCTTCATCTAGGTGTACCTACTAATTTGTTTTGCTTTACACTTCTCAAACACCATCCATTACTCACTTCTAGATCCAAGATATTGATTTAATCACTCAAATCTTAAGATCATCATTAAGCAAGCAATTTGATGAAATTATGGAAATATGTCCAAACAAGCCAGTGTCTTTATTTGTGGCCCAAGCAAACAATATCATCCCTTTTCAATACTTTTGGGGATGGAAGCCTATGAATGTTGGTCATGAGACTAAGTATAAGACTTGAGTTTGGTCTTAAAGAACTGGAAATATTTGAAAAATTACCACCATTACCACAGGAATGGCCATATTTTACACAATTGAGAAGCCATGGCTACTAACCATGAAATTGACTTGAGCCAAGAAGTCTACTCTCTCATGGAAATATAATTCACTTAGAGTCAGGGCAAAAGGGAAGGAGAAGGAGGGAGGAAAAGAATAAGCATCTCTATGGAGACTACTATGTTCCTGGAACTCTGCTAAATGCTTTCACCAATATTATCTTATCTGACGGTCACAACAACTCTGTGATAGAGGCGGTATCATTATCCCGTTTAAGCACTGAGAAAGCTGACATAGAGGTTAAATGACTTACTCTGAGTCACACAGCTCACAGGTGTCTGAGGCTGGATTTGAGTATGACTCAGGTCATCCTTACTCAAGGCCCAACCCTCTGTCCACTGGGCTACTAATTGTCTTCATTCTACCAGTCAGGCATTAATAGAAGCAAGGAGATCTTCCAATGACACACCATTACTGCTACATCAATACCCAATGGCAAACTCATCAGGAAGGGAGAAATCCTAAAAACTTCCAAATGACCAGCAGGATGCTTAATATGTGGCCATAATTGCATTAGCCTCATGTCTCTTTCTCCCTCAAACACCTAAATCATGGTGAGACATATTTGTATGAATTTTGTGAATGGTTCCTGGACCAGAAATTCCAGTACTATCTTCCAAAGCACATGTGATTTTGACCCCATAGTTTTATGAAAGCTGTAGTTTCTTCAGAAAGTACTTGACAACCCAGGCTCAGATATGTTTCAAGATATTCCAAAGCACACTGGTCCCTTATACTCCCGAATAGAGACCCAAAGAAGATGAATATTCTATGACCCTCCCCTCTGCTATGTCTATAAGGCCATTATTAAAGTTACCAGATTTTTCAATTAATATTGTCAGATTCAGTTGGTCAATAAGCATGTACACGAAGAGCTCAATTACTATGTAGCAATCAAAGTGCCACGTGTCAGGCATGCAAAAAAAGGGAAAAAGAAATCCAAGGCAAAGAAGCAAATGGGTAAGAATTTAAATAGAAAAGTAAAACTAAACATGTTATAGTACATTTAAGAAAAGCAATAAGAATTATATATATATATATATATATTTAGGCAGCTGGCTGCCACAGTGTATAGAGTGCAGGGTCTCAAGTCATGGAGACATAAGGTCAAATATGTTCCCAGTCACTTACTAGTTGTGTGACTCTGAGTAAGTCATTTAAATATTATCTGGAGCGGCTAGGTGGCACAGTGAATAAGAGCACCAGCCCCAGAGTCGGAAGGATTGGGATCGGTTCTGGCCTCAGATACTTAACACCCACACAAAAACCTGGCCATGTAACCTTGAGCAAGTTACTTAACCCCAATTGCTTTAAAAAAGAAAATCTCATCTACCCCAGGCTCCTCAACTAAAATGCAAGGATCACAAGAGCACCTACCACCCTGGGTTGTTGTAATGATTAAATGATATAAAGTCCTTAAGCACACTGCCTGACACATAGTAGGCACTTTATATAGATATCTATCAGAGAGAGAGACAGAGAGACAGAGAGAGAGAGAGAGACAGAGAGAGAGACAGAGAGACAGAGAGAGAGACAGAGAGAGAGAGAGAGAGAGAGAGAGAGAGAGAGAGACAGAGAGAGAGAGAGAGAGAGAGAGAGAGAGAGAGAGAGAGAGAGAGAGAGGTGGTGGTAGTGGTGTTAAGGATAGAATCATTGATACCAAAATTCCACCAAACTGAACACCAATCTCTACTGATTGGACTAACATATTTCAAAGCAAAAGAATCCCTACGTAAACCTGGACTCATACATTTCTAGATTTCTGAAACTATCTTCACCTCACCAAGAATATCAGGTTGCCACAGATATGACTAAAAAATGTATGGTATTTTATTTGGTGATGAAGAGGTTAAGCTTAGTGGATTACTCAAATTGGGGTGTTCTGAGCTATAGTAGCACTAAATCCAATAAAAGCTCAGCACCAATATGTAGAATCTCCATCAGCAGTGGAACACCAGGCTGCCTACAGAGGGGTAAACTAGCCAGGCCAGAAACAGAGCAGGTCAAGGCTTCCATGCCAATCAGGAGTTAAGTAAGGTCTTTGAGTGGTTGATATACTTCTAGCCTTGATGAAACAGGGAGACCAAGAAGAGAAAAATAGACAGACAGAGACAGATTCAGAGACAGGAGAGGAGAGGAGACGAGAGGAGGGGAGGGGGGTGTTAGGGGATTTAGTGCTACTATAGCTAGGAAGGAAGGAAGGAAGGGGGGGGAGG
>NW_027185797.1:13014270-13018785 GCF_028583685.1 Petaurus breviceps papuanus | reverse complement strand
TATATATATATGCAGGACCTAGGAAAACAAGATGTAAAGATTGTCACCAAGGCATTTTCAGTGTGTTTGAATCTGCCAAAGCTTGTGCTCTCAAAAGCAAAGCCTTTATGACTATAGGGTAACCTCATTACACAATGAAGTATCATTGGCTAGGCTTTTGAAACAGAGATAGTGTCAACCATTGAACATCCTGATACCATTTTCTTCTCTATTGTAAATATTTTTCTTAGAGTTTGGTGCCATGATAGGAAGACAGTGCTAACCGTATGAAGCAGGAAGTGCTCTTTTGAAATAATAAGCAAATTTCAAAGAATAAATAACACCTTAGGGTTCAAATGAGGCTTTAGATGCAGATCACTGTGTGTACTCTACTGTTGAAGAAACCAGGGTCACCAAGTTGCAGTGACCTGCCAAAGGTTCCAAAATTAGTGTCAGAATAAAACATAGAACCTAGGTCTCCTAATTCCCAGGTCAAGGCTACCTTCTCTGCTTTTCTGTTAAAAACAACAATAACAAGTCAACGTTATTTCCCTGCTCTAAGGAAAGGAATGAAATCATTTTTAAGGAAAGAAGTAGTCTTTAAGGAGAGGTTCTCTTGAAGACTGGGTAGCACCTGTTCCTCATTTCTATGCTGTAACATATATGATATTTCCTTTGTGTTTCCTCATTCTTTGAGCTATGCTGAAGTCACAACAATAGGGCCTCTGTGTTTACATCCAAACTTTGTCTTCATACTGAATCAGGAAGATGATCACTTGGGCCAAAAAAACATACTGAACTTTGACCTCAGAGGCCACTTATCTGAAATGTTGGCATTGAGAAGGACTCATGATTTTGCTCTAACTATAATGTCCCTATGACTCTTTGCTGCAGGACTTCAAGCACATTTGGAAAACTGACTGAATGTCACGGAATTGGGAGGAGCAGAACTGAGGCAATGTAAGTAACCATATTCCAGCGTATTTGGAAGAAGTATAAGAAATGGAGGTTTCATCTGGGGAGAGAGAGATAGACAGAGAGACAGACAGAGACAGAGAGAGGCAGAGACAGTCAGAGAGAGATAAGAGAGACAGGAAGGGACAGAGACAGAGACACAGAGAATTCAGAGATTCAAAAATGAGTGATTGATTTCTTACACACTTAATTATTTTTCCTATCATATTTATAGTGGCCATAGAACAAAGAAATTATATTACTCAAATCAATCTAATTAAATAATGACTTACAAAGTGGCCACTATATTCCAGGAACTGTGCTATTCCAGGAAATGTAGAAAGACAAAGAAATGAATAAAATAGTAGAAACAACATATAAAGATAAGAAAATACAAAATGAGAGCTAAGTAATCTTGACAGGTACAGAGGAACACAAACAGTTGAGAGAATCGAGTGGTCTTTTATGTGGTGCATGAGCTAATCCTTGAAGGCAGCTAGGGATTCCATGAGGCATATGTAATGATGCAGTGCATTCTGGGTATGGGGAAGAGCCTGACAAAGACATGAAGGATTTAGGATAGTCGAGGTAAGCCAGTTTGTGACTGACTTTGAGGACTACTGAAAAGAAATGTTATTTCTTTCTCAAGAATCTCCTTTTGGTAGTAGAGTGGTAAAGACATTCTATTTTGCCTTTTTCACCATATTGCTTACAAAATTGTCAAGATAAGGAAAGATAGAAAGCAATGTCTTTACCTAAAGCAAAGTGACATTTAAATTATCTGGAATTTCCCCTATTAGGTAAATAAATCTATTCTGAGACTTCATGGGACTAATTATCTAGCAATAGCTCACAGGTCAAGTAACAATTTACTTTTCAATGAAAACTGGGGTTTGTTATTACTACTTTTAAATACCTCATAATTCATCTTTTAAAAAAATTCATAGTAGTTTCCTTTCTTAATTTTCTATAATTTCTAATAATAAAAACTTTAGAACAATTAAACAAGGGTGTATATTCATTTCAGAGAAATGAATTACATTGGCTTGAACCTGTTATACTTTGGTCTCCTTCTCCTCTTCACATTTGTAAGGTTGGATCAGAAACTGTCACAACATGCAACAGGAAGATTAGTGCAGGGATCAAGGAAACAAGAGTGACAAATGTAAGAAAAGTGATGTAGAACCCAGAGGACCAGAAGCAGACACAATCTTAGACATTTGTCCACAAGTACATGTGTGAAGCCGCAATGTCAGACAAAAGGAGAAAGCATATTGGAATTGGAGTGTTCACGTATTTTCATTCCTGTCATTACGCAGGACCTCAAAAGCTGGACAGGCCATGCTGAATTCTCACTGTTTTAGAGAACAGGTGGTCAGAAACAACAGGAGTCAGTTAAGACTCAGATTGTCAAGGTAGCAGAGAATAAACCTGAAGATGATGCCAGGGAAGACCTCTGTGCCTAGGCAGTATGGGCAGGAGAACTAACGATGATCCTGTAGGAATGGAAGGAGGATTAAATCTAATCACCTAAACTGTGTTTCTTGAAATCCCGGGCTAGGAACATGCCAATAGGATGCTTTTGGACCGCCAAGGGCTGTTTCTATAGTTACCAGTAAGGGACTATAGTCAAGCTATGTTGTTGTGACTAACACAATTTTGCAATGTTCATTTAATTTGAATCCATTAAAATACAGCAGAGAGGGAATAGGGTAGAATTGTTTTTTCAGGTGGGAGCTCCATGAGCCATAAGAATCCAATTGGCTAAACCTGCATACATAGCAACAAGATGAGTTCTGCTATCCAGCAAAGTGGTAAAAGTAAGGGGTTGAAGTAGTCAACTCCCTAAGAATCATAGAGTGCTTGGAGGGGACTCTAAAGCCTTTTCTGGTATTAAATAGACCATATAACTGCCAGGATGAGTAAGGGACCTTATATCTAGGGTCTCCTCAAAGAATATGATCACATGCTTAGTCAGCAGCACACGGAGCTTAAACAAAGTAGGGAGGAAGTATTGTACTCTGTGCTATTCTCCAGGGGGGATTGAGTCATTGAGTCTGATGGAAAGAGGAAAGTGGGCTTGCTTAACTCAATTCTAAGCAAAGTTGCAAATTCATAATTTAATGCATGCAGGGGTTACCTATGCGATACCACAGACAATCAAACCACCTGCTGAGCAATGCTATAGTCACAGGAAAATGATATTCATGGACACCTCATTGAACTCATCAAGCCAGGCCAAAAATTGAACCTCTGTTGAGCAGAGCAAATTCTCGTGATTCAATGTCATCAAGCAGAGTTCCTAGTGCCATCAGAGAACTATTTCCTCTTAATGCCAATGACTAAGTGAGGAAGGTAACTAGCATGTATTAGTTGCCTATTATATGTCAAGAAATGTGCTAACCTCTATCCAATGTTAGCTCATTTGATTCTTAGAACCATCCTGGGAGGTATTTACTATTATAATTGCCATGTTATAACTGAGGAAACTGAGGCAGATGGAGGTTGAATAACTTGTGCAGGACCACAAATCTAGTAAGCGTTTGAAGTTAGATTTGAACTCAGGACTTCTGGACTCCAGGTCCAGCAGTCTATCCATTGAGGAACAAAAATTTACTGTTGATTCTTTTAGAGTTCATTTGGCCAATACCCAGGGGTTTTTAACCTTGTATATGCTCAATTGGCCCTGAAGGAGATGATGAAGTCAATGATGTGCTTCCATGAACAATCAGCCTTCAGAGAAAGGGAAACATGAACTCCATTCTGAAACAATTTATTCTCCTTAATTAAGGAAAGGCTATTTTAAGCAAAAAAAATCAAATGTATCATTTTCTCTGTAAGACATTATTTTCTTGGAGACAAGTAGGAAATCCCACCTGTAGTCATACCATAAATAAAGATTATTGAACTATCCTTATCCTCTGGCTATTGTTAGTAATATTATTATTACTAATAATACAAAAAAAGAATGAGTTAATTCTTTCCTTCTGCCTCTAGTCTAGAAATTTCTACAGAGAGCTTTTTTTAACCCTAGGCTGGTTCATAATACCAAATTTACAGCGTTAGGATTCTAATGAATTCTGGATATCTATACTCAGAAGGAAGGAAGAAAATATTTTTTAAAGTTAAGTGCAAACTATTCAGATAAAGGTATGAGTCATTCAGGGCTATTAAATAGTAGCTAGAAAGAGAAAGAAAAGAAATTAGATTTGAAAGATAGTAATAGGATATTATTATTTACTTCATAATATACCTAGCATTATGTCTTTTTTATAACAAGCCTCCCACCCACCCAATCCCTCTTAAGTCTTGGGCCTTCTCTCCATTTGTTATTTCCTATTTATACTATATTTAGCTTGTATACTCACCTACACAGATAGAGAGATTGATAGACAGACAGACAGACAGACGGACAGACAGACGGACGGACGGACGGACGGACGGACGGACGGATAGATGGATGGATGGATGGACGGATAGACGGATAGACGGATAGACGGATAGACGGATAGATAGATAGATAGATAGATAGATAGATAGATAGATAGATAGATAGATAGATAGATAGATAGATAGATAGAT
>NW_027185797.1:12961874-13014260 GCF_028583685.1 Petaurus breviceps papuanus | reverse complement strand
GATAGATAGATAGATAGATAGATAGATAGATAGATAGATAGATAGATGGATAGATAGACGGATAGATAGACGGATAGATAGACGGATAGATAGATGGATAGATGGATAGATGGATAGATGGATAGATAGATGGATAGATAGAGATATATTTACATATTTATATATGTGTCTGTTTGCGCAGTGGCTAGGTGATCCAGTGGATAGAGTGCCAGGCCAGAAGTAAGGAAGACTCATCTTCCTAATTCAAATCTGGTCTCAGACACTTATTAGCTGTGTGACCTTGGGCAAGTCACTTAACCCAATTTGCCTCAGTTTCCTAATCTGTAAAATAAGCTGGAGAAGGAAACGACAAACCAATTCACATCTGCCAAGAAAATTTCAAATGAGGTAAAAAAGAGTTGCACATAACTGAAAATTTCTGAACAACAATGACATTTGTCTGCATGTTTTCTCTTCCATTAGGTTGTAAGATCCTTGAGGGCATGGATTTTCTTTTGCCTCTTTTTTATCCTTAGTGCTTAGCACAGTGCCTGGCACATAGTAGGGAATTAATAAATGCTCATTGATTGATTGATAGATCCTAAAAGGCTTCTCCCACCAAAGCAGATCTCAGTATCTCAGACCTCGGTAAATAAATTTCATTAGTTACTACTGCTAAAAAAAATAAGGAAACCATAACATTTTTAAGAGTTGAATTTTAATTTATGGAAGAAAACAAGGATTTCCATAACATAGTACTATAAAAAAGAAGTTTATTCCAACTTTTACAAAGAAGATATTGCCTCAGAATCATGGGAATTACACAAAAACAAATTTACCGTCTCTGACGAATGAATGAAATATATTTATTAATTGCTTCCTATGTCCCAAGTACTAGAGATACAGAGATAAAATCTAGCTAATTCCTGTCTTCAAGGTGCTAAAACTTTAATAGATAGCAAGTTAGGGGAAGAATGGTTAACAATGGGGTCTTTTAATCTTGGAAGGGACAAGGATCACCAGGGAACTCAACTGGAAGGATGGTCCTTTTGCTATATCTCTCCCATCAGTTCCTTTGTCATTACTCACCCACCCATCACCCTAGCTCAGGCCCTCACTTATTCTCATTGGTATTACAGCAATAGACGTGTAATTGTTTTCTCTGCTTCCATGCTCTTTCTTCTTTAATCCATTCCTGCTGCAGTTGCCAAAGTGATTCTCCTTTATTTTGTTTTATTATTTTGAACATAACAAAATGATATTCCTAAAGCACAGGTCTAACTCTGCTGCACCCTTACTCAAGAAATTTCACTGGCTCCCTATTGCTTCAAAAGTAAAATATAAATTTCCCCATCTGACATTTAAAGCCTTTTATCATCTGCTTCCACCATATTTTTTTCAGATTGATCACACATCCTGCTCCCCTCACACAAACACTAATTCTCTACATTCTTGCCAAAAAGGTCTACTTCTTTTTCCCAGGATACAATATTACATTCCCCATCTCTTTGCCTTTGATGGCTTTCTTCCATGTCAGGAAAGTTCTCTCCTCACCTCTACCTGACAGAATCCCTAGCTTCCTTCAAAGCATTCCTTATTTTGCCAACTCTTTTGGCAAATACTTTACTGATGCTTCAGAGGTAGTCCCCTCCCCCTGCCCTGTTACTTCTTGTTTAATCTGTATATATTTTATATATACTCATTCATTGTAAATGTAGTTTCCCTCTAATAGTATTTATCTCCTTGAAGACTCATCTATTTTATTTTTGTCTTTGTATGTCCAATCCCTAGCTCAGTACCTGGTATATAATAGTTGCTTGAAAATTATTTGGCCATCTAAATTGAATTGACCAATAAGGATGAACCTAACTAACTTGTGGAAAAAGAAGCTAGCAGGGGCAGCCAGGTAGCACAACAAGTAAGAGCACCAGCCCCAGTGTCGGGATGACCTGGGATCGAATCCAGGCTCAGACACTTAGCACCCACCCAGAAACACCTGGCCGTGTAACCTTGAGCAAGTTACTTAACCCCAATTGCTTTAAAAAAAAAAAGAAATGTAGAGTTGATAAAATATTAGGAAAACTATGTCTAATTGAACATATTAATAAGAATAATAAAAAATATATTATAAAAAAAAGAAACTAGCAAGACTTAGTTTTCAGTAGACTGTCCTAGACAGGAATGGTGTTGGGAAGAGAAAAGGCCAGAAACCCAGGCCTTGTTGTCCAAGGAACAGGCTCTTCCCAGTGCCAAGGAGATGGATAGTCCTACCAATATTAGGATTTAGCATAGACTCTATAAAGTAGCATTACGTTGCATTGAATTCCTTTTCTTTATATTTAAGTTTATTTTTAGCCATAGGAAAAGGGGTGGGTTCCACATTTCTAATTGCCCCCAGGCCTTAGAGTTGCTTTTCTGGGCCTGCTGGGATTGCTTAGATTGTCTGCATCAAGGCCTTACACCATCTGTTTCTTTCATTCTCCAGGACTTCATAGCCTTGGCAGATTCTTTAGTTCTGAGGGATCCTCTGCCTTCCTCCAACCTCCCTCTGGAAAACATCCAAACACCTGACTCTATTTGAACAAATGGGCTATTTTGGTGAACAATAAATAGGCTGGGAACTCCAGCATCCCAGATGAGGCACGAATCAACTCTTTCAGTTTCAAGTACAGCCTCTGACACACACAAACAGAACATCACTCATCTCTGAAGTCACACACTACACTCAATATGTTGCCAGGACGCTTTTATCATTCACCATTTTATCATTCATTAAGGTCTAGTTGGATGTTTTGCCATTTCTGATTTTTATCGAAAGCAGCTGTTCTGGAAAACACCACCATTTCCTGCTAGAGCCCTTTGACTAATCCAGACAGAAGATGGAAATGCAGACACCTGAGGGTAAATATTGGTAACAAGCATGATACTCTTTAGCAGCACTAATTGGCAAGTCTTCAAAATAAGGCTTATCAGAGCAAAAAAAATAAAGAAGTGGTCAAAGCCAATTACAGCAATCCATGCTATAAGGAGAGGGTTGTGTTATTTACCTATCACTGACAGTTATAGTGAAAGAATTTCAGATTAGAAAACTTTTTCTTTTTGCCTTTTGCAGAGCATTTGGGGTTAAGTAACTTGCCCAAGGTTACATGGCTAGTTTTTTTGTGTGGGTGATAAGTGTCTTAAGCCAGAACTGAACTCTGGTCTTCCTGACTCCAGGGCCAGCGCTTTACTCACTGCGCCACCTAGCTGCCCCTAGAAAACATTTTTTTCAGATTCCTCAACTCACAAGTCTTTTTGACTCATTTTCTGAACTTAACAATGCCTACTTTGCTGGATCACCTTTGAACTTCCCTCAACACCTGGGCTGTTCTTTATGCTTAAATAGGCTAAAATCCTGAGGTCTGGTCATCCTGGAAGATCCCTTCACAAGGTCCATCCCCCTCTCTTCATTTCTGATTTCTTCCAGCATCTCCATATTATGAAGAGGCCGACACCATCCAGCCTTCATGCCATTCCTGGCTGTGTTCTGGACTTTATGGACTTAAAAACCTATCCCTCTCCTATCATTTTGCCTTCATCACTGCTTTTCAGCCCTTTTATGATTAGTAAATGTTTGTTTCTTTTCTTCCCTCCAATTGGTTTGTTGTTTAAATTATACAACAGTACAACAATTACAACAAAAATAAAACAATACAATAAACAAGAAAAAGAAGTCATAAAGGATTCAATGAAGTCCAACTGGATATATTCCTACATTGGAAAGATAATACTTATAACTCCTAAGAACTTTCTTATTATTAGGGTAGTTAGAAGGCATATACGGACAGAGGACACAGGAGTGAATAGAATATAATGGGGTTATTATCTAAAAAAGGTGAGAAATGGGAATGCACTGGGAGAAAGGGAAAGGAAGAGGTAGAATGGGGTAAATCATTTCACACAGAAAAGGCCCTTTCAAAGCCCAAGGGAGCTGTAAATTACACTTGTAAAAATGTGTTTTGCTCTCATACAAAGGTTAGTTGTTTGTCTACTTCTCAACATAAACATGAAAAGACTAGGTGCTTAGTTCTCTCTCTGTCTCTGTCTCATTCTCTCTGTCTCATTCTCTTTGTCTCTCTCTCTGTCTCTCCTTGTCTCTGTCTCTCTGTCTCTGTCTCTCTGTCTCTCTGTTTCTCTCTCTCTCTGTCTCTCTCTGTCTCTCTCTCTCTCTCTCTTTTTCTGTCTCTTTCTAAATAAAAAACCTGGTAAGATGACATCAACTAGTTTATCAACATTCTTAGCCTTTACTCATTCAACCACCAGCACATTCAAGTAATTGTATTATCAAAAATCTAGCACCCTTGGGGGGAGGAGGCAAGATGGCAGAGTAGAAGCACAAACTTGGCATGAGCTCCTGCTCTAATCACTTCCAGTACATGTCAAATATGACTCTAAACAAATTTTAGAGCTACAGAACCCACAAAGTGAGAGAGAGAAACAAATCTCCCACCAAAGGTAGCATGGCAAGCCGAGAGGAAGGGTCTATCCCAGTGTACTGGGAGCTGAGTGCAGTCTTGCATGAGCATGGTTCTGGCCCCAGGGTGGCCCTGACTAGTGTTGGAGCCAGAGCAGACTTCAGGAGAGTGAGTCACCAGCAGCTGTGGTGGTTTCCTTACTTCTCAACACATAAAAGACAAAGACAAAGTAAAAGGTCCATGTCAAACTCTGTTGGAAGAGTGAAGGAAGAGCACCATCCAGCCCCTGTCTCCAGGGCAAGAAGTGGCAAAGGTGCAGCCCCTGCAGCTGCTGCCTCCTGGCTGCCTACAGAGCTACTGGCCTGCAGATTGTAGGGGGATCAAGCGACCATACAGAGGGTAATCACTCTTGCTTTGACCTGTTCAGATCTGGATCATGGTCTTGGGTGGTGGTCCTGGGGTATGTGGCCAGTTTACCAGAGCCTGTGGGGGCTGCAGAGAGGGCACCCTGCTAATAGCAGCTGCAAAAACACCAGTAATTTGGGACAAAGGTCTCTCTATTCTAGAGTTCTACCTTGGCAAAGAGCCCAAGAGCCAAGTAATTGACTGGCAAGATGAGCAAACAGAGGAAACATAATGAGACCATAGATTCCTTTTTGGGGGACAAAATGGAACAAAGAATGGAATAGGAAGAAGATAACACAGTCAGAACTTCTACATCAAAAGCTTCCAAGAAAAATATGAACTGGTTACAGGCCATGGAGAAGTTCAAGAGGGATTTTCAAAATCAGGTAACAGAAGAAGAGGAAAAATTGGGAAAAGAAATGAGAATGATGCAAGAAAATCATGAAAAGTGAGTCAACATCCTCCTAAAGGAGACCCAGAAAATACTGAAGAAAATAACACCTTAAAAAATAGACTAATTCAAATGGCAAAAGAGGCCCAAAAAGCCAGTGAGGAGAAGAATGCCTTAAAAAGCTGAATTTGCCAGATGAAAAAGGAATTGAAAAAACTGAAGAGAATAATTCCTTCAAAATTAGACTGCAGAAATTGGAAGCTAATGACTTCATGAAAAATCAAAACACTATAAAACAGATCCAAACAAACGAACAAATATAATGCAATGTGAAATATCTCATTGGAGAAACCATTGACCTGGAAAATAAATCCAGTAGAGAATTTTAAAATTATTGGACTACCTAAAAGCCATGATCAAAAAGTGTCTAGACACCATCTCTCAAGAAATTATCAAGCAAAATTGCCCTGATATTCTAGAACCACAGGGAAAAATAGAAATTGAAAGAATTCACCAATTACCTCTTGAAAAAAATCCCCAAAAGAAAACTCCTAGGAATAGTATAGCCAAATTCTAGAGTTCCCAGATCGTGGAGAAAATCCTGCAAGCCGTCAGGAAGAAACAATTTGAGTATTGTGGAAACACAATTAGGATAATACAAGACCTAGCAGCTTCTACATTAAAGAATAGAAGGGCTTGGAATATGATATTCCGGAGGTCAAAGGAGCTAGGACTAAAACCAAAAATCACCTACCCAGAAAAACTGAGTATAATGCTTCAGGGGAAAACATGGTCATTCAATGAAATAGGGGATTTTCAAGCATTCTTGATGAAAAACCAGAGCTGAACAGAAAATTTGACTTTCAAATTCAAGAAGTATGAGCAGGTAAATGGGGAAAAGAAATCAAAAGGAACTTATTAAAATTGAACTATTCACATTCCTACATGGAAAAATGATAATTGTAACTCATAAGACTTTTCTCAGTATGAGGATAGTTGAAGGAAACATGTATAGGGGGTGTATGTGTATATAAATATATATATGTGAGTATGAGCATATATGCATACATGTATACATAGACAGGGCACAGGATGAGGTGAATATGAAGGGATGGTATCTAAAAAGTAAAATTAAGAGGTGAGAGAGGAATTTATTGGAGGAGAAAGGGAGAGATAGATTAGGGTAAATTATCTCATAAAAGAAGCAAGAGAACTGTTACAATGGAGGGGAAGAGCAGGAAGGTGAAAGGGAATGGGAAAACCTTATTCTCATTGAATTTGATTTAAGGAGGGGATAACATACACACTCAAGTGGGTATCTTACCCTACAGGAAAATAGGGGGGAAGGGGATGAGTGGGGATGATAGAAGGGAGGACAGATTGGGGGAGAGGGTAGTTGAAGCAAACACATGTGCAAAGGGATAGAGTCAAAGGAGAAAATAGAATAAGTGGGGGGCAGGATAGGATGGAGGAAAATATAGTTAGTCTTTTACAATATAACTACTATGGAAATGTTTTGTGCAACTACACATGGACTACCTATATTGAATTGCTCATCTTCCCAGAGGGGGCAGGTGAGGAGGTGTAATGTAATGCCAAAAGAAGGCAACTTCCCAGGTTCAAAATACCAGCATAGGTGCTCTCTATTTTATTCAGTGACAAACCAAGAACAGAGAAGATCAAAACATGACATCATTCAAAATACAGCATTCACTAAGCGTGATTAAATAATCTCCAAGTACTACCCCACCCCAGGACCTTCCAATCATTCAATCAATTACAAAGTCTCTGTTCTAAATACTTCTCCACCCCTAGGCTATACCTTAATTAAGTCCACCACAAAGCCCCTCTTCTCAAATGGAGATTAGTTTCCAAACATAGGTGAAGTACCTTCATTTGTCAATCACAGAGCACAATAAGGTCAAAAGTTCCCCACCCCTGGATCACAATTGAATCTACCCCAGAGTTACATCAAGTTTAAACACAGCACTTAATACCCAAATGGAGGTCTTTTCTTCATCTTGACACGAGGCAAATTCTCAGCAATCTTAGTTCCTGGGGAGACAAGGCTTAGCAAAGCCACAAGATACATTGCCAGTCCCTTCATGAATTTATCCTCTGTCTGTAGAACAGTCCTACAACCCCTGAACACATTAGCAAAGCCCTCTCCCAGGATTTCTGTAAACATACAACAAGAAAATCCTTCTTCAGGGCTTCTGAACCAACAGAAAGGCTCCCAGACCCCTGCAACAACAGCACTGTCCCTCACCAGTGGACAGTATTCACTCTGTCTGCAGGACAGTCTCCAGACCCCTGCAACAACAGTACTGTCCCTCACCAGTGGACAGTATTCACTCTCTGTCTGCAGGACAGTCGCAGGCCTTCTTAGCGAACAGCCAGGTTCCAGGACTTCTTCAACAAAAGGACAGTCTTTCACCAGTGGACAAATCTGGCAAAATAACATCAAAACAGACAGACAAAGTACCAGCAAAACAGCCATGTCTCCTCAGTCCTTGGCAGCTCAGGGGGCAGGTCTCAAAAGTCCAGGGCAATTCAAAGCAGCCACCAGCAATTCTCTTAGTCTCTCTCTCTCCACGAGGTGCTGCTTCCAAAAAGATCTTCCGCCTCTCTCTAGTGTCTCTCCAAATCTACGTCACCAGCTCCTCCCAGTTCAGGACATTCTTTTCACATCAAAAAGTCCATCCCACAGGTGGGATTAACACGCTCTGGGTTTTAACACAATCAATTTGAAAACCAAGCCAATACAGGGGAATCTTTAATTGCCATTACTATCACAGGAGGGAAGAAGGAAAAAAATCTGGAACTCAAAGTTTTAAAAACAAATGTTTAAAAATGTTTTTTTTTACATGCAACTGGGAATTAAGATAAAAACAAATGTTTAAAAAATGTGGGATTTTTTTTACATGCAACTGAGAAATAAGATATATGGGCACTGGGGTATAGAAATCCATCCTGCTCTACTAGAACGTTGGGGTTGGGGTGGGGAGAATATAAAAGAGAACAGATTGGGGGAAGGGGTATTCAGTAGGCTTGCTATTTTGGGGTGGGGGTAGGGGAAATATGGGGAGAAAAATTTGTAACTTAAAATATTGTGGAAATGAATGTTGAAAACTAAAAATAAATAAATAAATTGGAAAAAAATAAGAAAAGAAATCTAGCACCCTCTGTTTTTTCACAAGGAAATCATGAGATGACCTTATTTAAAAAAAGCATTCTGAAATCCAGGTTCATTGTGTCTACAGTGAACCTTTTTCTAAAAATGAAATGAAGTTATACTTCAACAAATTAATCCATGTGAACCCATGTTGGTATTGGATGGATAAAAAGGGAGGGAAGGTGGGAGAAAAGGAAGAATGAAGAAAAGAAGGAAGGGAGAGAGGAATGAAGGAAGGAAAGAAACAAATATTTATTAAGTCTTTGTTATTTGCTAGGCACTGTGCTAAATCCTGGGGATACAGATACAAGCAAAAAGATAATCCCTTCCCTCAAGGAGCTTACATTTTAAAGGAAGACAATATACATATAAAAGGGAGTTGAAAAATTGGGGTGGGGTGGGTGGATGATTTTGAAGCCAAGAGAAAAATCAATCCCAGGGCCAGAAAGAGAATAGAGGCAGGCTTTTCTTAAACCCTCTACAAAAGGTCAAGGCTCCATGATAATTTCTCTTTTTTCTGAAAAAAAAAATTACTTAGGTATTATACAATATTTCCCCGCTTGGGAACCAAGGTCAGACTCGCAAAATTATCATGTGAAAACTGTACCTGCTTTTCTCTTTTGAAAATCTGGACAAGATTTGCCCATCTTCAGTCATAGGATCCTAGAATCAAATATTTAAAATTTGATTAGAAGTTAGAAGCCAATTTATTTAACCCTTTCATTTTACAGATGAGGAAACTCAGGCCCAAAGAGGTTAATTTGTTCCAGGTCAATCAGGTAGCAAATCATAGAGAAAACTTGAAAATGACCTCCTTTACTTCAAAGTCAACACATTTCTCACTACACCATAACACCTGTTTGTCTTGCCTTAAATTTTCAAACAACCTCCATAGTATATTAACTTAGTTCTTTTCATAATTTTGAATGCAGTTCATCTAGACCTAGAAACTTGTATTGGCTGAGACTAAGGAAATTCTGTCTTTCCATCTCTTCATTCACCTACAGTTTCAAATTTCAGTTAAGTATTCTTTTTACTCTTCTGTATTTCAGGCTTCTAGAATGAACATGGTAAAGAACCTCAGAAGCATCTGGTCCAACCCCTCATTATAAAGATAAGATGCCTGAGACTCCTATTGGGGAAATGAAGACCAGGTTTCCAGAAGTGGTAAATAGAAGAGTCAGCTTTTGAATCCCAGTTTTCTGACTCCAAATCATTCTGCTAGGTAGAGGAAACAGGAACAAGACAGGACTTGAATGGTTCTGCCTGCCTTTTTTCAATCGCCTTCCTTCTAATCGCTTTATTAAAGTCATATCCAACCCATGCAGAGGTCCTATCTTTTTTTATATGCTTTTTCTTCCAGTATTGTGAAAGTCCTTAGAAAAAGAGTGTACATTAGTGCCCATTAAATATGTTATGGACTAGACCATAATAAATCCAAATATCACAAACTCCTCTCCTGTACTCTAGACTCATGAATGCTTTTACTTTTATTGTTGTGCCAGATTCAAACATAGATTTTTTTTAAATTTTCATACATTGTTTCAGTAAATGGATTTTGTGTCCATTCCACCAACTCAGCAGCTAAAATTCCCCATGAAGAATAATAAAAATGATAGTGTCATGCCTTCCCTGTTAGCTTCATGGAATATCAGACAATTCTAGCAACGCAGCCTTCAATTTGGTATTTCAGAGAAAATGAAACTGTCGGTCCAATTTTTCTGACTTCTGGCCGGAACCAAAATGTTTTTCTGTTACGTTTTGTTTTCTCTTTTCATAAAGGCACTTTTCTTTCCTTCGCACATTTTGGGAAAACAATTTACCATTTCAGTCTAGCAGGAATCAAATGAATCAATTGACCTTGGGATGTCCCAGTAGTAACAAATGCAGTGATGAACAATATCTAATCATCAGAAGCATCTAATGTACTTCCAAAAGATGTTTTTTTTTTCTTTACTGGGGGCTTCCACCTTATATTCTATAACTTCAAAATGATCAGATAAGCCTAGGATTATGATTTTAGTATTTGGACTTATGTTTTAATTTTCTTGACAAGCTTGTTGAATTGTTTTATTGTTTCCGATGTTGTTCTGAACTGTGACTCCTTTGGTTTGGAGAATCCATGCCCAGAAATGTCTCTCTTATATATACCATTTTGGCTTTTTCCCCTTTAGTCTTGGATAAAACCCTACCTTCTACAAGCAGGCTTTCTCCATCCCACCCCTTATTTTTCCTAGACTCTTGTCTGTGTTGATTATTTCCGATTTCTGCTATATGTGTCCTATTTGTACATAGCTGTCGGAGTGTTGTCTGCCCCATTAGACTGTGAACTCCTTGAGATCTCTGTCTTTTGCCTTTCCTTTTATTCCCATTAGGTGCTTAATAAATGCTTATTTATTGATCGACTAGAAATTTACCACTGGCACCGATTGGCTATTCTTCTGTAACCTTAAAGGGTTGCCTAAGCACTAAGGGTTAAGCCTTGAATCCAAGTCTTTCCAACTGCGAGGGTGGCACATTTGTAAATCTAGCCCCAGAATTTACTAGGAAGAAGAGACCAGTCTAGGATATATTTATTTTAGTTCATTACACTAAGATCTGTGAGCTATGATCTAAAAGGCAGAAATCAGAGTACAATCCACATATCTCTCCCCCAATAACCTGACATGGTACTTGAAATCCCAACATTGGAATCATTTATTTAGTTAAAAGCTTATGGCTTCAGACATATTTCACTAAAATGCAAATATCTTATTTGCAAACGTCATTGTAAATGGAGTTATCAAACTAGTTAGCTGTCACTTTGAAAAAGAAACCAAGTGGTCCTCTAAGGATCTACAAGTACGATTTTAAGGAGGAGAAATCACAGACCTATATGCATGATATAGTTCTGCCAAGAAAAATCAGGCTAAGAATAATGCTTTGGGTGGAAAGGAGAGGTAGAGAAAAGTCAGGTGTCATTATAAAGTAACTGGATATGGGGTGGCTAGGTGGCACAGTGAATAGAGCACCGGCCCTGAAGTCAGGAGGACCTTAGTTCAAATCTGGCCTCAGACTCTTAACACAAAAACTAGCCATGTGACCTTGTCACTTAACCCCAATTGTCCTCCAAAAAAAGGCATAAAGTAGCTGGATACATATCAGGAGAGTCACTCCAGTGGTACAGTTGGATACCGGGACAAGGCTTACTTCCTAATTATATTACACAACAAATAATACATTTTAAAAATGTGAGAAGGCCTCTGATTATATCCCATGTCCTGCATTTACTGGATAAGCAAATTTTACAGCCTCTTTAGGTCTCCAGTTCTCTGTTTATCTTTCTAAAATAGAAAAGATATGCTTTACCCAGATCATAGGATGGTTATGAAAACCAAATAAGCTCGTCTATATTGAAGTGCTTTAAACAGCCAAGTTCTAGATAAAATAGCATGACATATAAATATTATCATCACTCTCCTACCCTGCCTTAAAAATAGTAAACATTAAAATTTTTATCATGTCTATTAGCATGACTATTAGTTTTCCTAGAATAATGATCTATGAAAGGATACAGTTTTTCCTGTTTTTTTTCTCCTAATCGCAACATGACTAAAGCAGAGGCTCAAGAGCCCAGAAGACCAGGGTTCAAGTCCTAACATTCCCATAAAGTAACCTATGACTGAGTAAATCAGTTGGTCTCTCAACATCCTAGTAACCCTACAAGACAATAAACTACAGAAGACCTACACAAACTTGCTTGTCTTTGGTAAATTGCTCAAAATTTCATTTCTTTCATGGAACTCACTGCTGCAAATATCTAACTTTTTAGTACTAGAATCAACTTGGTGATAGATGGCATTAAATTATGGAATAGAATGATCTTAGTTCTTGATTTTTTGTAGTTCTGTGTAGTAACAAGAGTCTACCTGGAGGCACGAAGAGGTTTAATCACAGGTGTAGACCCCAAACTAGCAAACACATAGGATATGCTAACAGAAGCATAATCCAGAGTCTATCAGTGGATGTTTTAACCTATATTGTTCTGGGACATTTCCACAAGTTTTCTAACTAGCATGCGTTTTCCATCATTTCTTGGAGAAGCCATTGAATGATATCTAAGGAACTGATCTTGGAGTCAGGCAGATCTTGGTTCAAATCTTGCCTCAGGTACTTACTACTCGTGTGTCCCTGGGAAGGTCACTTACTTCCCTGTGTCTCAGTTTCCTTACAATGTGAAATGAGAGGATTGGACTTGATGGCTTCTAAGGTCCTTTCTGGCTCAAACTATGATCCTGAAATATGTTTGATAAAGTGATATGTTTTTATATATGAAAGAGGCAGATGGTGGTGCAGTAGATAGAATGCTAGACCTAGAGTCAGGAATTACTGAGTTTAAATCCAGCCTCAGACATTTTACTAGCTATATGACCCTGGATAACATGTCTCCATTTCCTCAACTGTAAAATAGAGGTGATAAGAGCATCTACATAGAGTAGTTGTGAGAATGAAATGTGATATTTAGTTTTAAAAAGCACATAGTATGAGCCTGGCACATAGGAGGCACTATGTTAATGCATATTCCCTTTTCTTCCCTTGCTCCATATCTTTGCACATAGAAAATTGTGTATCTGAGTATACTTCAAACATCTGCCTGCCTTTTAATAGTGAGATTGATATGAATTCAACAAATTGCAAAGATGCATTCAGATTAAGAAAACATTTTTTTAAATATATTGAGTTTTCTAAAAGGAAAGCAAATCCAAAAATTCCAGGAAGAACCACTTCTTTTATCATAAAAATGCCAATTTTTCTTGTAATTTATTTCAAAAACCTGAAAAAGGAATTTTATCTCTGATCACTAGAGATGAACAATGATTAGAATAAATGATTGAGGCAATAGATTAGTGAAGAAAGAAAGAGGAAAAAAAAGAAAGAAAGAACATCTTAATCCCATGGTCATCTCACTCACCTCCCCCTTTTCTTTCCTTGAGTTGATGCTAGTAGAGCATTTTATTCATTTTTATTATCATTAGACCACCTCTGACTACAAAAATAGCAGAATCTTGGAATTTCTCATCTTCTTTGTAGTGTCAATATTTTTGTGGGGAAAAAAGATTTCTTCCCTCTATGGAGGTTTCCGTTTCCATTTTTATTTTTTTACAAAATAGATTCAACATATTCATTTTTCCAGAAGTAGAAATGGGATATTGAAGGTGTTGGGAAATAGGTAGCTGAGTACTTTTTTCGCTAATCAAAGAATAGCCATAAGTTGGTAAATATTCTTTCTAAGAAAAACTTTCCATTGTATATTTTGCTATCTATAATGGTTTTAATGTCACATATAAAGATATAGCTAATTCAATAAGACATTCCTCTTTTTTTCTAAGACTCCACCTTTGTAAATATCCCTACAAATGATTAAAGCATTAACCAAGAGGCTAAGTTAACTTAAAACAACAAACAACCTGGGGCGGCCAGGTAGCATAGAGAGTAAGAGCACTGGCTCCAGTGTCAGGATGACCTGGATCAAATCCCGGCTCAGATACTTAGCACCACACCCAGAAATAACTGGCCGTGTAACCTTGAGCAAGTTACTTAACCCTGATTTCTTTAAAAAAAAAAAAACAACCAAACAAAATCCAAAAGAGCTTCAATGATTTGTCCAAATTACTAGGGAAAGCAAAACTAAGATTATAATTCAGGAATTAATTTTATTTGTTCATTCATTTCTTTTTGCATCATGGGCTTCGATGACCAAAGAATTTATCTTTGGACGCTGTTAAATTGATCCATCAAAAATATCTTGTCACCAAACTCATAAACAAATTCTTTCCATTCATCTGCCTAAATATACAAAATTCATTTGAAATACCCCTGCTTTAGAATGCATTTTCACTTATCACTTAGCCATCAGTAAGCAGGTATAAAGTTACATCCTAAAATCTCCTATGGTGTCATGTATGGCCATATAGACCTTCAGCTTAAACCCCACTGCAATTCATTCTACTCACTCATTTTAATATTTATTAGGTCATTACAAAGTTTCTACCTTGGTTTATTTGATATCTATGATTCTTTCCTTTTGCTTGAGTACCTACTTTTTTGAAAATCACTTCTGTCTTTTTAAAACTTGGGCTATATTCAGGATGAAGCTTGTTAAAAAGGTGATTGGATCTTTCAGAATGAATTAGGCTTTAAGATTTCAAAAGGAAAAAAAAAAAAAGGATGGTAGGTGGATTCCTTTACTCCTCTGTCTAATTCCTTTAATCCTCTGACCAATGGCTTAAATGAGCTGGGCCAGGCTGCTTTGTGAACCATAGTCCAACCCCTTTTCTCATTCTAGTTGTTCAGTGCTAAGGTCTTGCCCAGAAATTTTCAGGGTTTTTGTAACTAAAGAAGACAAAAGTGAATAACTGCAACAAAAATGATTTCCTGTATCTCTAATGCAAAAAGCAATGCAATTACTTCCTTTGTATCAAAGTCCAAAGAATTCTTGCAGATGGCTTTGTCACTTGAATTAAGTTGATTCCCTTATTGCACAATGGTAGAGCCTACTTCAGAGTTAATGATGCATTTTGGCTTTTAAAACCCTAGTGACTGAAAGAACTGTAATGAATCTCACTGACTTCAATTTCAGGGCATGAACCTGCTAATCAATGATTTGGAAAAGTCACCTTCAAGGTTGTCAAAGTGTTACATTATTCTTTATTTCTCCCGGTATGGAGGTCAGTCGTCTTTTTTTCCCCTTTGTTCTTCAGGATGTGTTTTTATTTCAGGCAATATCACTGAAGTGTTCAGTACTCTATCAAAAGTTAAATAACATACTGTAATTGTTTTCACGGGAATTATTAGTCTATCCCCATCAGGTTACAATTCGCAATATCCAACTATAAAAATGTCCAGGCAGAGAAAAAGGCTTATCATAAACAATATAGTTCCCCCTTTTATACATTAGACATTTTCTGTTATGATTGGTGTCTTTTTTTCTTCGGCATCTTTTGAGTATATTGAGAGGCGTACGAAGCAACAGATATTCCCAGCATGTCAATTTCACTACATAGCCATTGTCAACGGTGACCCTCTTGGGAAAAATATGTGGCAGGAGATAGTACTCATGTCACAATGACATTAAGAACATGGGGTCCTTCATCTTATCTCTTCTTAATTTATATGAGCATTTAAATCAGTACAATTTCAATTCAGGCTGACATGCATATTTTCAAAGGTCCTTGTATGTTGTAATATACCCAGGTTGTCATTGTGAATAGAAGGAAGAGAATTAACATTTGAATTTTGGCAAGAGAGGAAGGTGCAGCAAGTGTCTTGCACAGAGACTGGTTGTGGTTAAGCCAGTGATTCATTCCCACCTAAAGCCTCCTTTCCCAGGTAAGAGGAGGTCTCTTGCAAGCATTTACAATACATTCCCTAAATTGTTGAGAACTGCAAGGCACACTTGATTTACTGGGCAAATCAGATTGAGCCAGAGCAGGTCAAAGCTTCTGTTGGATTTTAAGTAACTGGTTAAATTCTAAAGGACCCAACTGGCCCCCAAGGCAACAGTAGGCAGATATATTTTCAGAGAGGCAGTCCTTTTTAAGGGGATGGCAAAGTTTAAATTATAAAACTCTAAGTATTTGTCTGGTTTTTAGTAGTGCTATTATAGCAGTTGTACCTCAGGGCACACGAATTTATTCCAAAGGCAAGGTCAGTGGCTCACCATTTTTTAACTGAGTCTAACTGAAGTCTACTTTATTATAACTGCAGGCAAATAATGTGCTCTCCAAGGTACTGATGTGGTATTTCCTTATCACTGATGGCCCCATTGTGAGAGAGAACACAGCAATTTCTTTGTACCACACACCCAATCTGATCATCCCGGGCTCCACCAGGAATTGTAGGAGCTGAGTAAAATGAGACATGACTTACCATGTTTACTTTGTTCTCTTTATCCACAGAAGTCTCAGAAGGTGCCTTTTGTCAGCCTGAGAGATGATAGCAATTGCCAGAAACCACACCTCACCACTTCTTATTTTGTGACCCTATCAGATTTTGTGAGTTACAAAAAAGGTTATGGCAGTGTATGAACAAGAAGCCTGAAAATTATTGTGACTCTGTTAAAGAATTACCTGATTTTTACTTTAAAAAACACTAGTATCATAATAAGTAGCAAAGTCTGAACTCACTACCACGAGCCTCCTTTGGGAATTCAAGCTCTGAAGTTCTCAAAGTCACTATTTAGTTAGAACAAGCTTCTCTTCAGCTTGATTTTAATCAATTCAATTCCATAAACAATCAAGAAGCACTTATTCTATGCCAACCATGGTGATAGATAATGGGGATACAAAATTTTTAAAAAAGATAGTCCATCTCCTTCAGGAACTTACAGTTAAATGATGGAAGAGAATTATAATAACTACATAAGGCATATAATAATAATACCAATGCTAGATACCAAATCTGATGAGGTCATACAATATAACTCACATGGGCTTCAATCAGAAATTAACTTAGATCGTTGCTAGGAAAAAAGAAATTACCACCAAGAGTTTGTCTGAAATAGTAGATATCAGTTCATATTGACATATCTGCTCCATAATTAACCCTCCAGAAACTTGATTTCTCTTGCTGCTAAGGGAATCAATTCTGGGTCTTCCATCTGGTAACTCTTCTCTCACTATAGATCATTCTTTCCCCTCTTTGCATGTCCTGCTGCTTTTCTCTCACTTATTCAGCTGGATCAGCTCCCAGGTCTTAAATAATTCAGAGGGATAGACAATAGGAAAGCTTCTAGATGGTGAACTAGAGAAGATTTCAATCTACCCAGTGGAGTCTTTAGTTATTCAAACCAGATTATCAATTGTTATGCCACTAAGGACCTCTTGGGTAGTGAGTCAGTGTTTATTCATCTCTCCTAAATCCAGATCAACAAGGCCATAGGGAATAATGTGGAATAATCTGAAGGCAGCATCTGTCTGGGTCAAGTGCTTTCTTTTCCCTTTGTTGTCAATCTTCACAATGTGTCTCTCAAGTGAACTGATATTTCTATCCAAGCTTTACAGATGAGAAAATGAGGTCCAGAGAGGTTAGTGGGCTGAGCAAGCCTGACATTTACTATCTCCCCTGAGTTGTTCCACTGATTATTACTGAAGGATTCTCAAAGAACTAATAGTTACTCACTTAGGCATCTCATTTAGTACAAGGTACATTGGTCATACCAGGACTCCCAGGGAAATTCACCCTGAATGCCACATTCTTCTCTTCATGTCCTAAATTGCTAGGGAACAGCTGGTGAGCTCTTAAAAGACTGATCCATTTCAACCCCAGAAGTGTCCGTCTTCCAGATGGGTATGAAACAGTCTCTCACTCTGGTCTTTCATACTGGATTAAAGCAGCAAAATACTTAAGAATTCTTTAGAAGAAAAAAACACTTTTGGAAAATGAATATTCAGAGTTAAAAATGAAAAGAATTTGCTGTTTAGCTTTTAACGGGATTTTGGACAGCAATGGGATTAGAAAACATTCATCCTATTCTATGTCCCTCCTGGCTCTATTTGAAAAATTACTTCTGGCAAATACATTTGCTCCCCTCAAAAGTGGGAGAAAAAATGTATCATGTGCTCATCTAATTAGGCTGTTAGGTAAAATAATGAAATTATATGAAAAAAAATTTCCTAGCATTCTGCAAGAAAGGTCCCATGAAGATCACTCTTAATATAATATCGTGTTGTGATTTTTAAAACTCTACACATACTTATGAAATATGTGTCTCATCCTCACTCAAAGGATGATGGTAGATGAAGCCTAACTTTGTCGTGTGAATCCTTGGATAAGTAGCATCATTCCCCCATTTGTAAAATGAGGAGGTTGGAACATATGACCTCTAGCATCAGATTTCCGGATCTAGATCTATGATTCCATAACCCCTGTTTCAAGTGCTAAAATGGGAGTCAATTGCTAGGAGTTTTCCCTCCAGAGTTTCAGGGGAAAAATAAGATCTGTGATTTTTACAGTGGTATTATTAGTATGCTGGTAGCCTAATGATCAATCACTCAACACTTATTAAGCATTTATGTTTGACTGTGATTGTGATGATTGATATTTTTCATTGTGCCAGATTATCTGGTTTATAACAAGTGCTATATGAGGTCCCTACCCAGAAAAAGATTCTCTAACTGTTGGTAAATCAACATATGTACACAATCACACACACACACACACACACATACAATCTATTAATTATATGAATTCCATAAGATTGTAAGTTTCTTGAGGGCAGGCCCTGATTTTTTCCTTATTTGTATCCCTAACATTTAACACAGTGCCTGACACATAGGATGTGTTTAAGAAATGTTTATTGACAAAAAAACATCTGTAATAGTAATGGCATTTAAAGATTCCCCTGTATTGGCTTGGTTTTCAAATTGATTGTGTTAAAACCCAGAGCTTATTAATCCCACCTGTGGGATGGACTTGTTGATGTGTAAAGAGAGTCCTGAACTGGGAGGAGTTGGTGATGTAGATTTGGAGAGACATAAGAGAAAGGCAGAAGAACTTTTGGAAGCAGCACCTTTGGAGGCAGAGAGAGACTGAGAGGATTGCTGAGGGCCACTTTGAATTGCCCTGGACTTTTGAGACCTGCCCCCGGAGCTGCCAAGGACTGAGGAGACATGGCTGCTTTGCTGGTACTTTGTCTGTTTTGATGTTGTTTTGCCAGATTTGTCCACTGGTGAAAAACAGTCCTGTTGTTGAAGAAGTCCTGGAAACTGGCTGTTGGTTCAGAGCTCCTGAGACTGTCCTGCAGACAGAGAGTGAATACTGTCCACTGGTGAAGGACAGTGCTATTGTTGCAGGGGTCTGGGAACTTTTCTGTTGGTTCAGAAGCCCTGAAGAAGGATTTTCTTGTTATATGTTTACAGAAATCCTGGGAGAGGATTATGCTAATGTTTTCAGGGGTCCTAGGACTGTTCTGCAGACAGAGGATGAATTCATGAAGAGACTGGCAATGTATCTTGTGGCCTTGCTAAGCTTTGTCTCCCCAGGAACAAAGGTTGCTGAGAACTTGCCTCTTGTCAAGATGAAGAAAAGACCTCCATTTGGGTATTAAGTGCTGTGCTTAAACTTGTAACTCTGGTGTAGATTCAATTGTGATCCAGGGGTGGGGAACTTTTGACCTTTTTGTGTTCTATGCTTGAACAAATGAATGTACTTTACTTATGATTGGAAACTAATCTCCATTTGAGAAGAGGGGCTTTGTGATGGACTAAATGAAGGTACAGCCTAGGGGTGGAGTAGTATTTAGAACAGGGACTTTGTAATTGATTGAATGAATGTAAGATCCTGGGGTGGGGTAGTACTTGGAGATTATTTAATCACATTTAGTAAATGCTGTATTTTGAATGATGTCATGTTTTGACCTTCTCTGTTCTTAATTTGTCACTGAATAAAATGGAGAGCACCTATGCTGGTATTCTGAACCTGGGAAGTTGCCTTTCCTTGGCATTACATTACATCATCATATTGATAAATAACAATGGTTAAATTGTAAGATCCAAATAGGATAGTGTATGGCAATGTAATCAAGTTAAGACAGACACTTGAGAAATGAAATATCAACGTTGGCTATAGTGATCAAGAAAATGTCTTTAGAGGAAGAGGGATTTTAGCTGTCTCATAACTGAAGGGAAGGATAGTGAGAAGCAGAGAGAAAATATTCTAGGATAGAAACATCATGAGAAAAGACTTGAAGGTGAATATAATGTATACCACAAACAGTCTAAGGAAACTGTTATATAGTGGAAACAGTGTTTGATGTGGAGTCAGAGAACCTGGGTTTGAATTTTGAATCTGTCATGTAGTGTGTACATTTGTCACCATGGACAAATCACTTAGCCTTTCTTTACTTCACCTTCCTCATCTGTAAAATGGGAGCTTTGGAATAAATCAGAGTTCTCAGATATGTGACTATGAGCTACAGGGACCCACATGAGTGGTCCCTGAGTGCTTGAGAATAAGATTAAAGTAAAACTGTGAAATATTTAACAAAATAAATTTTAAAACAATAGAACATAGATAATAGTAATTTATGATTATCTAAGTTGTTTAAGAAGTCAGCAGGAATCTATTTCTATTTGAGTGTGACAGCATTGGAATACATAAATTTTGGTTTTTTTTTTTCAAAGGATTCCTATTGGAAAGAAGTGGGAAATACAGTTGAAATATAATGTGAAGTCAGATGACAGAAACCTTTAAAAGCTATACAGTGAAATATGGGTTATATCCAACAGAGTATGGATGAATAATTTATTCATCATATCCATGAGAATAATGGCTTCTATTGGAGACATTATAGTTCTTGAGTAATAGATATGGCATGATGCTTCCTGGCTCTACCCTTTCTCCAACATGGCACGCCACCCACATACACTGGTGTATGCTAGGACTGGATTCCTTGACTCCTAATTGGTTAGACTTCTCCTTGTTTATTTGAAACTCAGTTAGATCATCTTAATCACTAGCTATCTTCATGTGATGAGATACCATGCACATATCCTTCCTGCATGTTCCCCCTCTCTTTTCATCTATATCTCTAGGATGAATATATCAAACCTAGAACTGCTAGAAGGACAAGCCAATCCATTTTTTCTATACTCATCCCTGAGATTTCTCAGACAAAAACACATTCCTATGACCACTACTCCCTTATGTGTATTGTCTTCTCTTTTGTTTTTAATGTAAACTCTTTAATGGCAGGGATGGTTTTCTTTTTGTCTTTGTATCTCCAGTTCTTGGTGGCAGAGAGATGGCACAATGGATAAAGTACCAGGCTCAAGCCAGGAAAATTCATGTTCTTGAAATCGATTCTAGCCTCAGATACTTAACTAGCACCATGACCCTGGGCAAGTTGCTTAACCCTTTTTGCCTCAGTTCTATATCTGTAAAATGATCTGGAGAAGGAAATGGAAAATCATTCTGTTATCTCTGCCAAGAAAATGGGGTCACAGAGTTGGACATGACTGAACCACAAAAATAACATCAAATATTCAGTTTTTAGCATGTTTCCTGCCCCATGATAAATACTTAGTACATATTTTTTTCATTCATTCATTATTCCATTTTTGATGGAATGGTGTTTAAATACTTTTCTGATAGTGAAGCATGGGATGAATTGAGAGGTAGAGACATGAGGCAGGAGCATCACTTAAGAGGCTGTGAGACTGTACCAAGAGGCTATTTACAAGGGGCTGGCTAATCATTTTCATTAGTTTCCATCTTTTTCCCTAACTGAGCTTGAGCAAAATGTACCTGATATCCTTAGGGAATCATCCATGCCAACATTTTATTACAGATCCTTTAAGGTAGAACTTGACATAAGGTAAGCCATTCCCAGACCTTCCAAACCCAGTTAGCTTGGAGGTTCTCCCTTTCTGGGTGTTTTGACATATGCCAAAGACACGCTCAAAGTGACCCTTAGCTGTGTCTTCTCTTCCCAGGAATAATTAAAAAACAGTGAATTTGTATTCACATAACCCAGGGTCTAATCTTAATTTTGTATCGTACTACCCATTAGATTTAGGGCATGTTACTTTATATCCCAGGATTTCATCCTTACATTAAAATGGGGGTATCTGGAGTGGCTAGGTGGTGTAGTACATAGAGCACCAGCCCTAGAATCAGGAGGGCCTGAGCTCAAATCCAGCTTCAGACACTTAACACTTAATAGTTGTGTGACCTTGGACAAGTCACAACCCCAATGGCCCCTACAAAAAAAATAAACTGGGGGTGTTTTAAACTAGATAATATCATATTTAAGATTTCTTATTAAATGACAATAATAATAATTAAGGCTAGCATTTATATTGTGCTTAGTATGTGTCAGGCCCTAGGTCAAGTGCTTTACCATTATTAGTTCACTTTATCCTCATAACATCCCTGGGAAATAGATGCTATTATTGTCTCCATTCTGCAGGTAATGAAACTGAGGCAAAAGGAGGTTCGGTGACTTGCCCAGATTCACAGAGCTAGTACGTATTTAAGGTCAGATTTGAACTCAAGACTTTCTGACTCCATGTAAGATAGAAAGATCAGGTTAGGAAGCGTTACATACCTTATGAAATAATTGGTAAAGCCTAATATAAAGATGTGCGTGTAATATCCTACTGTTGGGTTAAAAAATCAGCTTCCCAAGTACAAAGGGGAGACGCATGGCTAGAAAGCAGGGTATTTGAAAAGATCTAAGGATTTTAGTGGATTGTAAGATCAATAAGAGTCAACAATGCAAAATGGTGGTTTAAAAAGTTAATGTGATTTCAGTTGCATTAAGAGAAGCAGAAAATCAATTACATGCAAGATAATAGCCCTACTAGACTCTGTCTGCTCTGGTCAAACCACATCTCAAGCTATGTCAGCTCTGGACACCACATTTTCAGAGAATGTTTCAAGGAACACAGATTTAGGAAAACTACGAACATTCTTCTCTTCACTCCCTCCTTTCCAATCATTTCCTTCCCAACCTACTCTTCAACCACTTTGTTTACCTTTTCCTGGATTCTTCTCTGACTCCAGTTCTGGAACCATAAACCATGATCATGTCAAGTGTGCTGTTCTTCCTCAGTGGAGATTGTCAAATGGACTCCTGCATGACTCCACTTATCTTCCAGTAACTTTCTAGACCAAGTCTTCATTCTACTATGTATGTTATTTCCCTATTCAAATGTCAGCTCCTTGAAGGCAGTGACTGTCTTTGTTTTTTTTTTAAATTTGTCTCCCATCTTTAACACTGTGTTTGTCACATAGAACTCACTGAATACATTTTTCATTTATTCATTCATACAAGGAAGGACATTGATAAGTTTCAAAGCATCAAATGAAGGCAAGGAAGGATGATTAAAAGACTCATCAGTGTGACATGTAAGAATCAGGTAGAGAAATCAGGAATGTTTATCTAGGATAAGGGAAGATTTTGGACTGCCAAGAACACTGTGTTCAGATATACAAAGAACTCTCACAAGGAAACAGGATTAGCCTTAGCCTACTTGCTCCCAGCAGGTAGAACTAGGAGTAGTGGGAAGAAGATGTAGAAAGATAGATTTCATCTTGATATCAGAAAAAAAAAACCCAGCAATAAATTCTATCCAAAAGTGAAATGATCTGCCTTAGGGGGCAGTGATGTCCATCTCAGTAGAGGTCTTCAATTGAAAGTTGAATGACCACTTTGGGGTCATGATGTGGAAAATATTCTTGTTCCAGTATGGGTGGGATTGGAAGGTTGCTGAGAACCATTCTAGGTATGTAATCCTGTGACAGTATATACTGTGCCTAAGAGATGGAGAGCAAATGACTTATATTTTCATAACTTGACACCGGGTAATTTGCACCACACTTCAGCTAAATGAGCTCTGCCCCAGCTCTGGAAAGCAATGCTTTCTCGGTGTTTGTATGTATGTTGAATTCAGAAATTGAGTTGGGTCACCTGGCAAATGGCCTGGGCTCACAAATAGGAGACTTTAGGTGAAATAATGACCTTCAGCTTGGTTTGGTGAATGAGGACACAATGCAGGATGACAAGCACGGAGGGCACTGACTGGAGCAGGAATGGCCACATAGAAAACAGCATTTTCTGAATTCTGTTAAACCATTTGACTTTGAGATTAATGGATAAGCTTACTGTTTGAAGCGCAGGAATTAGAGCTATTTCCTCCTAAGGCATAAAGAGCCACGATAAGAAATGGCAATCGGATTCCGTTATTTTTTTTTTCAGCGGTGCCTTTTTACCCTTGCAAGAACCTTTCATGATTTTTATCAGTCATCAATTATAGGTTGTTTCAAAACTATGAAACCTACTGATGAAAAACATTGCTGACCTCTCACCCAACCCAGGCTATCTTTGTCAGGATTTTCCATTTCAGAGATGAACACCTCTTTTCCCCTCTCTCTCACACATTTTTTTAAAAGCTTGAAAACCCACTCAACAGAAATTGTTAAATAATGCTGCTATTAAAAAGCCTTTTCAAAGTTGAAAGCTCTAAAGGGGACACACAAAGTTCCTTTCAATGGTTCACCAAGTCCCTTCTGACATTCATCCTTTATTTGCATTTTTAAACTATTGGCTTTGTAGTGGGAAAAATTATATTCGGTTATAAAGCTTATCTTTGCTGCATTAGTGCATTAGCTGATTCTCAGTGCTAAGCTACAATATGCAATCATTGTTCAAGATGGGAATGAAAGTAGTTTTTAGAAAACAGTCCATTTGCCTGGCTTTCTGGCTGCTTAATAATATTCGACCTGTACTTGCCTTGCAAGCATCGAGGTCTGATAAAAGCTATTGCTTGAAAAATCTTTTATGGAATAAAGTTCAGTATGTCAATAATCAAAAGAATAAAATATTTTTACCCTCGAGGGCAGACTTTTCAGATATAGGGTGAGTTCCGATACTAAAAAAATATGACAATAATCTGAGTGATAACAGTGAGAAGAGTTATGTCCCCTCAATTATATGATAGTGGAAAGTGCTGGTTAGAGGAACAGGAAAACTGTGTTGGAAACCAGGCTTTGTGATTTGGGACCAGCCACTACAGCTCCAGGAGCCTGAGCATCTCTATCTGAAAAAATGGGGGAATCGATATCTGGAGTAGCTCCCTTGCAGGAGTGCTATGAAGCTCAGATGAAATAATATACAGAAAGAACTTTGTAAACCTTAAAAAATCACCAACAATAATAACTAGCATTTTATAATGTTTTCAAATTTGTAAAGCATTTTACATATACCATCTCATTTCTTTCTCACGATAATCACATGACATAGCTTCTATTATTACCTAATTTTTAAAAACAAGGAAAAGGAGGCTAATTTATTTTAAGTAACTTGACCAAAGTCACATAGCTAGTGTCGAAGGTAGGATTTGAACTCAGGTCTCCTACCTCAGAATCCAATGCTATATCTACTATGTAACTTACTTCCATCTAATATAATTTATAGGTAAGGTAGAAGTAGCAGAAGAGGAAGAAAGAAAGGAAGGAGAAGGAGGAGAAGGGGAGGAGGAGGAAGAGGAGATGAACATGAATGAATATGATAGATGAGAGATACGTATATAGGACCTGTGATTGCATTGGTGCTTGTATCAATGCAGATCATCACCTAATCTTCAGTCATGGTCTTAGAAAACTTCCTGAGGCACTGAGAAATGACTTTAGCAGTATTACAGAGCCCCTATATGGCATACATGGGACATGAACATACATGTAGTTGATTCTGAAGAAAGTTTTCTTTGCCCAATCTCACGTGACCTCTCACTTTATGTTACAAGATTCAGGAATAAAATATGCCTAATATTCAGTCACATGCTCTGATGATGACATATTAACCTACTATTAGAAGCCTTAATAATGTTTAGTTATGCATTGGATTGTCTCTTCTACTGTCTGTAATAGCGGAGGAATACACACACACATATGTATTACGTAATTATCTCACACTAAGTACTTGTACAGAATGAAAAAAAAACAGGTTGTTTTTTAATGAGGCAAAAGTCTGATCTGTTCACTTATATTTGAAGGGGGAATTTTTGAATTTTGATTTACTGATGATTCATTTCCCCTGTATATCACTGTCTTTTTCCAACACCACTCTTGGAACTCTTCTTTGGTAAGCAAAACAAATTGAAATATGCCATGTCTGATAGCATATGCAACATTCTATACCTGTGACCCACCATTTCTTCATCAGGAAAAGGGAAATATGTTATATCACCAATTCTGTCAAAACAGTGATTGTAATTCCCGCTCCTACAATGTGGTGATAAAACAATAGTTCACTTTGCTCTTTGTAAAATACTTTTCTTCCCATAGTAGTGTGGGCTAGGCGATGCCAATAGTAAGTGGATAAACCAGTTCTCAAATCATGACCTTCTAACTATGAGACCATTGCTTTTTTTCCACTCTATACACTGTATTTCCTATTCAAACTGGACATATTGTTTTGTTTTGTTTTGTTTTTAAAGCAATTGGGGTTAAGTAACTTGTTCAAGGTTATACGGCCAGGTGTTTCTGAGTGGGTGCCAAGTGTCTGAGCCCAGATTCGATCCCAGTTCATCCTGACTCTGGGGCCAGTGCTCTTACTCTCTGTGCTACCTGGCTGCCCCCATATTGTTGTTTTAAAAGGTAAGAAAATCACCCCAAGGTACAATCTTCATCCAGCTTTTTAGTCATCTTGAGTAAACAAGATACAAGCAGAAAAATCAGGAAAATATAAATCAATATTCCAATAGTCAATTATAGCCACTGATGACTAGGACCACAAGTCAGACCGAAGTAGTATGGTATGACCACATGCAGGTGGTATGCTGCCTCTCAGCCAAAAGTTTTAAGGTGGGGGATGGCAGTGGGAGGATTATACTCTTTAAACCCTCTTAGTAGCGCACACATAAAACTGAACTCCAAACTATGCAAGCCCTGGAAGCCTTCCCAGCAGGAAAGCACATATCTGTAAGCTGATTCCTTCTACCATTTCATCGACTAATGCAGCTATAAGGTCACAGGTTACCAACATCATTTCAGATTGTGATAGGGATTGGAAAATAAAGTAGGTTAAAGACATACCTAAGAAAAAAATATGTAGTCCCTGTAACAACAACAAAAAAGTCAAACAATGATGCTTTGCTGTGTGTTCTCTATCTAGTCAATAGCAAGATTATACTTAGACTCAATATGATAAGGGCCACCAATTGACCCAATGTGTATTTGATAATACTCATGAACAACATTAGCATAGGAAAATGAAAACAGTACTGACTCCATGTTACTGAATAGTGTTCAAATCCCAGCTCTATTTATGAACTGTGTGACTTTGTGAAAGTCACTTTACCTCTCCATGCCTCAGTTTCTTCATCTGTAAAAGGAATAGGTAATAAGACCTATATAAGATTCATTCCCACACTATAGCCTAAAACCAATCTATGGTCATGATTTCTGAAGTGTAAAGAACATCTAGTTTGTTCTCCCTTAATATGATTTTCTATTTTTACAATGAATTATCTGAGTTAATTTTTTAATATTTAGGGTGAATATCTTTCAGCCAAAAACATCTTCCCAGGAGAGCAGAAGCAAGCCATGGCTGTTTTATTCAATACCGAATATGATTTTTGCCCAAACTTCATTTTTATTAATACTTTGCTAGGGTCCACCATATTTATTGCAAGTTGGAATAAAAATACCACACAGGTAAATGGTAACTAACTGGTTACTTAATTCATTTGTTAAAAAGAAACACTACTCCTTGGTTCTTTTGTAACTATTTAGCTCTGTTTATTTCTGGGGGAAATGGAATAAGGGTATAGCAACTGGAACATGAGTCTAATTGAGTCCATGAGAATTTCTAGCAAATAGTATCAATTGCATATTTAAAATAGATGTGTTTTTAAATTAGTGTGCATCAACTTGTAGACTGATTATTTGTTCAACTAGTTTCTTTAATAAGATTTTGTAGTGGAATTAAATGCAAAGAGAGATTTCACTAAAGGCAGCCAGCTCTTTTTAGCCAATATGATGACTTCTGGGGTGATCTATAATGTTCTTCTGCCCCTTGGACTATTGAATTCAACATCTTCTTCATTGGATCCCTATTCTTCTCTAATGTCCTAAATGGAATTTTTAGGACAATAAAACCATGGTTTTAGTGATAGAATGGGACTAATCCCAGAGAGGTTAAATGATTTTTCCAATGTCATAAAAGTACTAAAAGGTATAAATGATTTTGAATTTAAATCTCCTCATTCCAAGTCCAGCACTCTTCCTCCTGAACCATGCTGTTTGAGAGGCGGTGTATTGTAATACATAGAACAATGGATGCTATAGAAGTCAGGAGACCTGAGATGTAGGTGCTTAGGCTTAGACTTGCTATTAAGGAATAATGTGGCATAGGGGAAAGCTCTGATCTCCTCATCTGTGAATGAGGTACAAGAATTATTTTACCAACCTGTGAAATAGCTTGACATGTTGTATGGTGACATTTTTATCCTCAGTATCATTATCATTTATGGGGCAGCTAGGTGGCATAGTGAATAGTCTTCCTACCCTGAAGCCAGGAGGACCTGAGTTCAAACTCTGCCTCAGATACTTTTTAACTGTATGACCCTGGGCAAGTCAATTAGTCCAATTTGCCTCAGTTTCCTCATCTGTAAAAATGAGCTGGAGGGGGAGGAGTCCAGATGGCAGTGTAGAAGCAAGAAAACTCCATGCACTCCCCCCATAACCACATCAAATACCTATAAAAATGACTCTAAACAACTTTTAGGGCTACAGAATCCACAAAGTGACAGAGAGAAACAAACCTCCCACTGAAGACAGTCCAGCAGGCAGAGAGGAAGGGTCCATTGCAGCATGCTGGGAGTACAGCCCAGCCCCACATGATCCCATGGTTTTAGCCCCACGGCAGCCCAATCAGCCATGGCTGGAGGTACTTCAGGAGAGTGGATCACCAGCAGCTATGGCAGTTTCCAGCATTATCAATCCATAAATGCCAAAGAAAAAGGGAGTTCAGTGTGGACTCTGAGGGAACAAGGGGTCTGGGTCCAGCCTCTGCCCCCACAGAGATAAGTGGCTGAGGCGTAGCAGCTACCAGCACATGGCTGCTTCAGAGCTCCTGGCCTGCAGATTGTGCAGGGACCAAGCAACCAGTCCGAGGGGTAATTGCTCTTCCTTTAACCTACTTGGATCTGGATTGCTGTCTAGGGTGGAGGTCCTGGAGTACATGCCCACATGTCAGAGCTGGTGGAGACTTCAGAGAGGGCACCTAACTAAAATCTCTGGTAGCAGTGAAAACCCCAGCATTTAGGACAAAGCTCTCCTCTCTGGAAGCAGAGTTCTATGGTGGCAAAAAGCTCAAAAGTCAAATAATTGAGTGGCAACATGAGCAAGCAAAGGAAGTAAAGCAAGCACAGCAATCCGACTTTGGATTCCTTTTTTGGGGACAAAAAGGATCAAAACATGGAACAGGAGGAAGAAAACAAAGTCAGAACTCCTGCATCAAAAGCTTCCAAGAAAAATATGAATTGGTTATAGTCCATAGAGGAGCTTAAGAAGGATTTTGAAAACCAAATAAGAGAAGTGGAGGAAAATTGGGAAGAGAAATGAAAATAATGCCAGAAAATCACGAAAAGAGAGTCAACAACCTGACGGAAGAAAATAACACCTTAAAAAATAGACTAACTAAAATGAAAAAAAGAGGCTCAAAAAGCCAACGGAGAGAAGAATGCCTTAAAAAGCAAAATTTGCCAAATGGACAAAAGAATGTCAAAAGCTCACAGAAGAGAATCCTTTCAGAATTAGATTGGAGCAAATGGAAGCTGTTGACATTATGAGAAATTAATATACTATTAAACAGATCCAAACAAATAAAAAAAATAGAAGGCAATGTGAAATATCAAATTGGAAAAACCAGTGACCTAGAAAATAGATCCAGGAAAGACAATTTAAAAATTATTGAACCACCTGAAAGCCATAATCAAAAAAAGAACCTAGACATCATCCTTCAAGAAATTCTCAAGGAAAATTGCCCTGATGTTTTAGAAACAGAGGTCAAAATAGAGGTTGAAAAAATTCACCAATCACCTCCTGAAAAAATATGCCAAAAAGAAAATTCCTAGAAATATTATAGTCAAGTTCTGGAGACCCCAGATCAAGGAGGAAATATTACAAGCAGTCAAGAAGAAACAATTTGAATATTGTGGAAAGACAATCAGGATAACACAGGAACTGGTAACTTCTACATTGAGGGATTGAAGGGCTTGGAATATGATATTCTGGAGGTCAAAGGAGATGGAATTAAAACCAAGAATCACCTACCCAGCAAAAATGAGTAACATGTTAAAGGGGAAAATGTTGTCATTCAATGGAATAGAGGACTTTCAAGCATTCTTGATGAAAAAACCAGAGTTGAATAGAAAATTTGACATTCAGATACAAGAAGCATGAGAAGGTAAACAGGAAAACAAATCATAAGCAACTTATCAAAATTGAACTATTTATATTCCTACATGGAAAAACAATAATTGTAACTTATGAAACTTTTCTCTGTATGAGAATAGTTGAAAGGAAAATAAATGTGTGTATGTATACCTACATATATATGTTAATATAGGAAGGTATATGGGCATATGAAAACATGTTAATTTGTATATATGTGGATACAGGTATACATAGACAAAGGGCACAGGCCCAATTTATTTATTTATTTTTCACATGCTTTATTAACTTCTGATTTACATCATTAATTTCCACCAGATTTTGAGTTAAATATTTTCTCCCTGTTTTTCCCCTACCCACCACCCCAAAATAGCAATCCCACAGGATATCCCCTCCTCCAATATGCTCTCTCCCATATCTTCTCCCATACCCCCTTCAACTTTTCCAGTAGGGCATGGTGGGTCTCTATGCCCCAGTGCCTGTATATCTTCTTTCCCAATTACATATAAAATAGTATTAATAATAGTGTATACATAAACATATATATATATATACATATATATATATATATATAATTTTAAACATTGGATTTTAACACTTTGAATTCTAGATTCATTCCCCTCCACCCTTGTCACCCACCATTGCTGGGAAGATAAGCAGTTCAGTATAGGTTATACATGTGTAGTTAGTGCAAATCATTAACATGGTAGATATATTGTAAAAGGCTAACTATATTTCCCTCCATCCTATCCCACCACCCACTTGTTCTACTCTCTATTTTGATCCCGTCCCTTTCCAAAAGTGGGTGCTTCCAACTTCCCTCCCCCCCAGCCTGCCCTCCCTTCCATCATCCCTCCATCTCATCCCCTTCCCCCCTACTCTCCTGCAGCATGAGATACTCTATTTAGTGTGTATTTCATTCCCTCCCCAAGCCAAATTCAGTGAGAATAAGTTTGGCCCATTCCCTTTTGCCTTCCTATTCTTCCCCTCCATTGTAACTATTTTCCCTTGCCTCTTCTATATGAGATAGTTTACCCCATTCTGTCTCTCTCCATCTGCTCTCATTAAATTCCTCTCTCACCTCTTAGTTTCACCTTTTAAGCATCATCGCTTCCTATTAAATTTGTCCTGTGTCCTCTATCTTTGTATACCTGTAAGCATATATACACACATTCACATATATGTTCATACGCCCATATACCCTCCGATATAGACATATATATATATAATGTATATTTTTCTATTCCCTTCAGCTATTTTCATACTGAGAAAACTTTCATAAGTTGCAATTATCATTTTTCCATGTAGGAATGTTAATAGTTCAACTTTGTCAAGTGGCTTATGATTTCTTTTTCCCTGGTTACCTTCTCAAGCTTCTCTTGCTTTTTGTATCCGAATGTCAAATTTTCTATTCAACTCTGTTTTTTTCATCAAGAATGCTTGAAAGTCCTCTATTCCACTGAATGACAATATTTTCTCCTGAAATATGATATTTAGTTTCACTGGGTACATAATTCTTGGTTTTAATCCCAGCTCCTTTGCCCTCCAAAATTTCATATTCCATGCCTTTGATCCCTCAGTGTAGAACCTACCAGATCCTGGGTTATCCTGATTGTGTTTCCACAATATTCAAATTGTTTCTTCCTGGCTGCTTGTAATATTCTCTCCTTGATCTGGGAATTCTGGAACCTGAGTATAATATTCCTAGGAGTTTTCCTTTTGTGATCTTTTACAGGAGGTGATCCATGGATTCATTCAACCTCGATTTTGCCTTTTGGTTCTAAAACATCAGGGCAATTTTCCTTGAGAATTTCTTGGAGGATGATTTCTAGGTTCTTTCTTTGATCATGGCTTTCAGGTAGTCCAATAATTTTTAAATTATCTCTCCTGTATTTATTTTCCAGGTCAGTGGTTTTTCCCATGAGATATTTCGCATTGCCTTCTATTCTTTTATTTGTTTGGATCTGTTTAACAGCACCTTGATTTCTCATAAAGTCATTAGCTTCCATTTGTTCCAATCTAATTCTGAAGGAATGATTCTCCTCAGTGAGCTTTTCATTGCCTTTTTGAGTCTCCTTTGCCATTTGAGTTAGTCTGTTTTTTAAGTTGTGATTTTCCTCAGTCAGGCTGTTGATTCTTATTTCATAATTTTCTTGCATTGTTCTCATTTCTCTTCCCAATTTTTCCTCCACTTCTCTTATCTGCTGATTAAAGTCCTCTATGGCCTATAACCAGCTTGTGTTTTCCTTTGAAGCTTTTGGTGCAGGAATTCTCACTTCACTATCTTCCTCCTGTTCCATGCTTTGATCCTTTTTGTCCACAAAATAGGAGTCTAATGTTGGATTATTCTGTTTGCTTTGCTTCCCTCTTTTGCTCATGTTGCTGCTCAATTACTTGACTTTTGGGCTTTTTGCCATAGTAGGACTCTGTCATCAGACAAGGGAGCTTCTGTCCCAAACACTGAGGTTTTCTCAGCTGCTGGAGGTATTAATTGAGTGCCTTCTCTAAGGTCTCCACATGCTCTGGCAAGCTGGTCACACACCCCAGGACCTTCACCCTAGACTGCAATGGAGATCCAAGCAGGTTAAAGGTAGAGCAATTACCCCTGAGACTGGTCACATGGTCCCCCTACACTCTGCAGGCCAGGAGCTGAAGCTGCCACATGAGGGTGACTACACAACATGGCTCCTCAGCAGCTTCTTTTCCTGGGGGCAAAAGTCAATGCACTCCCAACTACTGGTCCCAAAGTCCACACTACACAGACCACTCAGTTTCTCCTTAGCATCTATGTGTTGATAATGCTGGAAACAGCCATAGCTTCTGGTGATCTGGAGTCCCTCCTGCTGTCATCTGGTCAGGCCTGACCTGGGGCTAAAACCTTGGTGTGGGGCTGGGCTTGGCTCCCAGGGCACTGTGCTGGGTGATTCCTGCTGGGCTGTCTTCAGCGGGAGAGTAGCTTCTCTATGTGATTTTGTGGGTTCTGTAGCTCCAAAGTTTGTTCAGAGTCCCCTTTTACATGAGTTGGGGAAGGTGGAAGCCAGTGCTGCACAGAGGTGCTGTTTCTACTCCACCATCTTGACTCCGCCCCCACAGGACCAATTTAATAGGAAGAGATAATACTTAAAAGGTGAAATTGAGAGGTGGGAGAGGAATATAATGAGAGGAGATGTGGAGAGACAGATTGGGATAAATAATCCCATAGAGAAAAGGCAAGGGTAAAACTGTTATAATTGAGGGGAAGAACAGGAAGGTAAAAGGAAATAGGTCAACCTTACTCTCATTGAATTTGGCTTAAGAAGGGGATGACATATACACTAAATAGGGTAACTCATCCTACAGGAGAGTAGGGGGGAAGGGGATGAGAAGGGGGATGATGGAGGAGAGGGAAGTTTGTGCAGGAGGGAAGTTGGAAGCACATGCTTTTGAAAAGCAACAGGGTCAAAATAGAGAATAGAACAAGTGGGGGGTGGGATAGGATGGAGGGAAAATATAGTCAATCTTTCACAATATATCCACTATGGAAATGTTTTGAGTAGCTACACACATACAACCTATATTGAATTGTTTATCTTCCCAGTAAGGGTGGGTGATGTGGGAAGAAGGGAAAGAATCTGGAATTCAAAGTTTTAAAATCAAATGTTAAAAATATATATTATTATCATTATTACATGCAACTGGGAAATAGGATATACAGGCACTGGGGTATAGAGATCCATCTTGCCATACTGCAAAGTTGGAGGGGGGTGGAGGAGGATATAGGAGAGAGCAGATTGGGGGAGAAAAGCATTTTAAAAATAAGCTGAAGGAAATGGCAAACCACTCCAGTATCTTTGTCAAGAAAACTCCAAATGCTATCAAGAAGAATCAGATATGTTTGAAGCCATCGAACGACAATTTTCATGTATGCGTGTCTTGACTTCTGCTATTCTGATTTAGTTGCCTCTTCCAAGGAATTAGCTTCTTGCCGTTCCTGCTTGACAATGACCATAAGACAAGCGTTCACAACTTCTCCTCAACTGCTTCCTTCCCCTTTCTGCAGATATTCTGTGCAAGACCCAAAAGGAAGAATTTCATTTTAAAATGATAAATCTCTAAACTCAGGGTCATTGAATAAAATCCAACTTCAGGATTCCACACTGTACCTTCAAGGAAAACTGCCAGCTAGGTTAGTCTCTCAACCTAACTCATAAGGAATATAAAACAAGAAAGAAAAAAGAAATATAAAAGCTTATCACCTGGGGCAGTAGAAGAGCTTGGGTGTTGTTCCTCAGCCTTTAGGGCACTGTGATCCAGTGACACTGGCTGTGGTGCTGTTTCATGCACAAAACACTTTAGCTTTAAACTAATCATCTACACTAGCTGTCATTCCAAGGCCGGAATGTCACCCCTCCCTCATCTCCATCTCTTCAACTTTCAGGCTTCCTACAAGTCTCAGCTAAAATCCCATTTCTTTCATTTCCTTATTTCCTCATTTCCTCATTTCCTCCTTCCCTTCCTTCCTCCCTTCCTCCCTCCCTTCCTTCCTTCCTTCCTTCCTTCCTTCCTTCCTTCCTTCCTTCCTTCCTTCCTTCCTTCCTTCCACTTTTTGGAGGGGCAATTGGGGTTAAATGACTTGCCCAAAGTCACATGGCTAGTAAGTGTTAAGTGGCTGAGGTCAGACTTGAACTCAGGTCCTCCTGACTCCAAGCCCAGTGCTCTATTCATTGAGCCACCTAGCCACCCCAAAATCCTATTTTCTTGAACCTACTTAATTCTAGTGAATTCCTTCTGTTAATTATTTTCAACTCATCCCATATATAGCTTGTTTGCATATTTTCTCCCTCAATGGAAATGATCTTTGAGAAAAGGGATTTTTTGCCATTCTTTGTATCCCCAACACTTAGCACAGTGCCTTACAAATAGTGGGTGCTTATTAAAGGTTTGTTGAATGACTGATTTTCCAGATATACCTTTTTCTTTTAACCTCATCTTCTACTGAAACTGGCACAAAGTTAACAAATCTTCAAAGTTACCAATGATTTCTTAATTGATAAATTTTTTTTTTTTGCTTTTTGAGGGCAATTGGGGTTAAGTAACTTGCCCAAGGTTACATGGATAGTTTTGTGTGTGTGTATGTGTGTGTGTGTGTGTGTGTGTGTGTGTGTGTGTGTGTGTGTGTGTGTGGGTATGTGTGGGTGTTAAGTGTCTGAGGCCGGAACTGAACTCGGGTCCTCCTGACTCCTGGGCTGGCACTTTACTCACTGAGCCACCTAGCTGCCCCCTAATTGCTAAATCTTAATCACCCTTTTTGGCTTTTCCATAGCCTTTGGCACTATAGGTGAATGGTATCAAACTCAAATAGAAATGGGGACCACTAAACTATATAAAAGAATCCCTGTGGGGACCTGTTGCATATTGATCTATTTTTAAATATATCATTTATGTTTTATTGAATTTTATTTATTATTTCCCAAATACATTTAATCTGTTTTGGGCTATATGTGACTTGCATATTTGAAGCCTCTGTAGTACATTATCCTCTTCTTCTTGAAATTTTTTCTCTCTATGATTTCATGACATTGCTTTCTCCTGGTTCTCATCCTACCTAACTGACCACTTCTCAGTCTGCCTTACTGGATCATCATCCAGGTAAATAACTGTGAATACCTCACAGGGCTCTATCTTGCACCCTCTTCTCTTCTTCTTGCACACTATTTCATTTGGTGATCTTTTCATCTCCCATGTATTCAACTGTAATCTTTATGCAAATGATTCTCAGATACATTTTGCCTCTCTTAACTTGTCTCTGACCTACAATCTCACATTCTCAACTGCCCTCTTATCATCTAGAATTAGATATCCCTTATACATCTTAAACTCAGCATTTCTAATACTGAACTCATCAACTTTCCCCCAAACTCTACCTTTCCCCTAATTTTCTTATTATGTTCAAGGACTCAGCATCCTCAAAGACTCACATATTATATGTCTTCCTCAACTCTTCCTTCTTTCATTCCTCCTATCCAAACAGTTACCAATTCCTACTGACTTGACCTTTTAAACATATATCCCATATGCCACTTTCTGTCTTCTACAGTTGCCATCACCCAGGTGCAGGTCTTTGTCACTTTATGCCTAGAATATTTCAGTAGTGTGTCGATTATGCTTCCTGCCTCATATCTCTCCACTCCAGGTCACCTTCTAATTATCTATCAAATTGATGATCCTAAAGTGTTTGTCTGACTATGTCATCTCCCCCCCTCACCCCATCCGTTCAATAAATTGCAATGGTTCCCAAGTACCAATAAGAGCAAACACAATATCCCCTTTTTGACATTTTAAATTTTTATAACCTGTCCCCCTACTGCCTTACTAGTCTTCATATACCTCCATCCCTCCCTCATAAGTCACAATATAGTGACTTTGGTATCTCTGTTATCCTTCATAGATGAAACTCTATCACCCAATTTGGTGCATTTTCTCTGACTCTTATGCCTGGAATTCTCCTCCTCACTTTACCCCCCTTGGTTTTCCTGACCCCCTTCAATTTTCAGTTGAAAATTCTACTTCCTTCAAGAGGCCTCCCTGATCTTTCTTTATCTTAATCTTTTCTCTGAGATTATCTTCAATTTATCTGATATATATCTTGTTTAAACATAGGTGATTCCAGTAAACTGTGAGATTCTTGAGATCAGAGGTTTTGTCTATATTTTATTCCCTAAAACATTTTACACACTGCCTTGCATGAAGCAGAAGACTAATAAATGCCTGTTGAATTGATTCTTCATCAGGACATAACTCAAGTACCACCTTCTATATTAAGCCTTTCATAATAAACCAATTAGTGATCTCCTGTCTTGGATTTATTAATATTTATTCTCTATATATTTATTCTGTCTATGCTTATATATCCCTCTTGTTAGTTCTCTTATCAGATGTCACCTCCGTGGAAACATATATTGTTCTGCCCTTATGTTTCCAGTGCCTGTAGTAGTGTCTGGCATTTAGAAGGCACTTAATAAATGCTTGTTGGTTGATTAATTGACTGCCACATTGATGAAGTTTGTCATTTCCCTAGAATTATGAATCATAGGTCTGGGGTGATGCCTGAATATTTGATTGACGGTTGGTTCAGAAGCTAAAATGAAAGCTGTTCAGGATGTACAGGGGTTCCTATGAATACTTCTACCTGTATATTTCCTCAGTATACTGGCTTTACTCTAAGACCATAGTATCATAAATTTAGAATTGGAAGGGACCTCAGAGACTATGCAACACATACTCCTAATTTTACAGATATGGAAATTGAGACCTGGAGAGCTTGTGCCTTCTGAAGGTCATACAGGTACTATAAGCCTCTCTATTGAGTCACTTTCTTACATCTTCCTATATTTTAAAAAAGAGCTTTCATAGACTTTTATACCAGAATATCATTGAATGGATTACATACTTCCCAAAGTCTTTCATCTCTAAATCTATACTTTATTAATGTCAAAAACCATCAAATTAAGAAATTTCTTCCAAATTCTGTTGCATTGACCTAGTTTCGGCCAATGGAACATCAAGAGAATGCCCACAAAAGGGTGAGTTGAGGATGCCTCAGTCTGTATGTTTTCTTTGGGATGTAAATAGACAGAATGTGGATTTTACCTGATTTTTGACAAAAAAAAAATGCAATTCAGTTTGTATTTTGTCTTCATATTCTTTCCCAGGTAAAAACTATGGTAGATTTTGCATTTTAAAATTCCTTTTAATCCATCCTGCCAGAGTTAAACTAGAATTGTCAAACTCCAGATATGTATTGGGGTCCAAAATGGACTCCTAGGAATATCCTTAATGGCTGATGTCGACTAGAATATGATAGAATCCGATAAGAACTGAGCAAGGCCAAATGTAATAGATGGCTATCAAGGGAAGGAAAACCACTTCCATGTAGGGCTACTGGTTTGCTTCAGCTGCTCTACCTGCCAGTTATCATTGTAGACTCATGAAAAACAATTTCTATAGCTTGGATTGTTTTAGAATGTTCTACTCACCTTTTTGATTTTATATTTTCAGTGCATTGAAATGGAAATATTTCCCAATTCAAAGAATTGGAAGGAGGATGAGAAGGCATTGATTGGGATCCCCTAGCAATTGACATTATGAAAAAGAATAAGTTTATCTGGGTCAAATGTGGAACTGATCACTTTTTTTTTTGTTTTGCACAGTGATGCTCCTGGTGGTAAAGCAATGTTTTGTTTTTAAAGTTGCTGTGAGACATTTTGTAAAATCTCTGTAAGGAGAATCCTTCTTTGAGGTGCAAAAAAGATATTGGCAAAACCATAGCTAAGGTGGGGCAATTGGGCTACCAAAAGTGAGTAGACAATGGTCTTCTGAGCAGTGGCTTTCAATGTCCTGTAGTGTCTGTTTCTCATACATAGGGTCAACATTTGGGTACCACCCCTCTATGGGACCAGTATCATGATCTGCCCTGCCCCCTACCACGGAGCTGATAATATACTTAATGTTAGTTGCTCTTGGGTACTACTTATCCTAGGTTTTTTTAATGCTATTTATAGATGTGATTACTTGAGAACTATAAAAATGTCTTTTTGAAAATAAAGATGATTTTTCTGCTAGCTTTTTCTTTTTAAATTCTGAGAGGTAAAAGAAAACAAAGCAAGCAGATTGGTTCATCTTACGTATTTTTTTCAATACATTGAGGCATAAAAATGGAAATAGGAAATGGGGTTACAAAATGAGCTGAATCAATGGGGGAGGAGGGAAGAGGGGGAGGAAGGACTGGAGCCCACATGGAATTCTCAAAAAGAACGAACCTGACCTCTAACCTTTCTAGAAAAGAAAGGAAACAGATAAAATTCCGATCATGCCTCTTGGTATATTCCTACTACTGATATCTAGTAGTCAATCAGGGTATCCACACAAGAAACTGGGCAAGCAAACGCATTGGCTTGTTTCTTGAAATTAATGTAATCAAGGCTAGTTAAGTCTGAAGTCAAATTATGAATTCAAATATTCTGACTTGGAGAAGCCATGGACTTCCTTGGCCCTTTAAAAAGCCAGCATTTTAACCTTCTTTCTCAAGGCTTGCTACTGAATTCTGAGTTTATTTCCCCATGGAAATCATAATTACTCTGGATATAACCTGGAAATGGGGATAATCACAGCAAGTGTAAAATCTTTTATTTTATAGAACAAACTTTTCCCCACCCTTGGCTACATTCAAGTTCTATACCATTTAAGGGATTGTAAATGAGCCTTCCTTCCTATTTTAGAGCAGAAGGCTTCAAGGCACAGGAAGGATTAATCTAAAATCTAAAAGTCTGTGATAACAACCCCAGACTACTGGTACGGAGTTAGCCTAGTCAGCTGAAGCAATTACAAATCCATTTTCTAAATCAATCCAATTTCAAGAAAGCCCTATCATATACTTCCTGCCCAAAACATTGCAGTGAAAATGAGCCAGCAGCCAAAGAATCATCTGAGACACTTCAGCTTTATAACTCTTCTTCTGAATTTTGACCTAAACTTTTCAACAGCCTGGGCAAAATTACCAGATGGGTTCGAAGGAAATTCATTACAAAGTCCTTATGTCTGTTGGCAAATAGACATCAACAAAAGCTTTGTGTTCTATCCATATCCATCCATGTTAGAGATTCCAAATTTGAATTTTTTTGAAGCAGGAGTCTTTTTGTCTAAAAATATTTCTCTTCTGAGATCTCACAATTTGCTTTTTTCAGGGAGCAGTTTAAAATATCTTGGCTTAAAACACACAAGAATTTTTAAGATGTCAGTTTTATGAGGGACCTAATTAAAGATGTAGACAGATCTGCCAAAGTCTGAGATGCGGAGGGTATGGGGGGGGGGGGGTGCATGTAGATGTCTTGGTCCTCAAAACTTTTCTAAGAAGTCTTTTTTCTTTCATGCAATCTCCCCTTTGACTTTCCTATTAGACAAAACAAGATAGGCCTTCACATGGCAAATTAGAAAACATCATGGAAGGTTACCTGCTTCAGTGGAGTGAGTGCTTAGTATTCTAAATTTGTTCATCTTCTGAAGGTTGGAATAGTAGAAACTAAAAGATGAAATGTTCCAGGAGGAACAATTTTAGAGAAGCATAAATACAGAGCAGGGTAGCCACATATCACAGTGGATTGGAGCACCCAGCCTGAAGTCAGGAAGACTTGAGTTCAAATCCAGTCTTGGATACTTACCGTCTATGTGACACCTAGCAAATTGCTGAACCCTGTTTGCCTCGTCTTCTTCACCTATATGAGCTGGAGATGGAAATGTCAAACCACTACAGTATGTTTGCCAAGAAAACCTCAATAGGGTCACAAAGTGTGGGACATGACTAAAGTAACTGAGCATCTTAAAGACAAAGACTATCTCTGCCCTTTTTGTATCCTCAACACTTAGCACAATATTTGGTACCTAGGAAACAATGAATGCTTGTTGACTCCACTTGATTCCATGCACTGAGAGACATATTGAATGTGTGGCTAGTTTGGTTCAGCCTTGAGTGTGGTAGAAGAAAAATAAACTGTCATTTTCAGAAATGGCATTCACCATTTTGGTGAATGGGTGCATGGGGCTGGGGGGAATGGGAATCTAGATGATCCCTGGGGTTGATAACATTTACCTCACATATAAATCAGCTTGGAAAATGCTGAACTCCTTATTTTCTGCTCCAGTAATTTTTATGGAACTAAGTTATTATACATTAATACATACTGTTTTATTCTGGGGTTGCCACACTATTTTTGCCTAAATCTTTGTGTACCAGGCCTTGCATAGTTTTCCACTATTGCTACTTATATGAGCTATTTGGCTCAAGGGATTAGAGCCCACAAAGGAACACCGGACCTAGAGCTAATATTGAGAATTTTCTCTGATGCAGAAGAAATGTTCCAGGGATCATTTCCTACAGGTTTATTTCTGATATTTTACTTTGATAGAAATTGGACTTAATAAAAAAAAATAATCTCCCTAGTGCACCTCCCTTGCTGTTATAAAGTCAATGATGTTATATTGTAATAGGGATATTCTAGTCCTTTTGCCACCATTCACACATTCTGACAGTGTCATCCACCCCTTTGACCTCCAAGGTTTAGGCAAACAATAGATAGAGGAGGTCAAGGTAAGATATAGAACAGTACATGGACTTTGAAGGTGAAGGACAAAGACAGTGGGTGCTAGTGGGTTTCTGTTCCCTTACCACTGTCAGTATCAGTTGACACTATGTGAATTAATGTCAAGTGCCGCTATGCTACAATGTCAGGATTACAGGGACAAACAAGGTCACAAGCAGACCCTAGAACAGAGTTGGTGAGAACTTGAAGAAGTGTGTTTTTTCCTACTTGTTTATCCATATGAATGTGATCACAAGAATCACAGAAGTTTCTACAATACTTGCAATCAAATTGTGAATTAACTTCCATTTCATGAGGCTAATGGAAGTCTATGATCAGGCACCAGACTTATGGGTGAGCTCACTCAGATGCAGTGAATCACTCTTCACTTTCCTTTGGAAGTTCTTAATGGTTTGAACTCCCTGAAACAAGAAGACCCTCCCAGGAAAAGTTGATCAGCAGAAAGGTCATCATGATGCTTTTTAACTCAGCCTTGAATTCTTAACTCATCCCCACCTCCCTCACCCTCCTCTCCCCTATCACTGGAGGGCTAAAGGGTGGAGCATTAAACTTCTTCCAAAACTTTCCTTTACAAAGGACCTGGACTTTCCAGATCACCCTCTACTTTCCATCAGCAGCTCTACTTCATAGAATAAATTACTCTCTGGTGTCTCTCCAGCCTCAACCTCATCCCCACTCACCAACTTCCTTTTGTATGTTGTTTTTCCTCATTAGATTATAAGCTCTTTGAGGACAGGGACTGTGTTTCTTTTTCTTATTCATATTATCAGCACATAGCATGGTGTCTAGCACATCACAGGTACTTAATAAATGTTTGCTGAATTGAAATTGAATTGACTGAATGACTGAAGAGAACAGAGGCAGAATCCAGTCAAAACTGGGTTTCCTCTTTGGAAGGAACATTCTTGGAAGGAACATGGAAGGAGCCTGGGATGTGAATGGATTACAAGAACTGTGCTATATGCAGTCAGTATTTTTTTTCTTTAGTGCACACTTAACCAATCTAATTAAACAGAATCTTTAAAATGTGACCTTCAATTTACCAAGTCATTATTTAGCAACAATGTGACAGGCACTATGTTAATTATAGAGACAAAAATTAAAGAATCCCTGCCCTTAAGTATGTTACATTCAAATGTGCAAAACCAACATATATGCAGATAAGGAAATACAAAATAATACAATGGAAATACAATGCAATTTCTAAGCGAGGACAAATATTAAAAATTGGAAGCACTGAGATGGGCCTCAAGTAAAACGTATCATTTGAGCTGAATCTTGCTCAAGCAAGGGATCCTGAAAGTTACAATAAAGACAAATCCTTGAATGAGATGGATAAAAGAAGGAATGAGGTATGGTCAAGTAGTTGGGTACTGAGCCAGACTGAGAATAAATAAAAGCTTAAGGATGAGGTAATAGGGTGTGGACTATGGTTGATTGACAAGCACCCTTGTCCATGGTGCTTCCTGCTCTTGGAGGCCTCCCATGTACTGCTGTCACAACTCCATACCACATGTTACTCCAATGTTCTGATGGAAATTATTGAATGTTCAGATTACTGTATCATGGGTGAAACATCATAATGGAGTTGTTTTCCCATCAGGGAGACATGTACCTAACTAATTCCACTTGGGAATAATAATTATGGCCAGTTATCCTAACTGGGATTAATGTCTCTCAGGGACTAAAAAATGAAGAAAATAAAAGCAGAATAAAAGTAAAGGGAGTACAGGAATGCATTCCAGCAATTCCTAGTTAATTTTCTGTGTCGCTTTTGTGACCATTCTCTCTACTTAATGATGCTGAAGGAGGTAAAACAGAAAAACTGCCAAGAACCATTCAATTATGGCTGGCACCTTTAATATGCCACATTAGGTCAGCCACAAAGCTCAGTAAGCAGGACATTTGTAACCTAAAGGAGAAAATCCAAATGCAAACAGCACTGGCTTAATGCAAAAGCTCTTTTGGCAAGCCCACAGAAAGCATAATTGAATCCAGCACTCTTGGGAAGGAACCCTCATCTGCTAGAGAACGACGTCTCTGAGCTATAGTAAGCATCTGCCAGCAATGAACTCAAGGCCCTGGGAGACTGGAAAAGAGAGTTGTTCTTGCAGCATTCCCTGCCCTAAAGAATTAGGTGGTTGTAGGAATTGGGCTTACCATTCTGTGCAGAAGTGCCTCTTGGCTTAGATATTACATTTATTTTTTTTATATCACCCTGATGCCTCTGTGTGATTTAGTGACTAGCTGTGCAGGTTGTTAAAAAAAAAAAAGAAGAAGAAAAGAATGGAGGCACTTGTGAATTATTTCTAAGGCATTTCATTTCAAAGCCCTGTTGTTTCCTCTGTGTTCATGTTTCACTGTGAAAAGAAAAACTTTAATTTGGTCAGTTCTGCCCATGCTAGAGACCAAAATGGATGCCAGCAACAGTTGCAAGAAGAATAGCATCATAGTCATTGTTATTTGTGCTATCATTGGGCCATTGGTTGCAGAATACCCTGCCCAAATTAGGCATGCACACATGCCCATGCTCGGACTCACACACACACACATACACACATTCACACACACACACACACACACATACACACATCACCTTGCCTCTTACATAGAGTTCCTTGTTTCCATTGATCTCATCAGGACTAGCTACTATTTACAAGGTATAATTTTGAAAGGTCTTCCATAACTCCCAAATGCTTGCTTTCTAATGACTGAAATCCTCATACACCCATAAAATAATAAAGCTAGGAAGGACCTTAGAGATGACGCAATTCAGTTCCATCACCTTATAAATGAGAAAGTGAGTCCCAGAGAGATGAAGTGACTTTCCCAAAGTTTTATAGCGAGGGAATAAGAGAACTGAAACTTAAAATCAGTTTCTGTAACTGTGAGGCAAGGCTTTTTTTTTGCTTGTTGTCCTCTAATTCATAAGTAAAGATGATGCAGGTCCTGGAAGAGTAGATAACAATGTCACTAAAATTCACAGCAAGATATAAAGGGATGATATTTGATCTTACTGAGAACAGGTTGTGATGAGATTTGAAGGAGCCATAGAAGAGAGAAAAAGAGAAACCAAATTTTGCCCACTTGATATTTTGCCAAAGATAAAGCTTAGAAAATTAGGTTAATATAGTTTATATTCATGTCAGATATTAATTGGAAAGAAATTCTCATCTTAACATAAATGGAGATTTTAGATTTGGATATTGTAGGGCTAGAGAGGGCCTTTAAATTACTACAGTAATAAAAAAAGTTTTTGTGGAAGTTGGTATAATACTTTCAAAATATATTACAATTAAACTCACTTTCCTCTGTATAATATCCATTTAGGGGGCTTAAAATAAAGATAGTAGATCCTTTCTGTACACAAAATTACTAAATATCTATGTCCCCTAGGTTCTCTCTTAAATGGTTCTACTTAAATGGAAAAATTATAAATTTATAGGGGTAAACAACTGCCACAAAATTTAAAAAACACACACACAGATTCTAGAAAAGGCAGACAATTAAACAGTGGGGGAAAGCTTCCAAAGGAGGCAGATGACTTTTTATTTTTATTTATTTTTAACATTAAGTTTCTAAAAACTTTTACATTCCAAAATTTCTCCCCTCCCAACCACCCTTGCCCCACCCATTGAGGAGGAAAAAAATGTGATAGCAATTATACATGTGAAAACATACAAAACATATTTCCATGTTAGCCATGTTGCAAAAAAGAAAAGGCAAGACAAAGTGAAAAAATATGCTTCAATCTATACTGACTCCATCAGTTATTTCTCTGGAAGTGGAAAGTGCCTTTCATCCTAAGTCTGATATTTTCTTGGGTCATTATAGTGATCAACATAGATTACTAATTTCAGTTGAACATCATACAAAGTTGTTGTTACTGTGTAATCAATAATGATTTAGAGATTTTTTTCATATAGATATCTTTGATTTCTTCTTCTGAAAACTGCCTTTTCTATCTTTTTACCATTTATTATTAGGGGAATGATTTCTATTCTTATAAATCTGGCTCAGCTTTCTATATGTTTGAGAAATGAGGCCTTTATCAGAGAAACTTGCTAAAATTGTTTTTCCCACTTTTGTGTCTCCCTTCCAGTCTTGGCTGCATTGAGTGTTTTTGTGTAAAAACTTTTAATTTGACATAATCAAAAGTATCCATTTTTCTTCCCATGACCCCTTCTATCTCTGATCATAAATTGTCTGCTCATAAATTCTTCACTTATCATTTATGACTTATCAAGAGATAGAGAACATTATGGCATTACTATTTATTAGAGGAATGTAAATTAAACTACTCTAATGTACCACCCCACACCTATCAGATTGACTAATGTGATAGAAAAGTAACATGGCAGAGGCAGCCAGGTAGCACAGCAAGTAAGTGCACCGCCTCCAGAGTCGGGATGACCTGGGATCGAATCTGGGCTCAGACACTTAGCACCCACCCAGAAACATCTGGCCATGTAACCTTGTGCAAGTTACTTAACCCCAATTGCTTAGGGGTGGCCAGGTGACTCAGTGAGTAAGAGCACCAGCCCCAGAGTTGGGATGACCTGGGATCGAATCCGGGCTCTGTTACTTAGCACCACACCCAGAAATAATTGGATGTGTAACCTTGAGCAAGTTACTTAACCCCAATTGCTTAAAAAAAAAGAAAAAGAAAAATGAAATGGCCAAGTATTGAAGGAGGTATGGAAAAATAGGGGCACTAATACACTAGTGATGTAGTTATGAATTGATCTAACTATTCTGAAGAACAATTTATGACTATGCCAAAAGGGCTATAAAACCATGAATACCCTTTGACACTGCAATATCACCACTAGGTATGTATCCCAATGAGATATTTTAAAGGGAAAAGGACATCTAGACACAAAAAAAATTATAGCAGCTCTTTTTTAGGTGACAAATAATTGGAAATTGGGCAGATGCCCATTAATTCAAAAATGGCTAAGCATGTTGTAAGATATAATTGAAGTAGAAGACAATTGTGCTATAAGAAATGATAAGTAGGATGCTTTCTGAAAAATCTAGAAGTCTTGCATGAATTGATACAAAGTGAAATGAGCAGAACCAGGAGAATATTACATATAGTAAGGGAAAGATTGTATGAGGATCATCTGTGAATGACAACTATTCTCAGCAATACAATGATTCAAAACAATTCTGAAGGACTTATGAAAAATGCTATCCACCCCCCAGAGAAAGAACTTATAGAGTCTGACTGCAGATTAAAACTCACTTGTTTAAACTTTGTTCTTTTTGTTGCTTTTTTTTTTTGGTCTGCATTTTCTTTTGCAATAGGTAATATGGAAATGTTTTGTGTGAATGAATATGTATAATGTATATCAAATTGTTAGCCTTCTCAAGGAGGGGGTAGGGGAAGGATGAAGGGAAGAAAATTTGCATCCCAAAATTTACAAAAAACTAATAATAATTTACATGTAATTGAGAAAAAATAAAAATGAAACATTAAAAATATTTTTCTATTATCCAGAGATCTGACAGGTAAAATTTTCCATTTGCTTATGATATCACACTTTCTGTCTAAATCATGTACCCATTTTAATCTTATAATGATGTGTAGTATAAGATGTTGGTCTATATATAGTTTAAGGCAGATGACTTCTTTACCATCACTCTCACATGCACACATATATTAACAAATTTAAAAAAGAACCTCATAGGATCTTGGGTTCATGAGCTTGTATGAGCTATAAACCTAAATGGCATTTCCTCCTCCTGAGTTTTCTTTTTTAAATTTGTTAGGTTTAAACCACATTGTGAAGAACTTTAAAAATGTAGCAAACGAACTACCACTTTAAGAGGCAGGAAAGAGCTATTGGAGCTTCTTAAGTGAGAAAGATTGTTTCTTGGTCAGAACTGAAATTTAGGAATACTAGTTTGTCAGCTGCATGATATGGAGAATAGTTTGAGAGGGCAGAGGTTAGAGGTGGGGAAAATAATGATCATGTTATTTCCAAAATCCAGGCAAGATCTAAGGGGCATCTGAATTATGTTTATCTGGGAGAAGAATAAAGGGGACAGCTGCAGGAGATAATTGTGGGGGGGTAGAATCAACAGGAAAGCATCGAACTGGATAGAAATAGTGAGGCAGAGAGAAAGATTAAAGATGAGTCAAGTTGGGTAACTAGAAGTAGGGTGGTGACCTCGACCAAATATCTGGAGGTTAGGAACAAGAAAGATAATGACTGAGTTGAGTTTGAGATGGTATGGCCAGTAGAAAGTCAGTGATGTAAAGCTAGAGTTTTGCCGCATGCACACATGTGTGTGTGTGTCTGTGTGTGCATACATACCATTGTCTCCATAGAGATCATAGTTGGACACTTGCTAGCTGATCATTAAGATAGTACACAGAGAATAGGTCCAAGAACAGAGCCCTTAGTTCACCCAAGCTTCCTTCAAAGCAGCTTTTTTTTTGCTTGCTTTACCAGTAGCAAGATAGAAAATGCAGAAGCATAAGATTGTTATAAGGAAAAACCTCACTTGGCATAGCTATTCATAGGTATATGGTGTATGGAGGCACATTACAATGAGATATGCTAACAAAGAAAATGAGGATGAATAGCCTTCAAATTGCAACCTGAAGTTCCTAGTAAACATTTAGAAACTTTTTTTTTCTTGCCTTCACTAACAAAAGATGGTTCCAGTGGATGACAGGGAAGATCCTATTATCAACCCCATTCTATGTTAGTTCACAGATTATTGTGGATGACAAATCAAACACAACTCCTTGTATCATAATGAATTTAACACAACTCCCTCCATCTCATGTTAAGTATTAGCTTAATCAGTTAAAAAACCTCCTTGCAATGCTTCCTACCCCAATGACCCCTCTGCAAGAACATTCTGTGTGATATCATCTGTTCAGGGAGACTTCAAAGGTTCCCTGATTTGGGGGATTGGCTATGGCATTCAGGTTAAGGTATCTTGTCTAATCAGAGAGCTGCTGCAATATCTCCCAAACTCTGTTTTCCTGAAGTTTTCCCCATCTTTTGCTGTGTAAGCATATATAATAAGCCCCATGGAAACTTGCTTTGGGGAGTGGGTAGGACTCCATAGCTGGTGAATTCAATAAACCCAAAACAAGTTTGTGAATCTGGGATTTCATTATTCCTACTTCAACAAAGCATTTGCCATTGCCATGAAAAAATCTCAAAACATACAGTCTTCCACAGTAATGAACCTACAATGTCAGAGAACTGCTGTGTTCTGCTGGTGAAGACACAATTACAAAGTGATGACATGACTTTTCAATAGCCAAGGGTCAAAGGCAAGCAACTTTTACCAGAGACCTTTTTTTCCCCCCCTCTGGCTACCATGCATGAATGGAAGTATTTCCATAGCAAGGTCTTGGGTGGAATTCTTTCACATTACATAATGCCCACCAGTAAGCATGCTTTCTTTGGGAAAGTGGGTTGAACAAAAAATCAGACAAGTAGCCCTAGGCAAAATCTGAAAGCCATTGAGTCCCTCTTTGATTGGGCTCTGTGTTGATTTTCCAATAAAATATAGGACGTGAATGCATAGGTTTATATAAATGCTCTAGAGAAAATAAAAACATCCACAGGAGATGAGGGAACCCAGAGTCATGTAGAACAAAAAATTACTAAAGAAACAAGGAAATAAAGATAAATGCAGCCAAGCCAAACCAAGCTTTCCAGAGCTTTCCTTGGCTCTTCACCCCTGACATGAGCCCCCAAATTATACCATCATAACATAAACTTCATAAAACATGGGCTGGTTCAACACGCAATTGTGCACCAGCAGTCATACCATGTGTGACATCACAGTACATACCGTGCTGAAGTGTATTTTCCTCTCTGATCCAGGTGTGTGTTGGGGGGAAAGGGGGGAGGGGCTTGAACTCCATGAACTCCAAAGTTCATGACCAGCACAAGATCCAGCTATCCTGCTTCTCCACCATTGTACCCATTTCTAACATTGTCATCCATTTTACTTAGATTTTTACCTGCCCTTCTGAGAGGAAGAGAATATGAAAAGGAGCTAAGTAACTTGACTGTGAAGCAATCAGGTGTTCCCGCCTCAACATCTGTGCATTCCTGATTAATATCATAGTGCCAGGTGGCCAGCAACCTGGTAATTTTGGATCACATCCACCTGGACCACAGAAATGGCTCCTCTGCCATAAAGTAGGCCCCAGCTCTTTCAGACTAAAAATCACTATCAAAATTCCAACTCTATTTCTCCTAATCAACTGATTAAGAAAATGAAACTGATGCAAATACCAAATCACTATTTCCTATGTTCTTCTATTGTCCACAGAACACGTGTGCTGCCTCAAGTTGACAGAAATAGACAGGTAAGTTGGCTCTGCTGAGAATCATAATCAAGCAAATTCAGATCAAATCTGTTTGTGAACAAATACTTGATTCATTTCCTTCGGATAGATCTGCTATATATCTGCTTGTGACAGGATAGGAAACCCTTCTTTGATGTCCTGTGCTGAAATAACCTTTAATTTAGTTAATATTAAAGCCATGATTTGATAGATTAGGCAAGAGGGAGCTAAGGAGAATAGCCCAAAGGTCCTATAGTCAGTCCTGAGAACCAGGATTAAATTAGAAGAATTTTTGCAAGTTGTGAAACTATGGTTCTTTTCCTTTGCATAGGTAATTGAATCCTGATTCCCACCTCTTCCCCCAATAAATCTGACTTTAAAGCACATAAGAAAGTACTGTACTATTTCAATAAACAAGATGAAATAAGGAGAAAGAGGAAGAAACCATATGCTTTACCACAGCCAAATACTAATGGGCAACTCAGAAAATACAGTAAGCATGGTGGCCGGAAGTTTGGGTGGGTGAATGCCCCTTCGCTAAGGAAATCCCCAATCGTTTTCATCCTACCCTTTTCTGATTGACTCAAGTAGATTTTCCCCAGATACAAGATTTGTTAGCTACTTCTCTATAGGGGAAAAAGAAGAGTCACAAGGCAAAAGGGTTTGGGGACAGAAGGAAGAGATGGCTCCTTACTCTCAAGGCCCAGGCCACATGGCTCTCTGAAAAATCTCTAGTATTCCCCAATTCACCCCTGGCTACTCAGTCTGCTCTCTCTTCTGCTCTATATTCCCTCACAAACCACACATGATCTGATGTACTTTCTAGTAATCAGCCTGATTATCAAGGAAGGCAACAAAATATAACACAAAAAGCACAGGATGAGAAAACAAAAGTGAGCCTGTGACCCTGGGAAAGTTATTTACCTTCTGCTCCTTCCTAATATACAACTCTTAGAACATGTTTCCTTCAAAACTACATTAAAACACCACCTCTTTCTACATGAAGTCTTTCCTGACCTCTCTTCAGCTCCCTGCTAGTGCCTTCCCTATAAAACAAACAAACAAACAAACAAAACCCTTGTATTTGGTGTATATGTTTTAGCATATATATGTATGTGTGTGTATGGAGAGAGAGAGAGACAGAGAGAGAGAGAGACAGAGAGAGAGACAGAGACAGAGACAGAGAGAGAGAGAGACAGAGAGAGAGACAGAGACAGATAGAGAGAGAGAGAGAGAGAGAGAGAGAGAGAGAGAGAGAGAGAGAGAGAGAGAGAGAGTAGACTATAAGCTCCTTGATGGTGGGTACTGTTTTATTTTTTCCTTTAATTCCCATGCTGCCCAGAACATAATAAGTACTAAATAAAAGCTAGTTGATAAATTGGTTAGTTAGATACAATGGCAAATTTGAGAGAGAAAGCTTTTGGTAGCAAAGAAGCTATTTGAAATCTATCAAATCATCCCATGAAGAAAGGTTCCTGCTTTGCCCAGACTTGGTCATAAAACTTATTTCACACCTTCTCTAAAATTCATTTCAGGAATGACAGAAAGGGATAGGAACTGAAGTTTTGATTCATTGATTTAGAAAATTCTCTCTACCATTGTAGGCCAGTATCTCCTAGTTTTAGAGAGTTGTCTAAAACAGAGGTATCAAACTCTCAGCCAGTAGCCCCAAGTGGGTTGTAAAACTCAGAGAGAGGCCCAAACCAGATTAAAACGCAGTTGGGAAATGCCTAACAGAATAAATGAAAAATACAATAGAACATTTATAATGGTAATTTGTGGTTTTCTACTGTCAAACAGAGAGAGAGAGTCATTTCTATTAGCCCTCAGAGAGTCATTTCTATTCGCATTTGATACCAATGCATAGATCCCTGAGAGGTTCATTGACCTGCCCAGGATCACCCAGTCAGTTTTAATCCCTGGAAGAAATTTGAATCTAGGGCTTTCTAATCCATTATCCTATATTTCCTCTTAATTACAATAGCAATTAAATTTTCCTCAATAAGAAAACCATCCTTCTAAGATACTTATTACCCTTAAGCAATGACTGTATGATGTACCCTGATGTACCAGAAGATGTACCCTGGATTTAAATATTTTTTTTAAATTCCTACATGATAGAAAAGTCTGGAAAAACAAAACTGGTTGGCCAAGACTGTTCTACTTGAATTGAATTTTTTTTGCTATTTTTCCAGCTAAGATTATGACCACATCATAAGATTATTAGTGGGTTATTTAAAGTGACTTAGTATAATGTACTTTACAAAAGAAAGTAATGTGCCATTTCTTGTTGTTTATAAGTCAAATGGGGTCACCACCCATTGCATGTCACTAATTATATTCTGATTCTGATCACGCACCCCACCCCATCATTAGTTTCCGGTGGTTGAATGAGGCACAAAATGGATCAAACTGAATTTGAGAAATTTTGCTTTCAGAGGGAGAAAAAGAAAAACTGGTCTTGTTGAATAAACACACTTTTTCTATTAACAAGACAGAAATTGGTACTCTAATGGGAGAAAAACACGTTATTACCTAGCATTTCGAGGAAACAGCACCCCTAGAAGCTTGCAGTCTGT
>NW_027185797.1:12951936-12961774 GCF_028583685.1 Petaurus breviceps papuanus | reverse complement strand
AGAGACAGAGAGAGAGAGACAGAGAGAGAGAGAGAGAGAGAGAGAGAGAGAGAGAGAGAGAGAGAGAGAGAGAGAGATTTTCTAAAGTGCTCTAAACAAGGACTCAACTGAAAAAAGGCAGCACAATGGTTCAGTCATGTCACTACAGTGTGTGAATTGTCAGGACAATCACCTGAAGAATGACAGGAAGACAGTAAAATGAGGCTAGCAAGCAAAACACAGATAATGTCAGAGAACAGAATGTGCTGAATAAGATGGAGCTGGGAGCAAACAAGGAAAATGACAAACCATTGCCCAAGGGAGAGGCGGCAAAAGAAAGAAAAAGAAACTTCTTTTAGATATGGAATTTCTATTAAGTGAAGAAAATTGCCTGCTGAAGTTAAGACTCAAACATGAGATGAAAGAAATCGGAGGTGTATTTGATTGCTAGCAGTCATTTGTTCAACAGTCCAGGCACTAGTAAATATATTGAAGAGCATATTGTATATTGGCTATGAATTTAGCCTTAGATCTCATCATAGCTAAAAGCAGGGATGAATAGCAGAGAATATTTGAAAGACAAAATGATCAATTACAAGGAAAGAGAAATGGATTGACTCGGGCACATTGAAGGTCTGGTGCTGTCATAGATCCAGGTAATCTGGGAAGAGGTCTTTAATATTCCTTGTTTTTAATTGAATTTGATTATCATTATTTTTCACAGGTTGGGGTGTTTAAAATAAGTAGCCGCCGTTTACATTCCCCATTGTCATCTACTTTCTAGCCTCATTCTTTTTTCACACAGTTGCAAAATGTGGGACTTACATGAACTACAGATCAACACAGAGAATGCTAACCATATTCGATTGATTGTAATTTACATTAAACAAAATAAAAAACTATTTGTACTGATTTTAATGCTGTTCATGTATAAATACAAGTGTACCTGACCACAATCACTGTCTTTGAGTGGGAATATCAATAGCTATTTCCATACCAAATGGAAATAAATAACACAATAAATAACAAAGTTGTACCTACAGTAAAGTGGGTGAGGTATATGGGTTTGAATCCTGGCTCTCATTTATTACCTTAGTTATTGAGCTAATAATGTAACTTCTTGGGTTCTTAATATCTGGGTGATATGTGGTGTCTCAAGGCACCACAATTTAAAATACAACAATATGATAGATTATCAGACTTGGAATCAGGAAACAATGACTTCAAATCCTACCTTAAAGCCTCCCTAGCTATAGGAACTGGACAAGTTTCTTAGCCTCTATGGGCCTCAGTTTCTTCATCCATAAAATGAGGGAGATGGCTTTGATGACCTCTGTGTTTCCTCATAAATCTAAATCTATGATTCCATGATTCTATATTCTTCCCTTGGTGGTGTTCCAGACTTCTAACCCTTTACTACAACCTCCTCTATCTGCTATTCAAGGGACCCCAGTCCCCTTCAAGGGTGTTGAACAGCTGTGCCCTATGGTGGCATATCTACCTTCGGGGGCTCAATGGCCTCCTGCTATGTCTTCTGTACATTCTTACTATATCCTAACTGGTCAAAGTTGACATAAGCTAACACAATACCCTCCTCATTTACTCCCTTCCTCCTCCCTTTCTCCATCCATGGTTGAAGAGGTGAAGATCAATGACTACATTGTGGAGACACAGGCTTCACTCTCTGGCATGAAACATTCATTCAAAATGTCTCACATGAAAACCACCTATGGTGCTAGACAAGGTAGTGTTCCAAGGCCTCCCAGCCCAGCCTCTTCCTGTTACTTCTAACTCACAGTGGTCCATTTTTCAAGGTTTCCTCTTTAACTATAATTCGTAGCTACAGTTCTAAGCAGTTACTGAACTTTGGGGTCTTAGTGTTAATAGTCATAATCCTGGGGGATTGGCACTAAACCATTCTCCTTGAACATTAATATTGTGGGTGTGGTCCTATCTGTTAACAGAGTAGATTGATGTGTTTTGACCTGAAATGTACTGGAATAGGACTCTGTAAACCCTACAAAAGAAAACTTCTCCCCCACTGTTCTAACATAATGCCCCAAATCTTTATCACCTAGCTTGTTATTTTAGGTTAAGGTATTGTTTGCAGAATCTCTGTTAATATATCCTTCTGTTACATAAGAGAAAGGAAAAAATAACAAAACTCATGAAAACAATAATATGACTTATTTTATAAACATGCAGAGAACCGTGGTCATGAGACATGGGACAGTAAGTTTCGATGGGTGAATAGAGTAGTTGATCTTGACAAGACTATAGATTCTTCGTCAATGTGAGTATTTGTTGATGAACTATTGCCTCTTCATAGACCCCCTATCTCTTACTCCCAAGAGCTATCATCCTAATTTTTTGTTAGTGAATTTATTTTATCCAATGGACCTCTGCTTTCATCGATATAGAAATTCTGTTTTTAAAACTGTCTTTAATAATAAAAACCAGCAACTTTTTGTCTATTTATATTCTCGAGAAGTTTCTTAGAACATGACATTCCATGATTTGAATCATGAATGTGTCAAGGATAAGACTTGAACCCAGGTCTCTCTGACTCTAAGGCTAACATTTTGTCCACTAGGCAACAATGCCTAGTCATTGTCCTATTTACCAACACCTAAACAAGACCTGCTTAAATCACATGATTTTTAAACAATTCTTCATATTAACCCTTGTAAACCATGCTATTTCACATGTTTCAGGGGATTTGGAGCTCGCAAAAAACTTAGGGTTCAACCAGTTTTCTCTGTTCTTATACGCAGAAGATCTCAAAGAGGTTATATGATTAACTCAGTCATTAATTAAGAAAAGAAGTAAGAAAATCAGGATTCCAACCCAGCTCTTCTCCTGAAGGGAAGGAGCATTTTAATTTTTATCTTTATCTCCCCAGCACTTAATACAGTGACCAGCACATGGTTGGTTGTTAAAGTTTAGTAATTTTTCAGTTGTATCTAACTTTTTGTAACCCCCTTTTGGCGTTTTCTTGGCAAAGATAATGGAGTAGTTTGGCATTTCCTTCTCCACTTTATTTTATAAACTAGTATGGTATAGTATAGTATAGTATATAGTATATATTTTACATATAACATTATTTATTATATAATATAATATACACTATACTATACTGTACTATACCATACCATACCACACCATACCACACCACACCATACTATACTATATTATACTATACTATGATATGATTATGGTATGATACGATATGACATGACACAACACAACACGACATGATACAACATAACATAACAGAATAGAATACAATACAATGCAATATAATATAAATAACATATATAATGTAATGTAACATAATATAAGTTACCCACTCAGGGTCACACAGCCAATAAGTATCTAAGTCCACATTTGAACTCAGGAAGAGGAGTCTTCCTGACTCTAAGCCTAGTTCTCTATCTACTTCACCATCCAGCTGCCTGAGTAACAGGTAATAGGTCCCTAATAAATGCTTGCTGAATGATTGGGCCTGGGTTCATGTCCTGCCTCTGATTCATAATAATAATTTTACATTATATAAGTGTCTTCCTCTCCATAGGATTCAGTTCTCTAATCTAGTCCTTTCTGAACTATTTTCTCATGTGGTGACAATTTTTTTAACTGAATAGGTCAGGGATATAGTTGATTATAATATGTCAACAGTATATTTTTAAGTTAATTCAGTATTTAGCATTATTGAGAGATGAATGGTGTTCTTCCCTAGGGAAGTGAGTCATTCTTTACTCTACCCTAATCAAACCACTGAGAGAATTGTATTCAGTTCTATGCACCATATTTTAGGGTGGATATTGATTAGTTCAAGAGAATAGTGAAGGCCATAATAATAGTAAACAGTCTATAGACAATGCCATATCCTATTGTTTGAAATGGGGATAATTACCCTCTAAAAAAGAGAAGACTCCAGGGGAAGTATGGATGAGAACTGTTTTCAAGTTGTTTCACTTTGAAAGGACATTACAATCACACTCTTTGACCACAGAGGGTAGTGCTAAGAACGAGTGGAAATTGTAGAAGGGAAGTTTCATTTTGCCATCAGGAAGCACTTCCTAACAATGAACTGAACTACCTCAGGAGGCAGCGAGATCCCCCTCATTTAAAGTCTTCAAGCGGAGACTAGAAGATCCCTTGTAAGTGGTGGATTAAGAAATATCTTTGTTTTCCTACATGAGAAAGTCACAGAAGTTTCTTCCTACTCTGAAAGTCTCTAATTCTGCTGAGATAAACTGTCTTATCACAGAAACACATCTTTTCTATGTCAACATTGAATGTTAAATCTCACATCCTGCCAACATTTTGGGTTTTTACGATTGCCAATATAATGCAAACCCTAATAGGTTTAAAGTTTTAAATTTTCTCTCAAAATTAAAATGTACAATGTCAGATTACATTTCAAAACTAGCATAATGCATTATTTACTCTCCCCAGGTTAAGACTGGAAAAATTAATGTAATAAATTATTTTCAAGACAACCAATGGTCAGCGATGGCACAATTTACTTTCAGTATTCCCAGAAGTGAAGAGAAATCACACCTTCAAACTATTGTTAGAGAAACATAGCTCTACCTAATATACTTAGCAAACGTTAATTTAAACTCTGGAGTAAATTAGAGAAGCAAAAAATATGCATTGGTCAGGGAAGGACAGCAGTAGTTAATTGGGCATAAATGATGTTGAGGAGAGAGATTTTCCCCTCTCTTCCTGGGCCCAAGCACCTGTAACATATGCTCTGTGAGCTATGAGATCATGCCATCTGAAAATCAATTGGAATTGTATATAAATGTAATAATATATAATATAATTGTAATAAATATCCTAGCAAAGAAAGTACCAGACACTGTACTAGGCATTGGGGATACAATTTTGTTTTGTTCAGTCATTAAAGAAAACAAGTCCTTTTGCCAAAAATTTGAACTTTTCAATCTGTCAATGTTCTTAGTCTTAACCTACAAGCTCTTAAAACATGGGGGTGGCATCTACAACTCAGAGTTAAGTAAAGTGCTGTGCTCTCTTAATTTTGAATTGAGTGTTATGTAAATTTAAAATGAAATCACACTTGGATAAAGGTATAAATGCCATGATTATTCAATTTGCAGATGTGGGGAAGATGAGAGGGATTGCTCACTCATGGAATGACAGAGATAGGACCCTAAAACATCTTTACAGATTAGAATAATGGAACAAAACTAGTAAGATGTCACTGAGGAGCAATAAATACAAAATCCTTTATTTGTATTTTTAAAAAATCAGTTTTATAAATGAAAGATTATATAGGTATGGATATGGCACAGTGAATGGAGCACTGGCCCTGGAGGAGGACCTGAGTTCAAATCCAGCCTCAGACACTTAATACTTACTAGCCATGTGACCCTGGGCAAGTCACTTAACCCCAATTGCCCTGCCTTCCCCCCTCAAAAAAAAAAGCAATAAATGAATAAAGGTGTGGATAGACAGCATTTCACAATGAAAAAAAGATCAGCAGGTTTTAGTGGATGACAAATATCATATTTGTCAAAAGTATTGGATAGCAGACGAAATAAACTAATGTAATGAACAAGCAGCAAAAATAAAGATATGGCAAGTACTGCTGCCTTCTGCCCCGGTCAATCGATCAATTACCATTTATTAAGTGCCTAGCAAGGAGGCTAGGATATTGGAAAGCTAGGACTTTTCATGATCCCATTTTGGATTTTGTTGGCAGAGATCCTGGAGCAGTTTGTCATTTCCTTCTCCAGCTCACTTTAAAGAAGAAGAAACTGAGATCAACGGGGTTAAGTGACTTGCCCAGGGTCACACAGCTAGTATTTAAGACCAGATTTGGCCTCAGTAAATTGAATCTCCTTGACTCCAGGTCCACCAGTCTCTCCACTGGATCACCTAGCTGTACAAGTATTTTCTAGAAGAGGAACACTATATGACACTGGAGACCGTGCCATCTGAAAATCAATCGAAAGCACGTTTATCCTGTAGAAGGAAGTACCAGCTATTGTATTAGGCACTGGGAATGTCAATTTGTTGTTGTTCAGTCATTTCAGTTATATCTGACCCTTTGTGACCCCTTTGGGATTTTCTTGACAAAGATACTGGAATGGATTTCCATTTTCTTCTCCAACTCATTTTATAGATGAGGAAAGTAAGGCAAACAGGGTTAAGTGACTTGCCCAGGGTCACACAGCTAGTGTCTGAGGCTGGATTTGAACTCAAGGATTCCTGACTCCAGGCCTGGTGCTCTATCCACCTACAGTTCAGCTCTATCCACTATTCCACCTAATAAAATAAATAAAATAACAATTAAGCTACCCACAAGTGGTTTACATTTTGAAGGGGGAGACAATGAAAACTTATAAAAGTAGATAAAAAATAAGTATAGAGACAATAAATATAAACACATCCAAAGTAGTTCGACACAAGGTAGTTTAAGAAGGAGGGCACTGGTAGTTTAGGGAGGGCAGGAAAGGCCTCAAGAAGAAAGTGCTGTGTGCAATACATTTTGAAATTACAGGGAAATTCTAGGAGGTAGATGTGCCTGCACTTGGAATGATTTTCATTCTAACCCTGCCTCAACTTACCAACTCTATAACCTTTGGACAAGTCACTTAACCTCACTCAGCCTCAGTTTCTTCATCTGTAAAGTTGGGATAATACTAGTGCCTCCCTCACAGGAGTACTGTAAGGATCAAATTAGGTAACAGGTAGAGAGTTCCTTGCAAATGTTAAAGCACAATATAAATTCTAGTTATTCTTTTTTTTTGGAGGGGTTAACAATCTTACTTTAATCAAACATATGTTATTTACTTAGTTCAGAGGATAAAGGTCAGCACCCTGAACTTCAGAGAATACAGAGGTTACAAGCAGACAAAAAATACAGACAGAGAAACAGATCAGCAGACAGGGCTTCCAATTGTCCAACCATTACATCCATACCTAGTCAGTTACCAGAGAGGGAAGCACCAATATCTGAGTTTTCAAAGCCGGGGGACTCAACAGCTGCCCAGAGACTCATCTGGTGAAATCATTACAGCTCTTCTCAAAGTGAGCCCCAAAACAAAATCTCACATCAGGGTATATATATATAGCCTTCTCCTGGCTCAGTTGACCCCCTGCCCAATCACACAGCACCAAGGTGTGGGCATTCCTGAAAACCAAGCCTCCTGCCACAGGCTCCATGTGACCACATTCATCCTATTAGGGGGAAAAGTATATTTTCAAATCAAGGAAGTCTCTTAAGTCTATCAAAGGGCCTAGGGGTAGGGAAGATCTTAAATTCCTATTCCTATAATATTCAGCCCCAAGATCTTTCATGCCCATTGCATAGACAATTTATATCTGAATAAGCATTAACATCTCTTAGGTGCAACATAATCCCCACAAAATAGAGACATCACATTTGCAAGATACTTAAGTAACAACTCCTTACCAAAGTGGCCACAGGGCCTTAAACAAACACAAAGTACATGGCATTATAATCACCTCAATTGAAAACAAGTGTCCAGATAAAGTTCTCTTAGGGGAAGGGGGGTGTCCTTCCCCTCACACTGCTCCAACTCCTGCTTCCAAGTCCTGAGGGGTGACTGGGCAACAAAACCAACAGGGTGGGGTCCTTGGGGGCCCATGGCACTTCACCATACCGACCATAGAAATAAGTCCATACTCCCCATGGGTTCCAAACTGTGGGATACAGCAAGAAAACACATTCAGTCCTCCTGCCTTGCCTCACAGTCTCTATCTTGTTAGGTGGTTGAATCCCGAACTCCTGGGTTCCTTCTCCTCCTGCAGGAGGCATCTGCTTCTGGCTTCTGCCCCAGTTCAGATGCAGGCAGCTCACCATTCCCGCTCTCAGCTCAGCAAAGTCAGCATGCAAGTCGTTCTTCTCTCCTGCTCCATGGCTCCACAGAGTCACAGCTACCACAACTGGGAAACAAACAATTATCCCAGCCCCCATACTTTCCTTTTAGTCTGCAGATCCTGTTCATGACACCATTTGTAGCAGCAAGCACCCCAGCATCCCCAGGGTCGCTGCCACCACAGGTTCTTAGATCTGCTTTCCTAAAGGAAAGCAACTCAAAATGGGTTAACAATCTTGCTTCAACCAATCAAACATATAATTTACCTTGTTTAGGGCAATAAAGTCAGCACCCCGAGCTTCAGCGAATACAAAGGTTACAAGCAGACAAAAAATGCAGACAGAGAAAAAGATCGGCAGACGGGCCTTCAACTGACCAACCATTACATCCATACCTAGTCAGTGACCAAAGAGGGAAGCATCAAATCTGGGTTTTCAAAGCTAGGGGGCTCTCAATGGCTGCCCAGAGTCTTAACTGGTCAAATTACAAAACTCTTCTCAAAGTGAGCCCCCTCCAGTTATTCTTTCTCAACTCTCTACATGAAGCATTGTATTCTATACAGTGCCACGTTTTAGAAAAGTTATTGTAAAGCTGTAATTTTTCTACAAGAGGGAAACCAGAATGGTGAAAGTATAAGAGACTATGCCATCTAAAAATCAATTAAAAGGATATTTGGCCTGGAAAAGAGAAGACTTCGAAGGAATGGAAAAGCTGTCTTCAAGCATCTGAAAGACTGTCATGTATGTATAATAAAATAATAAACATTTCTTGACTTTTCTCAAGAATTAATCAATGAAAAGTATTTATTAAGTTCTTATTATGTTTCAGTCACTGTGCAATGTTCTGGGGATACCAATATAAAAGGGACAACTCCAACTTTTCAAGAAATTGCATTCTAATAGAAGATCCCACATGTAGTCAGTGGTGACCAGGGAGTAGTATTTTGCTTATAAAGTCCCAGGAAACACTGAATGAAGCCACAGAATACTGGATTGACTCTCCCCTTCCAGTAGTACTGGTAGCATTTTGGTTGCTGTTCCAAGAGGAAGAGATAGAAAGGGATGTTGCATGATCAGCTTGTGATGCTAATCAGGACAGGTTGGCTCCAGAGTGGGAGTTCCAAAACTGAGTGTCTGAGATCCCCCAGAGCATGGCTTCTGGAGGACCAGTTGGAAAGACACAACAGCAGGAGTAGGAACAACAGCAAGACTAGACTTAGCCTGCTGGGTGTAATATAAGGTCAAGGAAAGGCAACTTCCCAAGGTTCAAAATACCAGCATAGGTGCTCTCCATTTTATTCAGTGACAAACCAAGAACAGAGAAGGTCAAAACATGACATCATTCCAAATACAGCATTTACTAAGGATGATTAAATAATCTCCAAGGACTACCCCACCCCAGGACCTTCCAATCATTCAATCAATTACAAAGTCCCTGTTCTAAATACCTCTCCACCCCTAGGCTGTACCTTCATTAAGTCCACCACAAAGCCCCTCTTCTCAAATGGAGATTAGTTTCCAAACATAAGTAAAATACATTAATTTGCTCAACCATAGAACACAAAAAGGTCAAAAGTTTCCCACCCCTGGATCACAATTGAATCTACCCCAGAGTTACATCAAGTTTAAACACAGCACTTAATACTCAAATGGAGGTCTTTTCTTCATCTTGACAAGAGGCAAGTTCTCAGCAATCTTAGTTCCTGGGGAGACAAGGCTTAGCAAGGCCACAAGATACATTGCCAGTCTCTTCATTAATTAATCCTCTGTCTGTAGAACAGTCCTAGAAGCCCTGAAAACATTAACAAAACCCTCTCCTAGGATTTCTGTAAACATACAACAAGAAAATCCTTCTTTAGGGCTTCTGAACCAACAGAAAGGTTCCCAGACCCCTGCAACAACAGCACTGTCCTTCACCAGTGGACAGTATTCACTCTGTCTGCAGGACAGTCTCCAGACCCCTGCAACAACAGCACTGTCCTT
>NW_027185797.1:12883821-12951926 GCF_028583685.1 Petaurus breviceps papuanus | reverse complement strand
ACCCCTGCAACAACAGCACTGTCCTTCACCAGTGGACAGTATTCACTCTCTGTCTGCAGGACAGTCTCAGGGCTTCTTAACCAAAAGCCAGGTTCCAGGATTTCTTCAACAACAGGACTGTCTTTCACCAGTGGACAAATCTGGCAAAAGAACATCAAAACAGACAGACAAAAGTACCAGCAAAACAGTCATGTCTCCTCAGTCCTTGGCAGCTCAGGGGTCAGGTCTCAAAAGTCCAGGGCAATTCAAAGCAGCTCTCAGCAATCCTTCTCAGTCTCTCTCTGCCTCCACGTGGGTGCCGCTTCCAAAAAAGATCTTCTGCCTCCCTCTTGTTTCTCCAAATCTACCTCACCAGCTCCTCCCAGTTCAGGACTTCTTTTCATATCAACAAGTCCATCCCACAGGTGGGATTAACAAGCTCTGGGTTTTAATACAATCAATTTGAAAAACCAAGCCAATACAGGGGAATCTTTAATTGCCATTACTATCACACTGGGTTGGACAACAGAATAGGACAAAAGGGTGAAAGTGGTAGAGACACATTAAGGTTTCACGCAAGGGAAAATTTTGCTAACAACTGAAGTTCCCCACATGAGGCTTGGGCTACCTGCTAAGGCAGGGGGTTCTCTCTCTAGAGAGCTCCAGAAAAAGATCAGATGACTCCTTGTCAAAGATATTCCAATAAGGATTTTTGCCATAGCTATTTGTATTACATGACCTCTGAGATTCTGTAATTCTGATTTTGAATCATGGCCCTTCTTTTCAGAGGTTATACTCTAGAGCAGTGGTGTCAAAATAAATAGAATGAAACATATATAAGGATCCCAGTGTGTGGCATAGCTTTAAAATGTAATATTATCTGTGTTTTATTCTATTTTTATTTAGGTTTTTAAAAAATAATTCCCAATTATATTTTAATCTTTTTCAGGCCCCACTTATAAGTGTTATTGGCTAGAGGCAAGCCACAGGCTATATGTTTGACACCTCTGCTCCAGAGGATGTAGTTTTTAAAAACTAATAATTAGAGTCAAAACTACATAATCACACAATAATTTCACCATATTTCCACTTCTAAGCATTCAAGGTCTTCCCAACACAAAGACAAAGAGTTAAATGGTTTCACTTTGCAGGGCTGAAGGAGGATTTGAACTGGCACTTCAGATTCTTGACATATTCTCTTTCCATCTGTTCTTGATGGCTTTCTTCACCATCTTTAAGTGATCAGCAGGCTGTCAGGCCCATCCTCTCCTTTTCTCCATACTATTTAGAGGTCTGTAATGAGGACAAGGCTGACAACCAGCAATTTCAGCATCACTTCTGAAATAGCCAAATTCTAGGTTGACTTGGACCTCCTAGGAAGGATGTCAAAGGGCAAACACAACAAAATCTCATTTTAGCACCATTACTTTTGGGAACTTGAGGGCATGGTTGCTTTGGCACACACTATCTAGGTGTTGGCTTGTCTGAGTTCACTTCTGTCCTCTATGAGCACTGAGGCATATTTGTTAATGGCACAATAATTCAACAAGGCAGATTCTTCTTAAATGAATTGCAATCAATATTCAATAGAGATAATCAAAAGAACTTAAGGGCTTGCAATCATGCTTTTATCTTTCATTAATGATTTTCTTGAAATTAAAAATTCATGCAATCCTTTAAGCTCTCTCTCCTGGAGTTTATACATTATGTAGAAATCCCTACGATGAACTGTTTGCCAGTGGCAATCTCTTTTATACAATATTAGCATAGGCAAGTCTTCCCTTGTGGCATGTTTCAGCATATCCTATTAATTCACTAGTAGGTAATATTCTCATTTCAGCCATCTCCTGTGATATAGTTAATTAGCATCCCGGAGCAGTTGCTTGTAATCTTTACAATTTTACTTGGCTTTTTCTTCCCCTCCCTACATTATTAGCATTTTTGACCTTGCCTTCATAATAGCATAGCTCTATAGAAGGAATATTTGCTTATCTTCTCAGACCCACTGGCCCCACATGGCATCTCTCCTAAACAAAACCCTAGGCACCAAGGAGACATTGTGTTTGGCTTCCTCTCTATTAGGCTTTAGGGTGTTTTGTAAAGAGTTCTGTTCTTTGTTACCAGAAGATTCAGTCTCAATAGTCACAAAAATCTTTTTGAATTCAAATAGTGACAGAAATTCTCTTACTGCCAAATATTGTACATCATTTCTTAAACCACTAGAGTAGTGGGAGTATTTGGGAAAAGTTTTTTTTTCCTGTGATAGATTACTTTTTCCTTAGGATTAAGGAGGAGAAGACTCTCCACAGACAGATATGATATTAAGAGGCCTAGATGATTACATAATGTTGAGATTTGGGGTAAGGTCTTCAAAATGTTGGGTGGACACCCTCTATGCCCACAAAAAACATTCCACTACTGGTACTGAAACATACTTCTTACATCTAAGACTCTCAAGAAATTTAGCCAAAAAAGGGAACAGAGATGTAGGGAAAACAGATAGCAGGGATGCTTTAATTAAGTAAGGGGTTTTTAAAGGTTTACATTAACCTTCTAGAGAAAATGGGAAGGGGATGGGATCAAGGGTATACATACAGGAGTTTGCCTCGTGAAGAAAAAGTGTTATCATTTCATGAGAAAGAGAACAGAGGAGAAAATGGTGGGAGGTGTCTGAGTGATGCTAGAAGAGGAGGGAAGAAGATGGATTTTTTTCAAATGGCTTTCATTTTTTTTCAGTGAGGTATGAGCTAAGGTTCTCAGGGAAGAGGGTGGGAAGGGATAAGAATGTTTGGAATAACTATTGTGGTCAAGGGGATAGTGAATCACTGGGAGAGATGTACAAAGATTTTCTTGTTAAAACAAGGGCTCAGTAGAGACGATGTAGCATAATTTTGTAGTGGATCCAATCACATGGTTTTGTGATTTCCTCCAGCTCTAAAAACACACGGAGAGGAGCACAGCAGGCAGGTGGCAGATGGAATCCAAGGTTGGAGTTTTGCAAGACATGACCAGCGATAACACAAGCAGGACAAGGGATGCTAGAACAGAGGACAACATGAAGTTGAACTAATTCATTAAGTATTATAGGGATACTCAATGAGGATATATGGAGCTGGTAGCTAGTGCAGGTGGTGATAATCTGGGGAGAATTGAGGCTTGAAGGTATTAGATGTCATGGTAAGGAAGAAAAGCAAGGTCAGTGGTTATAGACAAGGAAAAGATAGAATAAAAATATTATAATTTGATAAAGGAAATTTGGTGTTTTTGACCATGGGAGTAGAATATTTGTGGCTAATGGCATCAAGTATAAGATCTTTTCTGTGCATAGATGAAGTGGAGTGAGGTTATGAGAATTTAGTATATTAAAGAACTGGGAAGGTACAGTAATTGGAATATCAATATTTATACTGGTCTCCTAGTATGGAAACAAGAGTTGTGGTAAAGAGAAAAACTGTGTTTCCCAATTGGAAAATAATCAAAAGGGGTGGCTAGGTTGTGCAGTGAATAAAGATCCGGCCCTGGAGTCAGGAGGACCCGAGTTCAAATTTGGCCTCAGACACAACACAAAAAGCTAGCCATGTGACCTTGGGCAAGTCACTTAACCCCAACTGCCCTCTAAAAAAAAAGCCAAAAATAAAATAATGATAAAGTTCTTGGGAGTTGCACCATCATTGGTGCAGCCAGGTGGCACAGTGAGTAAGAGCACCGGCCCCAGTGTCGGGAGACCCGGGGTTGTTTCCGGCCTTAGATACTCGGCACCCACACAAAAATAACTGGCCGTGTGACCTTGAGCAAGTTACTTAACCCTGATTGCTTAAAAAAATAATGAAAGGATATGAACAGGCAGTTTTCAGAGAAAGAAATTAAAGCTATCTATAACCACATGAAGAAATGTTCTAATTCACTATTGATTAGAGAAATGCAAATCAAAACAACTCTGAGGTACCACATCACACCTATCATATTGGCTAACATGACAAAACAGGAAAATGATAAATGCTGGAGAAAATATGGGAAACTTGGAACACTGATGAATTGTTGGTGGAGTTATGAACCGATCCAACCATTCTGGAGAGTAATTTGGAAGTATGTCCAAATGGCTATAAAACTGAGCATATCCTTTCACCCAGCAATATCACTTCTAGGTCTGCATCCCAAAGAGATCATACAAAAGGAAAAAGCAGCCACATGTCCAAAAATATTTATAGCAGCTCTTTCATGGTGGCAAAGAATTGGAAATTGATGTCCATCAAGCGAGGAATGGCTGAATAAGTTGCGGCATATGAATATAATGTAATACTATTGTACTATAAGAAATGAGGAACAGGGAGATTTCAGAAAACCTGGAAAGACTTAGATGAAAGTGAAATGAACAGAACCAGGATAATATTGTACACATTAACAGTCACATTGTGTGATGACAGACTTTGATAAATTTAGCTCTTCTCAGCCATGCAAAGACCTAAGACAACTGCAAAACACTCACAATGGAAAATGCTATCTACATCCAAAGAAAGAATTTAGGAGTCTGAATGCAAATAGAAACATGCTACTTGCTCTCCCTTTATTTTGTTGTTTTGTTACTTCTTTCTTGTGGTTCCTCTCATTAATATTACAATAATCTAATTATTCTTTGCATCGTGACTAATGTGAAAATATAGTTAATATGAATGTATAAGTAGAGTCGATATCAGACTCCACACTGTCTTGGGAAGGGTGGAGGAGAAAGAGAGGGAGAAAAATGTAGAACTCAAAATCTTATGGGAGTGAATGTTGAAAACTAAAAGTAAACAATTTTTTAGAAAGAGAAAAACTGTGAGTCTGACACAGAATTCATTGGTAAAGAAAGGAAAATGTTATGAGAATGAATAAATACTAGTCACATGTACAGAACTTGGTGATAAATTTGGATTATATGAACCTCCAAAAAAGAGTTTGCTAAGGCATGGTTGTAAAAAGTCTGGAAGAAGCAATGAGGAACGAGGAGCATTCTGACTCCTCTACCATGTCCAGTAAAATGGAGGGTTGGACATGAGTGAAAGTACACTCAGTACTCAAAAGCATGGCAGAGAGCCAGGACTCAGTGCCAAAATATGGAAGGAAGAAGAAAATGAAAGATTTATTATGAAAAGAAGCTTATTAATTATGAAGCAGGCATTCCAGGAGGAACAGTGGAAAGAGTGGGAAGATTTGGAGCAAGATACTCATGGATAAAGTCAGGAAAATCAGTGTAAGAGATGAGTTGGCAGCTGGAAATCAGATAGCACAGGGTTGATACATTGGCAAGTAGATGTTCAGAATCACTGGGATCAGAAGAGTATGAGAAAGTGGGAGTTTGCCAACCACTGAGAAATGATTCCAAGGAAAGTATCCATGTTTGGAGAAAGGGCTATTGCAGGAAACAGGTAACTGGTCTATTCAAGGGTCTCCTTCAAGGCCCCATCTTATGGCAAGTGGTGATATGTCTTGGGAGGTCTGCCACAGCAGGCACAAAAAGGCATAAATCTGGTTTGATGGAGTCTGGATAGAAGACACGACTTAGTGGTCCAATGCTGAAGAAGCAGCAAAAGTGAGGCTTGAGGTCTGTAATGGAAATGCAAATTTAAAGATCTTCCCTGCCCCTAAGCTAACATGCACCTGGAGCCTGGGGTGGGAGGCTTGTTTTTCAGTAGATACTTTTTGATTGGCCAGTGGGTCCAAAAGGTTGTTACATTCTCTGAGCCAGGAGAAGGCTATATAAGCCCTGATGTGAGGCTTTGTTTTAGGGGCTCACTTTGAGAAGTGTTCTGTGATTTGATCTGTATTCTGGGAAGCCATTGTCCAGGGCCCCCCTGGCTTTGAAAAACCCAGATGTTGATTTGGTATGGATGTAATGGTTGGACAGTTTGGAAAGCTGTCTACTTGTTCTGTTTCTGTCTTGATAATTCTGCCTGTATACTTTGAAGTTCGGGATGCTGACCTTTTCCCCTGAACAAGGTAAACGATATATGTCTGACTGATTAAAGTAAGCTTGTTAACCCATTTTGAGTTGCTTTCCTTTAACAAAGCAGATCCAAGAACCTGTGTGAGCAGGCACCCTGGAGACACTGGGGTGCTTGCCGCTACAAGGTCAAAGGACAGCTTCTGTAGAACCTGAGAAATTCCTAGGACAGAATTGGGAAATGAAACAAAGATATAACTGTTATATAGGAAATCAAGTTCATAGTCCAAATGGAAAAAAAATCATTCTTCATACAGAGTGAGGCACCTTAAATACGTGTTTCTCAATGGACCTGGACTGATTCCATGAATCCCTGAATATTGTAAAGCAGCCGGGGTGACTGAAACTTCAATTCTTTGGATACTATGAATTCTATAATTGGTAGCAATGTAACATCATCAAAAGAATATTGGTGTTTTTCTTTTATTTGGCATTTCCAAAGAAGAAATGAGAAAAAATGCAATGAGTATGGAGCATTACTTTTACTGTGAAACTCCCTTGATATCTTGTTGATTTTGATGATTTTCCCCTCCCTATTATTATTTCTGTTCTCTGAAAGAGAGAATTGATGGATCTCTGGGTAGGGGAAGAAGTACCAAGGTTTTTGGAAGTAAAGGTGATTTAAAGATTAGGGGTGACATTTTTTTTAAAGAAAAATTGGGTTTTCATTCAGAGAGAACATTTTTAACATTAAAAGTATGGCGTAAGAAATAGATTCTGTCTGCTCTCTTCCTCCTATTTGATTTGAGGCCCAATATATGATTGGCCTGTAGTATCTTTCCAACATATCTGTACTGATGAAACAAACCTGTGGCTTATCACTCTGGTGGTTTACCATAGTTCAGAAAATAAGACATTTGCAGAATTTAATTTGGAAGGGACCACAAGGAACATTTTATCCAACCCATACTCAAAACGAGTTCATAATTTAACGTTAGAACATTTGTGACAACTGATCAGGCAGCCTTTGCTTGAAGACTTCCAATGAAGGACATTCCAATAGACATCTTTCGATAGGTAGCCTATCCTGCTTGTTTTGTTATTAAAATTTTTTTTTTTTGCTTTTTGGAGCGCAATTGGGGTTAAGTAACTTGCCCAAGGTTACATGGCTAGTTTTTTTGTATGGTTGTTAAGTGTCTGAGGCTGGAACTGAACTTGGGTCCTCCTGATTCCAGGGCCAGCACTTTACTCACTGTGCCACCTAGCCACCCCCTATCCTGTTTGTTAAGAAAATCCTCCCCCTCTTTAAGTCAAGTCTAAATTGGTCTCTTTGCAATTCTACTCATTGTTTCTGGTTCTGCCCTCTGGGATGACACAATAAGTCTAACAAATTCATTCTTCATTTATTTTGTTCTTCTTAAGTGGATAGTGAGGCTGATTTTAAAAACTTATTATGAATCTCATTAGGAAACTTCACCTTTTAGATAGGATTCATCTTTATCTCATATCATACTAGAAAACTAGTAATTTCCAGCATTAGAAAGGCAAAATAAAAAATTCTCTACACACATTCCTTTATATAGTTCTTGAAGTCCCTTTTCTCCAAGTTACTTAAATCATTAAGTTATCAAATTCTTACTATCTCACAAGGATCTGAAGAGAGTCTTTTGAGATAATTAAAATAGAATTGATGTATCTGTTAAGGCTTTGTTATTTCCTGTAGTCTCTAGGAAATATTGAAAGAGAAGAGAGTTGGGGGTGGCTAGGTGGTGCAGTGAATAGAGCACTGGCCCTGGAGTCAGGAGGACCTGAGTTCAAATTTGGCCTCAGACACTTGACACACTTACTAGTCATGTGACTTTGGGCAAGTCACTTAACCCCAATTGCCCTCCAAAAAAGCAAAAAAAACAAAAGAGAGGAGAGATGTTAGAAAGAGAAGAGATGGAGCAGAAAGAGTAGACAATTAAAAGAGATGAGGAAAAAATAAAAAGCAACATACTGTCTTGTGTCTTTGGCATTAATTTTGACAAAAAGCAAAAGAGAAGATGGAAGTAGAATGGTCCCTGGAAGAGAGAATATAAATTTTCGTGACTTAAGTGAGAATTACTTAACACTTTAGTCTCTAGATCGTATTCAACTAACAATCCAATTAGTCAGGGCAGGTAGGTGGCACAGTGAATAGAGCATTGGCCCTGGATTCAGGAGGACCTGAGTTCAAATCCAGCCTCAGACACTTAACACACACACACACAAAACTAGCCATGTGGCCTTGGACAAGTCACTTAACCCCAATTGCCCTCCAAAAAGCAAAAAAAAAAAAAACCTATCCAATTTGCTTATTTTACCAATGGGGAAATTGAGGCTAAGGAAAGCCAAAACTTTTCCTAGAGTCTCACATGGAAAGTTCCAGTTCTCTGCTATATGTTGAATGCTTCCATGCTACTGAGTTACTTCTTTGCCCCGACAGAGGAATACATCTCTAATATTTGTTTTAATCCAACTCCAATGAGTAAAGACTTGGGGAAGTATCTCCATGTTTTGATTTTCAAAATACTCAGGAATTTAAATTATTCTATTCAGTCAACGCATCAATGAACAAACATCTATTAAGTCTTTACTATGTATCAGGCACTATACTAAGCCAAGGGCATAGAGATAAAGCAAAAATAGTACCTGCCCTTAAGGAGTTGACATTCTAATGAGGGAGACAACATGTGCATAAAAAGGCTTGAATAAATGAAAAGACATTTGTTAAGCCGTTAATACATGTCAGTCATAGTCTATGTGTCAAGCATATATAAGAAATGGGCATATATGCCCTAGAGCTTTTAAGATGCATTTTTTAAATTATTATGGAGGGAAAAATGTGAAAGAAAAACTAATGGAACTCAGGGGAAATCACCATAGGAGCACTATCTTCCTTAAGAGAGAAAGCAATGGCTAGGGATGTCAGGAAGGAAAAGTACCTCCCCACAACTATCTAAGTATTCATCCCATATTTTGACATTCATTAATAACACACCACTTCAGTCCCCTATAGAAACTCATACCTCCTTTATTTCTATTGTTCCTTTAAACCATATTTGGTCTATTGACATTGAAGGGTTAGAAATTTCTCAATTACATTTACCATCCTGCCCAAACACACCTACTTTTCCAGGCTTGAAACCAGGCAATTTTTAGTAAAAAGTTTGTTTGTCCCCAAGTAAAGACTAATTATCAATACCCTATATTTACCAGGAGATCAGTCTACAGTGTATCATACCGACCAGATGACAGGAGTGAGTGACATATTTGGTAATTAGAATAAGAATTTTTGAAGGGAGTATATTGCAGATCTGACATCTGGAAATAAAAAATACAAATATTCAAGCAAGTTCTCTGAAGGAGACAGGCTTCACTTCACATTTATGTCACACCTTCTTTATGTTACTTCCTTTTTCTCCCTTTTTAAAATGTCCATTTTGCTTCTAAAGACAGCTTGGCTAAGCCTGCTGTCACTGCCATTTAGTTTTTTCCCATCCCTGGCTAGGGAGATGAAGCTGACCTCAGAGACAGCAGAACTGCCAGGCCCAATGGCTCCCATTGTATGGGAGGGGGTGTGTGAAATAACAAATGACTGGAATTGTACATGGGAGAAAACTGTGATTATATCATCACTCCAAAACCCATTAAGCATAGCAATTTCAGCCTTTTGGAGAACCTCCGTGTCATTCCAGCATCCTGTAAATGTTTTATCATGGGTAATAAAACCCACCTTTTTACTGATGATAGCTGCTCAGGTCCTACTGACAGGCCACTCATTTAAATAAGTATATCAATTGGTCACTGTCTCCATCAGTTCTTAATTCTTCAAAGGATTTTTAGAGTTTGGCATCACTTCCTTAGTCAAAATGTCTTTTTTTTTTTACTAGAGTCCACAGAGCTAGCAATAACTAACCAAAAATGGATGTAATGATTTCGAAAAAGTGAGGGGTTTGGTCCTTCATGTTCAGCTAAAAGCTTATTACAGACAGTCAAGTGGGTAAATATGGGTTAAAGATCTAGCCAAGTGGAATCATGAGAAAAATTCCTGGTATGCTCCTCTGATCATTAAAGCACTAGTTTTAGGATGTTTGAAGAGTTCAAAGGTTCTGGTGGGGCATAATCTCAGGTATGTAGGAAGAAAATTGAAACAACCTGATCCCACAGGAGAACAATCATGGAGAACATTGGTGAAGTGTAATTTCAAAATAGCTCCTAGGTGTTAAAAGAGGGGTGGGGAGCCTTGAGGTCACGTGTGGTCCTCTAGGTCCTCAAGGGTTCCCCTCTGACCAAATCCAAACTTCACAGAACAAATCCCCTTAGTAAAAGGGGATTAATTTTTAAATACATGAAGTTTCTATTTGGTCAAATAGCTTCACTTGGGTACCTAGAGGGTCACATGTGGCCTTCAGGAGGCAGGTGCCCTACTTCTATATATAGGCAAATTTGATCTAACAAAATATTATTGGGGAAATACATCTAAGAAAGGAGAATGAGTCAGTAGCACCAAGATAGCATATTAGAGGTGGCCACCCAGCTGAACTCTCCCAACACTTCCCAGCAAACAACTTCAAAATAATGCCTCAAAACAAATTTGGGAGTGGTAGAGTCACCAAAAGGTCTGGCTAGGACATTTTTCTGACCTTAGAAAACTTAGGAGGTCAAGAGGAACAGTCTGTGTCACTGAGATGAAGACCTTTCCAGAGCCCATATATGTGGTGGCAGCAACAGCTGGTACAGCAAGAGGAACCATTTGGAGAGCTCTCAGCCCAGATATAAGGGGGTCAGATGACTGGTCATAAAGAGATTACAAGGGATGCTGTGCTGGTATTGGGTACAGCTGACACTGACTGACAACTAGATTACCCATACACAGTTGCAATTCTGGGGTAGAGAGGAATGCCAGTGGTTAGTTACAGGGAATCAGGAGCCCTTCCTAGGTAAAGACCAGAGCCCAGAGCAGGAGAGCAGTGGCCATACCTCTTCTGGATCATACCACCTTGGAAGCAAAAAAAAAAAACAAACCCCAAAACAATAAAAACTTGCATACCCTCAGAATTAGTTCTTAAAACAGTAGCATGAAAAAGTCTGAAGTTTGAGATAGTACCTGCCCATCCCCAGTTCCAACTTTAACATTAAGATCAAAGTAAAAAAAAAAAAATTAGGTTGGAAAAATGAGCCAAGACAAAAAAAGATGACACTATACATAAAACAATGAAAAAATAGAATAAACTGAGATATTTCATTGGAAAAAAACAACTGACCTTGAAAATATATTGAAGAGAATTAATTTAAGAATTATTAGGCTACCTGAAAATCAGGATCAAAGAGTCTAGAAGGAAAACTGTGTTGATATCCATGGTCCAGAGCGTAAAATAGAAATTAAAATAATCTACTGATCACCTCCTGAAAGAGATACCAAAATGAAAATTCCCAGGAATATTATAGCCAAATCTCAGGGCTCCCAGGTCAAAGAAAAAATACGCCAAGCAGCCATAAAGAAACAATTCAAATATCATGGAGGGACTGTCCAAATTATACAAGATTTAGAGGCTTCTACCTTAAAGGAATGGAGAGATTGGAATATGATATTACTTAAGACAAAGGAACTATGATTACAACCAAGAATAACCAAACCAACAAAACTTAGAGTAATCCTTCCAGTGGAAAATGGATATTTAATGAAGTAGAGGAATTTCAAGCTTTCTTGATGAAAAGACCAGAATTGAGTAGAAAATTTGACATTCAAACACAAAACTCAAAAGAAGCATAAAAAGGTAAAGATGAAAGAGTAATCATAAAGGTATTGCTAAACTGTTTACATTCCTATGTGGGAAGATAATGCTCCTGAGAACATTATCATAATTATGGTAGTTAGAAGGAAATAGAGACACACACAGAACATGGATGTTGTCCAAAAAATAAAGGAAGGGATAAGAAACAGGTATGAACTGAGTGAAGGAAGAAGGGAAAGGTAGAATGGGGAAATTTTTCTCACATAAATAAGGTGCACAATGAAGAGGGAAATGGTAGGAGGGGGTGACAAGAATTGCTTGGCCCTCATTCTCATCAGAAGTGGTTCAGAGTGAAGATTTTGTATACACATGCAGCTGTGTAAAGAAATATAACAACCAATAAAGAAATCAGAGGGAAAGGGGATAGTAGAACATGGGATGATTAAAGAGAGAAAGTAGATTAAGGGAGGTAGTGGTTAGAAACTAAACAGACTTTTGAAGAGGGAAGAGAGAATAAACAGAAGAAAATCAGATGGAGAGAAACACATAGTAATGATAACTGAATGTGAATGGGATGAGGTCAGTCACAAAATAGAAGCAGATCGCAGAATGGATTAGAAAACAGAATCCAACTATATGTTGTTTGCAAGGAAACTAATTAAATAGAAATACCCACATAGTTAAAATAAAGGGATGGAATGGAACCTAATGTGTTTCAGCTAAAGTAAAAAAGGCAGGCATAGCAATCATGATCTCAGAGCAAAGGAAAAAATAGACCTAATTAAAAGGCATAATCAGGGAAAGTACATTATGTTAAAAGGTATCATTGACAATAAAGTAATATCAAAAATTTCTACAGCAATTTTCTCTGATGACCTCATTTCTCAAATATACTGAATATAGAACTGAATCAAATTTACAAAAATAAGAGTCATTCCCCAATTGATAAATGGTCACAGGTTATATGCAGGCAGTTTTCAGAAGAAGAAAATAAAGTTATCTATAAGTCATATAAAAGTGCTCTGAATTATAATCCCATCTTGGAGGTCCTTTCCAGTTCTAGAGACATGTTCCAAGTCAAATTCCTCTTCCACATGACAGTATCAAATATTTGAAGACAGCTATCATTTCCCCCCTGAATCTTCTCTTTTCTACACTAAACAATAATAGTCTCCTGAAGACTTTTTATTCTATGAAATGGAATCAAGGCCCTTTGCCATCTCACTTGCCCTTTTCTGGGCACTCTTAAGATTTTCAATATTAGGAACTTAACAGACTACCAGATTTTGTTATAATATACAGGCCAAGCAGCCCAAATATTTGTTGTCTACTTATCTGAAGAATATGACACCTTCTTATCCTGTAGACCTCAGCATAAGAGGAGAAAAGTAATCTGTGGCATCAATAAAAGGAGGAATTAGGGAAAATTATTTGAGAAATTAACACCATATTGTCAAGCCACACAGTAGGTTTCTCCTTTAGGACAATCCTATCCACTCCCAACTATATAAATCACCTTTTCCCACTAAATTCTTAGCTAAGTGCTCTGAAAAAAGTGGGCATTATTACTGGCTGCCTTACTATGAACAAACTCCCTGTTTTTAAGTTGCCCCTTTCCTGTTTGGTCCTCAACAGCTAACCTGGATGAAACTGAAATCACCCGAGTATTGTATGATTACCATACATAGCCTTCAAATCTCTTAGCCTACTTAAAAACCCAAAGGCACAGAGGCAAAACCTCATACATGGTGAGCCCTGCTGAGTAACTTGCTAATTGGTCCTCTAGTGCTTTGGACAATTGAATGCAGCTTCCAGACAGACCCACTTTAAAATCAAGGACTCACTTAGAACCTGAAAGATTACATTTACTCCATACCATCCAGATTTTCATTCCACAAACATTTTTTAATCCCCTTCCTTAGTTTTCCCTTAAGAGCTTAGTGATATAATAGGAAGCTAAAGAGCAACTCAATCAGCTTTTTCATCAAGAGTAGGGAGGCTTATTATGTACTTATTTTCTTGCTCTGTAGAAAATGAAATTAAAAACTGGGTTTCAGCATGGTTTCCATTTTTTTACTTTCTAAAATTTTAAAAATTTCTATTTAAAAAATTCCTATAATTAATTTTTTTTTTTAATCTTGGAATGGAAATACCAGAAGAGACTACTCATGGCCCTTCCATCCCCTAAATCTCCCCTCTTCCAAACTTGACTTATTCTGACAAAAGCATCACCATCATTCTTGTCTTTTTTGATTATAGCCTCAAAGTTATCCTGGACTTAATTTGCCTTACCCCATACACTCAATCATTTGTCAAGTCTTGCCATTTCTATCCTCGTAACATCTCTCTAATATCTTGTGAATCCAAAGCTTCTCTCCACTCACACAGCTGCCACCTTAATTCAACTGCTCATCACTTCTCACATAGATTATTAATGGTCTCCTAACTGGGCTCTCTGCCTTAAGTCTCTGCCCACTTGATTCCATCCCTTCTTTTACTGCCAAAGTAGTTTCTCTTAAGTGCAAGTCTGACCTTGTCACTCTCCTACTTGACCAACTGCAGTGGCTTTCTGTTATCTCAAGGATAAAAAACCCAGCAGTTTAACTTTGAATGCTCTACACAACCTGGCCTTGCCCCTTTCTTTGCAACCACATTGGATATTATTCTCCCTACTGCTTCTGTCATCCATCCAAACTAACATCATATTCCTTATGCACAATATGCCAACAATGATCTTATGCGTTGAGAATGCACTCTTTCTAGGTGACCCACTAGGTAGAGCACTAGATGTGGAGTCAGGAAAACCCAAGGTCAAATCCAGACTCAGGCACTTACTAGCTGTGTAACTGTGACAGTTCATTTGATTGCTAGCTACCTCAGTTCCCCCATCTGTAAACTGGGGGTAACAATAGCATCTACCTGCCAGGGTTGAAAGAATCAAGAGAGATCTTAATACGGTCCTTTTTTAAGCCTTGAAGTGCTATATAAATGCTGTTTATGGAAGAGCCCTGTCTTCCATCACAACACAGTTTGAGGATCATCTTCTTCATGAAATTTCGACTGGTCCTCTCAAATGTTGATGTTCTTCCTCCCAAACTGCCTTATATTTAACTACTTTGTGTGTGTTTGTACTTATTCACTCTATATTTATTCTGTCTATATTAATGTATTAATTAATCTCCTCCATTGGAATGTACATTTCTTGTGGACAGGAATTGTTTCATTCTTTGCCCTTGTATCACTATTGCCATCACTATATACCATCCCTGGTATATACCGTGTTTGTCCGATAATAAGACACTGTCTTATTATTTTTTTGGACAGAAAAACACCAGAGGGCTTATTTTCAGGGGAGGGCTTATTTTAATGAACATTGACAGCAATTTTAATAAACAGGTAAATGTGAACAAAAAAATGTACCTTTATTCAATAAGCAAATCACTGGGGAAGAACAGGATGACGTGCTAACTGCTGCAGCTCTGATTGGATGCAGCTCGGAGCGCGGAGTGCGTTTCACTGGGGGGGATGGGGAACGGTTCATACAGAGGGTACCGTAATGTAGCGTGTAGCGCAGGGGATCACCTTCACTACAGTAGCAATCTCAATAGGGCTTATTTTCGGGGGGGGGCTTATTTTAGAGAAATCTTACACAGTAAGGGGAGGGCTTATTTTCGGGATAGGTCTTATTATCGGGGACACACGGTAGGAAATGATTGGTATGTATTTCTTAATAGAGAATGAATTGTAGGGCTGTTTGAAGATAGGATAAACTTTCTTTTTTTAATTTTTGGAGCAGGGAAGGTAGAGCAATTGAGGTTAAGTGACTTTCCCAAGGTCACACAGCAAAACCTCAGATCCTTCTGACTCCAGGGTCAGTGCTCTATTCACTACACCACCTAGCCACCCTAATCTTTCCTTTCGTAGGTATAGGACAGGTATTATTTCCTACACATAAAAGAAATATTTAAAAAGCAACATATATTGACAGAAAACAACTCTTGGGCTCCTCCTCTTATCTTTTTTTTAAAAATTCATTTTATTCTGAAATAAAACAAACATTTCCATAACATAGAAGAAGAGAAAAAAAGTTGATCATACATGAAATTGCATTCTATTATGTACAATTTGCTATTCCTTTTAAATATAATATGAAGTTATCATGTAACTTTTTTTCCATTTGTTCTATCTTCCCCACAAAATATAGATGGCTACCATTAGACACATACATATATTTATACACACACTATATATGTGTGTGTATATGTATATATATATATATATATGTATATACATATAAAGTATGTGTATACATACTTCTATTTATCAGTTCTTTCGCTGGTGCAGATAATGCCTTCCTTCATATGTCCTTTGTAGTTAATTGGGTATTTATAATAGTCAAAATGACAGTCACCAAGATAACTTTTCAAGGTCCCTTCCTGCCCTAGGTCTTTAGGATGACTTTATATGTATAAGAGAGAGAGAGAGAGTGTGTGTGTGTGTGTGTGTGTGTGTGTGTGTGTGTGTGTGTGTACTTCCTGTTGACTTGGAGGGAATCAAACAATGTTCACTTTTCTTTAAAAATTATATTCTGTTCTTTTGCTGATTCCTTTGTTTAGACCTGTTTTGCAATCATTACTATGTTATACTTTCTTGAACTCCTCATGGCCCAAAAGAAAGAAAAAATAATTGGCACCTAAACCCAAAAGCCAAGGTTGATTATTTAGGGAAAAGAGTATTCAGAAAAGGATTATTTTTCTCCAACAGCCTGTGCCTGGAAATAAATATTCCTGTGCAAAACCACAAATTTTCTAGTGTGACACATATGTGTTGCAAAGATACTTGAGTGGTCATATTTTCAAGCCCAAACATAAAATAAACTGGAAATTTGGCTGGGTGAAGCTGGACTTAGGAAGGAATACATGACTAAGAACCTGCAGACCAACACATTTTGGAAAGAAAAACCAAAGCCCAAATTGCAGATACAAATAGATTTACAGCTTTTAAAAGCCCTTGACCAAGTGACAAGAAAAGTGCAATCAATGCTTATAAACAATGAGCCATTCAGAAAGAACAGAGGGTCCGAATCCTGTGGGGAGGTAAGGTTGTAAAACCAGAGAAGAGAAAGACAAGGAGAGAAATAGCAGTTGATGGATTTATTAAATATGTCTGTTTCAAGGGGAGTTATATAATTCTGTCAACATGTACTTCTTTGGATCAGTCAGATGATTATCATGGGATAGATAGCATGTGACCTGAGACCCAAAATGACAATAGGTTTGGGATTAGCATATGCTAGATATGGTTATTTGACTATTTTAAAGAGGACACATCATCTAAGTGAAAAAAATTATATAAGAGTATGTGTACATTCGTGTATGTACATACACACATGTGTGTACATAGTATGCACATAGGTGTGTATTCACTCACTGAACAATTGGAAGTAGGCCAGATATTCATTCTCTCCTTCATAAAAGTGGGTTGGTGCTAATAAGAAGTGACTAACAATCCTCATAAAAGATTTCACTTCCTTGTGCTTGACCCAATTTCTACCCTGTACTCTTTGGAAGCTATTAAATGATACCAATCAAAGGTAGAGAGGGAACTTGACCTATTGATGCTATTTTTGCTTTTTGGAAGCAGGGGGCTATCACAGAATCTCAGCGGGAGAGATCTTAGAACCCATCTAGTAAACCTTGTACATGGATAGGTGTCCTTTCCACAGCATTACTTAAGAGTATCAATCAACCTCTACTGGACAATCTCCACTAGGGGAGGAGGTGGGGGAGATCTTCAATTTCACTTTTGGATGATTCTAATTATTGCAAGTCTTTTTTGTGATATTAAGCCAAAATTTATTTTTTATCTTCAACCCACAGTCCCTAGTTCTCCCCTCCAGTGCCAAACAAATTTAATCCTTCTTCCATGTGACAGCACTTGGTTATGCTGGGAAGACTAAGCAATCATCTAAATCATTGTTCATACATAGCCAGCCCTGAGAGACAGTGTTGGGAAGTGGACAGAAGGTTAGTCTTGGGGTCGGGGAAATCTTGCCACTGACACATACTGAATATGTAACTACCAACACTTTACTCACCCTCTTCATCTCCAAGCAACTCTAAAGGACTAAATAGACTAAATAATAGATAGGTTGCTAAACTGCCTAGGTGGAGGAAATTTCCATTGCAGAAAATTCCCCTTACCAACAAAATAACAGGTCTGGATGTCCCTTCTAAACCCTCCCCCTCCTCTCTCTCTCTCTCTCTCTCTCTCTCTCTCTCTCTCCCTCTCTCCCTCCCCCTCCCCCCCCCCCTCTCTCACACACGTAGAAAAAAAACCTATGTTATTCAGACCCCAAATGAATGCTTTCTTCAGTATAGAACCCAGTATGAGTATCCACAAAAGAGATGAGAACCTTCTGGGCCAGCTCTCTTTAATTTGCTTCATGGATGACATACCAGTGGTGACTAGCATTAAAGCCCAGAAAGTAACTCTCCAGGTAGGGTGTCCAGTTCTCCCATTCACAGAGAAGCTTCTAAAGATTTAAGGAGTGATGAAATTGACCCCTCTCCTGCAAAATTCAAGTAACAATTCTTTGCCTGACTTGTGACCCAAGTTTTTGTATTTAGCCTACTTTACAAACCTAAGGACTTGCAGAAGGGAAAGTTCCCCACATGGGGAAAGGGTTGTGACAACCAAAGGACATTTCCAAGGACAAGGAAGGGACCTCTGAGCAGTAAGCAGTTCAGAGCTTCTCTGCTTTCATCCCATCACCTCCACTTTCTATTTTTGCAGAGGAGGTCATTACTAAAGGGTTTGTATATTTATATTTGAGAGGCAGTCTGTCACGTTGAATGTAGAACTATACTTGAAGCTAGGAGAACTAGAGTTCAAATTCTAAATCTGATATTTGCCAAGTACATGAATCAGAGAAAGCTGATAAGTCTCTCCATACTTCAGGCAATTTTCTTTCATTATTTTTGCTTTTTCATTCATTGAGTCTTTTTTTTAATTTTTCTAAGACTTATCTCTGAATTTCTAGTTGGGCTATGGTTTGCATGGTAGAGAGGTGTCCCTAGGTCCTTTCTCTCATCATCATCACCATCTTCTTCTTCCTGGCTTTTACTCTTTCCCTTATTCCCCATGAATCTCTTTTTCTTCTTCTCACTCTGGCTCACATTTTTCTTCTATTAACTCAATTATTCCTATTCTCTCTCCTCTGCTTTTATTTCTGTTTTCTCTTTCCCCTCACTATCCTCACTTAATAGTTTTCTACCTTTCCCATCACTGACCATAAAATGGATACAAAAACTTACATATGTCTATAATAATAATAATAATAATAATCACTTAATATTTATATGTTGCTTACTATGTGCCTGGCACTTGTTAAGGGCTTTACAATTATTAACTTATTTTATCCTCACAACAAATCAGGAAGCTAGTTTCAATTATTATCCTCATTATAGAGAAGAGTAATGTGGGTCACACAGAGGTTACATGACTTTCCCAGGGTCACACAGCTAAGAATATCTGATGCTGAATTTAACTCAGGTCTTCCTGACTCGACTCTAAGCCCAGTGCTCTATCCCCTGTACCACATATACATATATTTTCATTTTATTTATTCATTTTATGCATGTCTATGAACATACATATATAGAGAGAAAGAATATGTGCTCTTTGTACACATATATTATCTGTATGCAAATATGTGTATAGATATGCATATATTATATATGTGTGTCTATATCTGTATAATGTGTATATTTGTTCATATATCTGACCTGGAAAGAAACTCAAAGATCAATTATTCCAAAGCCCTCATTTTGGGGGAGGAGGAAGGAGACTGGGTCTCTCTATTTTATCTCAGCTAGAAGAGCAGCAGCTGTTCATGACCCAATCCCACTGTGGACCAGAACTTTTCACCTTGGCTCATACATAGGATTCTCCACCCTGTCACAGAGACATCTCTGATAAAGACCCTGATCACCTCCCACATTGACTGCTACAATAACTTTCTGTTTTACTTGTCTGAAGTCCATTCTAGTCCTTCGTCCTCTTACCTATCAAGCTAATCTTCCTAAAGCACAAGTTGGACCATGCCACTCCTTTTCCTTATTCAAGAAATTCCATAGTCTCCCGGTTACCCACAAAATCACCATGTTTGCTATTGAAAGTCCCTCATAACCTTCTACCTTTGCAGACTCCTTCCACCTTCCACCCCTCCATGTACTGTGCAATCTAGGGACCTCACTCTCCTTGATGCGCTTTGCTCAGAACACACTGACTCCTGGCTTCTGAATACCGTATTGAACCTGAAGTCGGAAGGATCCCGCCTCAATCCTCCCATCACTGACATTCAGTAGTCATGTGACTCTGGGGGCATCGGTGAATCAATCAATAGGCATTTCTTGTGTTTATTGTTATTATCAATAAGCATTCATTACATATAATACATTGCCAACCAGATGCCAGGAACAACTTGATGCTGGGTCTCTTAAATGCTTTTTATTTGTTACATGAAAGACTCATGTAGACTCTAAGTGGAGAGATTTTCTCAGGAATGAAATTCTTGACTTCATCATCATCTCTGGAAATCTCTCTCTAAATACTTATCTAGTTGACTAGTTCACTATTTTCTTAGCTACTTAGGTCCCATTACTTATAAATCCCAGGTAAGAGTGACATGGCTAGTCTCCTGGCACAAGTCCAGGCAAACGTGGGCACCCAGCACATGGCAGGTGCTCAGCAGACTACACGACCATCATTAATCAGCGTAACAGATACAAGTGATTTCAATAGCACAACCTTTCCATTGTGAGGTTGAAAATGCTTGAAAAGTAGGCAGCCCTTAGTTGGAATGGAAATGCCACAGAGGTTATAATGACATTTGCAACAAAAGGAAGGATTCCAGTGGCATTTGAGAGCCTGGCTATATGCTAATCAAAGGCTTGACTTCCTTTTTATGGTGACCTTTGTCTCCTATTGTATCCCACATTTAGGATTCCAGGGTTGCAAGGAACTGCATTCTTCCTGTGCTTTGACCTATAGAGTCAGAGAATTCTAGGATTTTAGGCCTGGAAGGAATCCTAGAAATCATTTGGCACAGCGTCTTCATTTTACCATGAAGACAAGGTGATAAAGAAGGACCGGATAGGAAGTAGTCCAAGGTTGCTGCCTTCTATCATGGCAGGAAAAGGCAGCTGTGTTCATATTCACATGTATTCTGGAGAGTTCATGCTAAGTCAAATGATGGGCTCTCAGTGTTAAAATTCTAAGACAATGATGACAATGATGGTGATGATGATATCTATAGCACTTTGAAGTTAGCCAAGAGCTTTATAAATACTGTCTCATTGGATTCACACAACAACCCTGGGAAATAGGTGCTATTATTATCGACATTTTACAAATGAGGAAACTGAGACTTATACTAGTTAAGTGGCTTTACCAGGTAAGTATTTGAGGTTACAAATTTGGGTCTTCCTGGCTTAACCCTGGAGATACTAAGAAAGACAAAAACTGAATCAGGATCCTAAAGGAACATGCATATTAATAGCACAGACATGTAAATGATTAGCTACATACCACATGTATACATAGTCGTCTGAAAGAAGGCATTACCAGCTGGAGAAAAAGGGGATAGGCTCGAATCCCACTTCTGCAATTTACCACCTATGTGACTTTGGGCAAGTGACTTTAAGCTTGCTAGGCTACAACTTTACCATCTATAAAATGAGGGAGCTGTACTAGATTAACTCTTAGATGCCTTCCGCTTCTAATCCATTTATTATCCCAGAAGCACCTAGCTCAAATCCTATGTAAGAAAAAAGTCCCCCATAACATATCCTTCACAAGTAGATACCCAGCCTTTGCCCATCAAGGCAATAACATTAGACCTTAGACAGCTCTAATTGCTCAGAAGTTCTTTGTTACATCAAACCTGTGTTCCTCTCTGGTTTTATAAGTAGTTCTGCCCTCTAAAGTCAAATAGACTGAGTCAAATCCCTCTTCCATGTGACAGCTCTATAAATACTTGAAAGTGGCTCTCAAGTCACCACCACCACCTCCCAGTCATCTGTTCTCTAGGCTGAACATCCTTAGGCAGGGTTCATTACAGCTGTGTCCCCCTTCTTCCCTGGCCAGTACTATATGATTGAATCTTACAGGAACCACTGTGATAGAGCTGCTCTGAGAATGAATATTCTGAGGAGAGGGTAGAAATGGTAGAGTGGGAGAAAAGATCTTGGGTGAGACAGTCAGAGGGCACTATAAAGTTATTTCTGGGAGGAGAGATGGGGTACAAGGAAATGTAAAGAAAGAATAAATGAACTTGAAAGGGAAGGAAGGGAAAGGAAGGCAAAGTCAAATGCTAGAGTTTTACTTTGGGTCATGATTATTGGTATGTAAACCAGAATTAAGTTATCAAGTCTCCTTTCCAGGATTAAGAGGAGGAGAATCGGAGATAGAAGAAGAAGATCTCCATGGATATGTGCATGTATATACAGATAGCTTTTTTAATTTTCTTTTTTTTCCTTTACTATCAATTTGTAGACTGTGATACTCAGAGAATGTCCCTACTTTGTTCCTTTGGAACATTTTATTCATTCAGTCAGCAACAATTGCTATTACATGCAAGACTTTTTGTTATGTACAAACATAAACTTACCTAGGTAAATAAGCCAGTATCTAGATCTTAGGAAGAAAAGTCCTATAAATGAAGTATTACACCCAACTAGTATGTCTTGAGTGCATAAGAATGTTATACACAAAAAGCTATGAGAATTCAGAGGACAGTTTATTTCCAAATGAATGGATAATGTAAGGCTTCAAGGAAAAGATGATATTTGATCTAGATCTTAAACCAGGTTGGCTGGTGAGATGTTCCAAACAGAAAAAAAAATTATTTGAGTAGAGGTGTAGAAATGAGAAATCATGAAATATCTTCAGTGTAGTTTCAGCAACAACTATTTAATAAACACTTACTGAGGATCCACTAATCACCAGGCATTGTGGCTACAAAGATGAAGTGATACCAGCTTTACCCTAAAGGAGTTCACAATCTTGTGGGGGGTGAAGAATAAGCACTTATTAAACACCTACTATGTGTCAGGCACTGTGCCAAGCACTTTACAAATAATATCTCATTTGATCCTCACAAAAAATTCTGGGAGGAAGGTGGTATTATTATCCCCATTATAGAATTGAGGAAATTGAGGCAGACAGTGGTTAAGTGACTTGCTCAGGGTCATATGACTTGTAAGTGTCAGAAGCCATATTTGAACTCAGGTCTCCCTAATTCTAGGCCCAGCATTCTATCCACTATACCACCTAGCTGCCTCTAGTAGGATATAAACACAAATAATGGTAATCCGAATGGTAAGTGCAAGAAGTCCAAATAAGTATGACTGGCTCAGAGAGAGATGAATCACTTCTATTTGTAAGAACCAAGAAGAGTTTAGTGGAAGAGGTAGAAGATGAGCTGGGCTTGGAAGGAATGCCAATGTTTCCGTACACATACAGCTGGGATCAAATGTGGGCCAGTGTGATGGTATCCTGGAAGTTGGGAGAGATCTAGGTTCAAACCCTGCATATTGAGCCCAGTAGTTTTGTGATCTTAGCCAGGTCATTTATCATCTCTATGCTTCATTTTCTCACTCTGTACAATGGGAATGGTGGTGGCAGGATCTATCACATAAAATCGCTTGAACAGAAGAAATCAGTTAATGTATTTAAAGGTTTTTGTTGACTGCAAAGCACTGGAGATGCAGAGGTGGCAAATGGCATCTTTGTATGTGTCCCTCCAACTCCACCCCCATATTGCCTAACACATTGGCTTACACCTATAAGATAATATACAAATATTCATTGAATTAATGAATATTAAATGCATGTGACCCATTATATTTAGTCATTCATTCACTTACCATGACACCATGTTTCCAGAGCTATCCACTCCAGCCATCTTCTCGTCTTCTTCCCTGGTGTCACATACATGACCCCCACCAACTTCTATATCTGTTGATTTGGAAATTATTATTGTATCTATGTCACCAACATTTCTGGAAAAGGCCTGACAATGAGCTCTCCTATGACTCAACTCAGGATCCTTATGACTACTTTGACCATCAGTCTGATAAATTTATTTTCTCCCCATCTAAGAAAGTAAGCTCTTTGAGGGCAGAGAGTGCCTTGCTTTTTTATTTGTATCCCCAAAAATTAACACAATGCTTGAAACACATTTAAATTCTTTTCATCCATCCATCCATCCATTTCTCCATTCACTCAATAAATAGACTATATGAATTATTTTAAGTTATTACCTGTTATTCACTATTGAAATTAAAGAAATTTTCTATCATGTTTTTCCTATTATACTTGACTACCCTAGAGTTCATTACAATAACATTCTTCTAAATTCTTGATTCATGATCTATTTGATTGCTATAGCCCCTCTGCCTACTACAGCCTGCTATCCACCAACACTGTCATTGAGTCCTTCTCTGATCCTCACCAGCCTAATGTGACCATTACCTCTGGACGTTAACAATATTTTGGTCCTCTTTTTCTAGTTATACATATTAAACTTGTTTATATTCATATATTATCTCAACTATTAGGTTGTAAGTAAATTGAACCAAGAGTAAATACCATAATAGGAATGAATACATGGATATAGTAAGCACATAAATAGGTATTTAACAAATATGCTAATATTGTTAACATTACAGTAGGCATTAATGAATGAGCCTATGGAGATAGGGTGAAGATGAAAGAGGAATGGGTGATGGAACAAAGTGAGAAGAGAAAGAAGGGAATGGAAACAAGTTAATGGTGAAGGAGCTGCCCTTGATAAGGTAGCCTATCTTTTCCAAAGAGAAGAATCTAAAGTGAATCAAGAGGTCTACATTGATGGAAGGAGTGCATTCAATGGCACAATAACATTTACATAACATGTTAACTGATCTTCACAAGCTAAGTTTCAGAGTTTTCTACTGTGCAAGTGTGTCTTATGCTTGGAAAGTCTTTTATATTAGTTAAATGGCCACTTCAGTTTGCAGATGTAGGGAAGGAATGCGAATACTGCTGAGTGTGTGGAGGCTTTAACATATTTCTGAGGAAGCACACCGGTGTTTGGTTTAAGGTCTTAATAACTAGCTCCAAGTCAAACTGGATCCCCTCTGCCATCTTTCCCCTAGCATTTCTCCATCTCCTTGCATTCACTAAAAGGATTCAATGTCAGTTCCTGTAAGGTTTCAATTTAGACCTTAATTCAGTCCATCGCAGAGATTAGACCTGAGTATAGTGAGTTATGAAACAAAAAATATCTGATATGTTTGTGCAAAAGGGAAAGGTTTGGCCCTTGTCATCTCTAGCTTGGGGGCATGAATTGTTAATGCAAGAAAAACTACTTGGTTTGGCTGTTTTTTATTCCATTTGAATATGGTCAAACACAAATAACAGTAAATGTGCATTCCTCCCTGGCTAAGCCACAGGACTGAAATGAGGTATCTTAGCCTTCAAGAAAAACAACATGAGATCTTCCTATTGCTTATTGAGTTGCTTTTCTCAAATGCTCTATACAATATGTTTGTGCAAATGCATTAAAGGTATTACAGAATGCCAGTAATGTAATCAAAATCAATAGACACAAATAAGCACCACCAGCTACTCAGAGATGAGAATAGGATTTCCATTCAATTATGTCACTCTCATCTGACCAAAGTTCAAGTAAGAAAAAATATATGTATATGGGAGAAGTAAGAAAAAAATACACATTTATACAAGAAGTATGCGAGCATTCCTTTAGGACACTCTGAAATCAAGTGTGGCAGTTAAAAGTAACCTAATCCCAGAACCAAGAAGCCCAGGTTCAAGTTTCCATTTTTCTCCCAATTGGCTGTTTGTCATTGGGCAAGTCACCTCCCTCCTCTTGGCCTTAATTTACTTAACTGTCAAATAGAGGGATGGAATGTTTTCTCTGAAATCCCATCAGATGTAAAATTGCATGATTCTCAATTACTTTATGATAATAAATTTGGAGTTAAAATAAATTTTAGGAATTATCTAGCCTAACTGTACCCTAGTTTCAACAAATGAAGAAACTGAGGAAATCACAAAGATGAGTTGTCTTTTTAAAAAGTCAAAGAGGAAATAAATAACCAAGTCAAAACTCAAACCTAAGTCATCTAACCTTAAAACCGGAATTCTTTCCAGAGTGGCAGGCTAATTGGCCACTGCTGACTATATAGTAAACACAGACTAAAAATTTACATGTTCCATTTACTTTATATTCTCCTGTTAAATGGAAGGTGAAAGTCATATTGGCATAGTGGATTGAGAGTTGGCCTTGTAATAAGGAAGAACTTGGTTCCAATGTCTCTTCTAACATATTCTGGTTGTATAACTCTGGGCAAGTTCCTTAACTTCTCAACTTCCCTAGGCAAATTCCTAAGACTATAAAATACAGATAAAAATAATTTCCTCACCAAGAGTTCCCCCATACAAATAATCTATGACCCCATATATATATATATGGATAGATGGATAGGTGGGTCGATGGATGGATTTTAATCAATGTTTTGAAATAGTTGATTGGCAGAAATGAAACTAGAAGGACATATTGATTTCACAAGAATGGTTTAGACTGGAAACTAATTTTCAAGTTTAGAGGAGGAGAAGAAAGGGGGGGAAAAACAACACAGAAAACCCTAGAGAGATTCCTAATGATTACCCATAGCCTTCTTATTCTCAGCTTATAAATCTTAATTATTCTGATGACTTTCCATCCCTAGAAACCAACTAGAAGCAAACAAAAACAACGATAGTGCCAACTTTCCCTCATGCCTTAGTAGAGAAACAGAAGGCAGTTTGCTCGCCTCTCCAAGAAATCTGGATCTGGGCAGGAGGGGGTGTTGGAATTCGTACACTCAGCTGCCAATCTCAACCAAAGTGTTTTCCCTGAAAACCCTAGGAGAGGGGAACAAATATCTACAAGATTTAGCATGGACATTAATGAGCAGTCAACCTGTCTCCAAGATCTCCCCAGTGAAACCTCCAGGGTATAAAGCTTAGAGGAACATGGCAGAGTATCGCTATAATCTAAATATCAGGAGAGAGCAACACTCTAGACTTGCCCTATTAGAATGAGGTCATAGTACTTTGTATGATGGGAAAGGGAAGGAGGAAGCTAGGGTTTGTTTCACTGGGCAGAATTGCAGACACAGGTCTGGAATTGAGTCCCAGCTGCTATCTGTGTGAAATTGGTCAACAAGGGACTTTCTGAATTTCAACTTCCATATTTGTAAAAGAAGGTGGCTAGACTAGACTAGCAACTAGATGGTCTCTAATGGTCCATCCAGGTCTAAATCTATGACCCCATGACTGAATACTGACAGTTACCACAATTGAAATCATTGAGTTGCTATATGGGTGAATGAATTTTACATACATGCTGTCATTTGAGCTTCACAGCAACCTGCAAGCTAAATTCTATTATTAAGCCTATTTTACAGTTGAAGAAACTCCAAAATCTTTAGCCTTTGGCCTAGAATTTTAGATCCTTTGTCACATGGCCTCAACTTACCTAAAACAGCTTCTTAGTTTTGTTCAGTCATTTCAGCTGCATCTGACTCTTTTTTGACCCTATTTGGCATTTTCTTGGCAGATACTAAAGCAGTTTTCCATTTATTTCTCCAGTTCATTTTCACAGATGAGGAACTAAAGTAAACAGGGTTAATTGACTTGCCCAGGGTCATGGAGTTAATAACTGTCTAAGGCTGGATTTGAACTCAGGTCTTTCTGACTTCAGGCCTGGTGCTCTATGCATTGTGCCACTTAGCTGCCTGACCTAAAGCATCATGCTATCATAAAATAGCTAGTATTTATAAAACATGTTATGGTTTGCATACATAGGTTCCCAAAGTGGGTGATACCCCTCCTTGGAGGTGGAGGGGACACTGGAATGATCGGGGGGAGATAGTTGCCTTGGGTACAATTGGGGGGCATTGAATAAAAATAAGGGTGGACCTACCCCATGGAGGTGCTGAGAAATTTTTGAAAAGGGGCAGTAGGCCAAATATGTTTGCGAACTTCTGGATGGTGCTCTACTTGGTATCTCATGTGATCCTCATAAGAAACTTTTGAGGCGAGCGGGTTTTTTTATCCCTATTTTACAGATGAGGAAAATGAGACTTAACAAAGTTTAGTGATGTGTCTTGTATCACACAACTAGCAAGTATATGAAGCCGGAATTAAATCTAGGTATTCCTCATGCCAAATTCAATGCTCTATCAATCAGACCATATGGTTAGCAATTTGAGGTCTAGATTACTGATTAAGGTCTCTTTGATTGGTTCAAGTTGCACCTTTAAGTTTCTATACCCTTAATATTTTCAGGTTTCTGGACAGAAAATGATTATTTTGTGAAGGAGATGAAGGGAGACTATTAATGACTCTGTTCCCCATCCCTGTATATAAGCAGAAGAAAAGTACTGACTTCTTTCTTCTTCAAAGGGTGATGATTTGGGGTGGTGAAGAAAAGAAAAGGGGCAATCCCACAAATCTGTATTAAGTACCCCTTATATACTCTGCCAGCACTGGAACATTCAAATAGGAAAAAAATGAGAGTTATACTAGATGGTATCTTTGGGGTCTTTCTTTGACTCAATATATATACATATATCTGTAAAACAACCCTTTCCTTGAAAACAGTTGTCATTCTACTTCCATCTCCCAGTGGTGACTTTAATCAAGAAGTCTGGTTTTATTGTAGTGATTCTATGGGGAGTAATTTAAGAGTTTGCAATCAGTACAGAATATCTCCCAGAACAGCTCCTGAGTTTCTTTACATTTAGACAACTCAATGTTACCTTCTCCACACCACTTATTGATAGAATATAGTGCTATTATTATTTTTTTTTTTGCTTTTTGGAGGGGTAAGGATGTGTAATTGGGTTAAATGACTTACCCAAGGTCACATGGCTAGTATTAAGTGTCTGAGGCCATATTTGAACTCAGGTCCTCCCGACTACAGGGCCAATGCTCTATTCACTGAAATACAGTATTATTTTTTTTAGATTTTTCTTTTTGCTTTTTGGAGGAGTAAGGCAGGGCAATTGGGGTAAAGTGACATGCCCAAGGTCACAGGCTAGTTTTTGTGTTAGTGTCTAAGGTCATATTTGCACTCAGGTCCTCCTGACTACAAGGCCAGTGCTCTATTCACTGTGCCACATAGCCACCCCTATAATACTATTTTTACTAAGGTCACTAGAGATGTGGGTGATGTTACATGGCTTTTTCTAGGTTCAGTCAAATAAACTTGGTCTGATCATGTCTCTTCCCTGCTCACAAAGGAGTAATCACTCTCTATTGTATCTAGAACAAAATATAAATATTTTGGCATAAAAAGCCCTTTATATTATGGTTCTGGCCTTCCCCCCCCCCCAGGTTTGTGGCACCTTAATAATTTTTACACAATACATTCTAGCCAAAATATCCATCTTTTGTCTACATCCAGAATATTCAATCTCCCATCTCTGTGCCTTTGCATAGATGATACCCTCATAGAATATGATCCCTTTTCACCTTCCCCACTTAGACTCCCTAGACTCTTTGAAAGCTCAGCTCAAGGGCTACCTCCCACATTAGACCTTTTCTTCTCCCTCATGATCCTACTGTCTGTCCTCTTCCCCAAATTACTTTGTAAATGTACATATTGTTTCCCCAAATAGTATTTAAGCTCCTTGAAGGCTGGAATGACTTCAAATTTGTCTTTATATAGCCATCATTTAGCATAGTTAGAATTTAGACTGGGATATATAGGCACTGAATAAAAGTCATTTCATTTGAATTCAAGAAAGGAAACATCAAGATTCCATTTGTATGAATCTGCTATCCCTCTTTTCCTCTGCTCAAATAACTCAGGGAATATTTTTTTCAGTGTAAAGGCAATCATTTAAATATTTTAATTAATTTATTGCTCCAAATATGCCAAATACAAGCAGCCAACAAACAAAAAAATAATCTGATTTCACCAGAAAAGGTTTACTTTAAAAAAAGGAAAAAGAGACCAGCTCTAGCCATTCTGGAAAGTGATTTGGAATTATTTCCCCAAAGGTACTAAATTGTGTGTGACCCTTGATGTAAAAACACTGGTAGCAGTCCTATACCCCAAAGAGATCATAGAAAGCAGAAAATGGCCAGTTTATATAAAAATATTAATAGTAACACTTTGTGGCAAAGAACTGGAAACTAAGGGGATAGCCATCAATGGGAAATGGCTGAACAGATTATAGTATATGAATGCAATAGTACACTATTGGGCCATAAGATATGATGAAATGGACAATTTCATTGGAAACTGAGAAGACCTCTACAAGCTGACGCAGAGTGAAGTGAGCAGAACTGGGGAAACGATTTACATAATGACACTGATATAAAGAAAAATAACTTTGAAAAACTTTAAAACTCTGATCAATGTCATGATAAGCCACAAGTCCAGAGGACTAAAGATGAAAGATATCACCTACTTTTTGTCAGAGAGATGATAGATTTAAAATGCAGAATAAAACATACATTTTCTGATATGGTAAATTCAAGAAATTATTCTGCTGGACTATGTATATTTATTACGAGTGCTTTTTCCCCTCTTTGTCCAAAAAGGGCTGGTGAGAGGGGGAGATAATAAATATTTTTTAAATTGAAACTAAGGTAAAGGGGCAGCTAGGTGGAACAGTGAGTAAGGGCACTGGCCCCAGAGTCAGGAGGACCCGGGATAGATTCCGGCTGCAGAAACTTAACACCCACACACACACACACACACACACACACACACACACACACACACACACACACAAAACTGGCCGTGTAACCTTGAGCAAGTTACTTAACCCCAACTGCTTTCAAAAAAAAAAGAAAGAAAAGAAAGTAAAAATAAAGAAAAATAACAAGAATCCAGAGCTAAGTTTAGACAAAGTTGGAAGATAGTGTTGATTCCAAAGAATAGATGAAACAGACCTTGGTAGAGAGTAGAGTATAATGTTGCATGCATTGCCAAACAATTACTAGGCTTTCATTAGCTGGTTTTCAGGTGTGTGTTTGTGTGTCCATGTGTATGTGTTTATCTTTATGTGACAATGAAAGATTCTAAATAAAAGATCAAATATCAAATTCACAATATGGTGAAATGACGAGTATAAAGGAGAAAATGTCAATATAAATTCAAAATAAAATGAATAACAAAAATAATAGAACATGACTTGAGAGATGGTTCGGTATAGTGAGTAGAATGCTTGATTTAAAGTCAGGAAGATGAAATTCAAATCTAGCCTCAGACATGTATGGGCAGTGTGACAATATGAGATAATTGATCTCCTCTGTACCTGATCTTTTTCATCTACAAAATGATTAGGTTGTAACTAGATAGCTTCAAAGCTCCTTTCCACCTCAAAAAACTGATCTGATGAACCTCACATATATGACTTTAGAAACCCCTTCAAGGGACAAATCTGCCCAGTGTCTAAAGCATTTTACTAGTAAACATCAGCTCTAGATTTACCTGCTATTTATTGAGCCCAATGTGTAAACAAGGAAAGCATGGTTTTAGTCCTTACCAATTGGGATGATAGATATTATCCAGATATGTATGTACAGCAAAATAAGTCTTATGAAGGATGCAGGATTAGTCCCTCTTGTTATAATTATGGTTGAGAGGTTTTTTCTATTAAAGAAAGTTAAATAAGAGTCAGAACTGGTCTTTTCTGAGGCACCTGAAGTAAAATGTCTAATCCAAATGACCCTCATAAAGCAAATGATCCAATTGGAAATGGAGCAGGTCTTTGGATATAGGCTGTATCTCAATGAGCACAACTGCTTTGGCATACAGTGGGAGTGAGGTCATTTCTGAAATTACACTTCGAAATATATCAGATTACATTTTTCTGTTTCATAACTAGTAGCCACCATGGTCCTGATATTTTCAGGATACAATATGGTATATTGAATAAAGTGCTCGACTAGGAGTCAAGGGGACCTGGGTGCGATTGGTAGAGGAAGTGTGATTCCATGGAAAGAGATCTTAATTTGGAACCAGAGAGACTAGGTTAGGATCCTAGTTCTAGAGTCTGTGTGACCTTTGTGGGCAAATAATGTTGGGCCACATTTGAAAAAGAAGAAGATTGGATGGGATGAACTCTAAGACCTCTTCTAGCTGGAAATCAATGACACTAATCCCTCTTCAAACAATCACAATGTGATCAAGTTACTTAACCTTTCGGATACTCAGTCTTCTCATTTGTAAGATGCTAATAGTAATAGGTCCAACCACCCTAGGTAATTGTAAGGATCAAATGAGATTATTTGTTTGTGGGAATACATGTATGTAGATGTAGATATAGTCCCCAAAGTCATAGTGCTGTTTTAAGTTTTAACAACATAATGAGTATAAATGCTACACAACTAAAAAAAAATATTTGAAGGTTTAATTGTATTTCATATACTTAATTTTGTGAATTATAAAAATACATTTTAATTCATACTTAATTTTCTAAATGAGACTTTCTCAGATCAGCGAATTGGTAGGGTGGTCTTCTTTGACCACCCTGGTCATCTGATCGATCTCTACTAAACTTTTTCTTATGGGGACCATACAAAATTCTCACATATGCCTCAAAGCCTCATTATTTAGACAATCTTAGGGCTAAGATTACAAATGTAATCTTTCAGCAGTAGCTGATGAAAGTTTTTACAAAATTCAAAAGTTTACTGGAACACTATAAAGCATAAGATGATAGTAAGGTTGAAATTTTTTAAAGAAAAATTAATGTATTAAAATTTTAAATCATTTGACATTGGAAATGTTGCTAGTTATAGATTTGTAGTGCATATACTTCTGAAGTTTTTAAAACTTAAAACTGCAATAAGAATTAGGGGTACCCTATAAATGTGTATTTATGTATACACATCCATATGAAGCACTTTGAAAATTGAAGGAGATTTACAAAGATACTTTTTATTGTCCATATGTAAGAATCCAAACTAGGAATTCAATGCATTCCCAAGAAACATATTACTTCTTCTCTGAAATGTATAGCGGTTGAGTTATATTGAGTTGTTTCTAGGCTGACAAGATTGCCTTTAAGCATTGGAGTGTACCATATAGTCTGCTCTTGAGCTCTCTGCTCACCCACTTGCTCCATTTATGTGGAGTCAATTGTCCAATCAAGTAGCTTTTAAAGAGTTTGCCAGAGATGCCTTTTAATAGCTGAGTACCATTGACAACATCAGAAGGACTTGATTTATTTTTTTCTTTTGTTAAGGAAATCTCATGGAGGATAATGGTGGCATCAACATCTACCATCACATAATCACTTCTTTCCTAATGGATGGAATATTACCATAAATAGTTGTAGTATAAGCACACAAAATAAGGATGACAAAAGAATTTGCTTTTGCTTCCTATTCACAGAACTAAGAGGAAAGTCAGGAATAAGGAAGGCATTACCACCAATGCTCTACTACTCAAAACTTTTACTTGCTCTAAATAACATCTAGGATAAAATACAAAATCCTCAGCATGGAATTTAAGCCCTCTACAATATGGATTAACAATAACAACCACAACAATAATGATAACCTATAGAAGTGGAGGTTTGTGAAGGCATCTTTGAAAATGGTGCTTTGGATATGGCTTGGATTGAATACCAGTCCACAGTGGTGTGGCGTCCTGGCTACAGGCAGAAAAAGCAAAAGCCCACTTTTCAGAGTCTGACGGTTTCCAAGAGCAGAGTGCTTAACTCTAGCCATAGAGTTCTCTTCCTTCAAGACACAGTTTAAACATGACCTTCTATGTGAAGCCTTTCCCCATTCTTCCAATTGCCAGTGTTCTTTTTCTCATACCACCTTATATTTAACTACATCATGCTCATTTGAATTTATTCTCCTTATATTTATTCTATATATTTTCTATGTGTATTTATTGACATCACAATTAGAATGTGAGTGCTTTGAGAGTGGATTATTTCATTCTTTTTCTTTGTATGGCCGATGCTTAACAATACCTGACACACAGTAGGTAATTAATAAATGTTAGGTGATTAGTAGAGTGAGACTTCTTTTTTACCTATAAATGCCCAGCTGCATGGGTGGTGAGAGCAGGTTTTCACTAGCCCAATGTCCATCCATAAATATTTGCTCTTTGACACTTTCTTCCCTTTTCAGGACCCAGAGAATGTGTGCTAATCTCCAGATTCCACAGCACACAGTAACATTTATTGGACTGAGGAACCATATAAGTCAATCCCCTTGCCTGCATATATGGTGGCACCAAAACCAACCCTTCCATTGCTATATTTCTCTTTTAGCCTTGAAGAGAGTGTTTTAACCCAAACTCTTGGAAAAACTGCCTTTCTAAATGGGCCTATTTTACAAATGAACATGCAGAGATGTGGTATGATGTAATATCTAGAAAGCTTGCCTCAAGGTCATGAAGACCTGAGTCAAAGCTCTATCTCTGATACAAATTAGCTAGATGGTCCTGAGCAAGTCATTAAAACTCTTAGTGTCCCAGAATATTCAGGAAGGAAGGAAAGAAGGAAGGAAGGAAGGAAGGGAGGGAGGGAGTTGAGGAAATTGTAACCAAAAGGTAACTTACTTGCTCAAGGTTCGAATCTATACTGGAGTCTTGCAGACTCTAGACCTGGTGCTCTATCCACTGCACCACCTAGCGAAGACTATATGTTTCAAGAAAGCCTCTGCCTCGCTAAAGGGAATTTCTTCATTTATACCAGAGAAATCGTAGATCTGGCCCTCATCCCTATCCCTTATGCTTTTAGTTTGTGATACTTTAGAAATGGGATGAAAATAATTTAAAGCCATTCACATCTAACTGTAAAGTATCTTGAATATTTTTGTAGTGTCTTCTCTATAGTACTCTATGAAGGACCACACAATCAGTTAGGATGCAAGGTAGGGCTTTTTAACCCAGTACCTATGAACCTGTATGTATTGTGTGTATGTATATGTGTATACACACATGTACATAGGTGTCTGATGGTATCCTATACATAAATACATATGATATGCATGTGGGAGCATTGTGTATATATGTATAGGTTTGATAACTATATATATTAATATAATTTGTTTCCTTTATAATCATTTGTGGTTCAATAGCATATTACAGATCAAAGGAGTTTTATTTCACTTAAAAATGATACCTGCATTATATATATTTATTACTATAATAATTCTGAAATATCTAATACACATTTACCATGTCTTTTAGTTCCTTACTCCCCACACTCTACCTATCTCTGAATCTCTTTCTGTCTTTCTCTGTCTCTCTGTCTCTCTCTGTCTGTCTCTGTCTCTCTCTGTCTCTGTCTGTCTGTCCCTCTGTCTCTATCTCTCTCTGTCTCTGTCTCTCTGTCTTTCTCTCTCTCTCACTGTCTCTCTCATCTTAATTCATATCCCAGCATTTTCTTGTGAAACAATAAAGCATTGCTGACACCTCCTTGAACTGTGCCTGTGAGGTCTTCCAGAACATTGAGAAAGAATAGGTGACACCTCTGAAACCTTTTTTTTTTTTTTGCTATAAATAAGCTAGACAGTATTTTTAGGCCAAAGCTACCTTATGTGCAAAAGTGATGTAGCCCAGCCTAGGCACGTCCAGAAAAATAGGATGCTGAAATTAGAAGTGCACTCATTGTTTTACCACATAAATGGGCCATTTTTTCATCTTTTCAAATAAAATCATATGAAGTGGTGACCAACTTGACCCCTGTGCTACTTCCTTTTGGGCAAACATAAGACAAATTGACTCCTTGTTTTAAAATTATCTTTACAATGACAACATAATTGGTATTCTCAGGACACCTTTCCCTGATGCTGCCATAAGCATTCACATTAGAGTACAGCCCACTGGCAAAGCTCCCTAAATTAGCTCTTGATCTTGATCTAGACAGTGCCCACAGAGAAAATTCCTAAAGCAAGAAAATAATCCTGATACATTTTTGTCCTCCCTCCCTATATTTGCTCTTTGACACTTCCTTCCCTTTTCAGACCCCAGGGAATGTGTTCTAAACTCCTTCCATCAATTAATTTCCTTAATGAGCTATAAGTTTTAGGTTAAATTATAAGTCAAATAGTAACATTTTACATCACTGTCAATTACAATTGCAGGTGTGAAAAATATACTAAACCTGGTGTAGATAAATAGAGAAAGAAAATATGATTCCTACCTTTCAGGGAGCTTAAATTCTAATAGACCCAGAGACTTCTTGGCCCATGGACAGATTTCAAGGAGTCTTAATTCTCTGTCTAATCCTGCTTCTAACTGCATCTATCATGAATTTAGATAGGGAAAAATATTTTTTTAATTTTCACTGATTTCTAACTGAAATTTAGAATTTATTTCAAATATAAATGTAGGCAACAGGCATTATTCTAAGAGGATTTCCATAGACCATTAGAGCACAAAAAATTAAGAAAAAAAAGAATCCCTGAATTAACCCAATCCCCTTATTATACAAATGTGGAAAAAGAGGCCCCTTCACATTTTAGAAAAGATATGTCCATAAGAGGGAAACTAGGAGAGCACCCTTTACAATCCAGAAGGGATTTACCCAAGTCAGCACAGTGTCTGGCCCATAATAGTGCTTAATAAAGGTTTGTTGCCTGAATCACCTATTTAGTCCCCTGATTCCCAACCCAGGGCAGTTTCAGTTATACCAGAGAAGCACACATGAAATGGGTATAAGAACTCATACAACAGAGATATGAATGATATACCACATGCTGCTATCTGTTTAAATTAAATTAAGGGAATTCAGAATAGTGGAGGTGAGCCAGCAATGAGTTACCACTCATCCAAAGTACAATAGCTACTTTATCATCCTAAGTGATAATGACGGTGGTCATTACAGTTGCCTTTCAGGTTAAGGCTATGCCATGACTTCTCACAGAAAGAACAAACCACATCGTCTATACATACCAATGTGCTTTGAGTGATATGGTATATCACTCTGATATACAACTGATATACAACTGAAAGGCTCTGCTAGAGACATTTCAAATGGTTTTCAAGAGCTAACAAATTTTAAGTGTGAGCCTTTATACCTCAAAATCAGCAAATGCTACAAATCAATGATTGATTTATTATTTTTTTATTGTCTAGACAGTGAAGAAATGGTGAAGAAAGTGTTAATAAGTCAAGGTAAACTTAAAAGTGTACTATACATACATTTTTTTTCCAGAGGGCTGGTTGTTAAACATTTATCAATACACCCATGGCTGCAAGTAATGGAACACAACAGTTCTGAAGTATTATAATTAGCTCTCACCCAAAGAAGAATTAAAAAGGAGCATGGAGGGTTGGAAATGGCTACAATACATTATAAATGAGCTTGAACCACCATATCCTCTTAGCCTAAGTTTCCTCATCTGTATAATAACCTATTGGAGTGAATCGTCCCTGGGATCTCTTACAGTTCTAAATTTATAATCCCATGACTAGTTAACCACTAAAGTATCTTTAAATTATAAACATATCATCTCTCTATAAATTTAATGACTTGTACCACTATTTGTCTGTATACATGCATGTATATACATGTACATATACATGTATACATATGTTTATGTACGTATACACATAGATGTGAATACATATACATATGTGTGTATTTATTTAGTCTATACTTTCAAATAAATGAATAAACATTTATTAAGTACTTATTTCATGATGCAAGGATGGTTCATATGACTGCTTATTTTATACCTAGAATTTCTAGAGGCCAAAGATGAGTATCTTCCAACTGCCCTAAAGAAACTTCTTCAATGTATGCCAGTACAAGGCAAATTCTACCTCTTACTGCCAGTTTAACCTCCAAAATAAGATGCAGAAAACAAGATAAAACCTTCTCTTTGATTCCTGACCTACATGTCCTGCTGAGACAGTCCTTTGCACACAGAGGAGTGGTACCCTCTATGTAGTGATGAACATTCCCATACCTGGTCACACCTTTCATGTTGCCCAGTGATTCTAAAATCCTGTAGATCATCATTCAAACTCCACTTCACACTCCCTGCCATCCAATTCCTCATTCCCATCTCCCTCAACTCTCCCATCCCAAAGTTTCAACCTAATTCTCCACAGCACTTCCACTGTGCCCTCTGGAATGCCTATTCCATAGGCAATAAACCCGCCTTCATCTTAAATCTTTTCCTCTCCTGTGGGGAGCCAAAGAGGCCTGATCCAGGACTCAGATAATTACCTTGATAGCAGTGGACTTTAATATCGAAGACCACTTTGAGATGTGACTTTTTGTTAAGTTAGCTCCTGAGTTCTTTGTTATAGGTTACACTTATAAGGATGTTACTTGAGTTCTGAGATCAAAAAGCTATACCCCAAGATTTTAGTTATTGAGGGCAAAAATATTTGATTCAGCACTCAGGTATCTTTGGGTGATCAACTCTAAACGTGATGTCTTTTTAGGACGGCAGCTTTGGCTTTTAAGTTTGCTCTCAATTGTATCTTTTTATGACTGTGGCTGCATTAGCAGGTACCTGAGGCCTAGATCAAAGGTCTTACCCTAAGACTTTAGTCTCCTAGATAACAAATCCTTATCAAATTACCTATTCTGTGCTACTTCCAGGACATAACAGACTAAAATAATGATAGGAATACTTGAGTCCCCTTCTTTTGTCTCTTTTGCTCTATAAAAACCTTGTAATAAGAATCAATAAATGGAGTTCATCCTTCTTCCTTGAACTACCCACATGGCCTGGTCATTTCTTATTCATATCTCCAAATCATGCTAAGTGCTGCACACTGAGCAGCCCACGGCACTCTCCCATTCCTTCCATCTATTAGCTCTTACTAAAACTTGATTTTCCACTAATGCCACAGCCTCCCTCACCACCCTTTTCAGTACAGGCTACAAATTCACTCATTCAGTCAAGGTAGGTGAGTTAGAACACTCCTTACTCTCCACTGCCACCTTCAGGTTTTCCCCCTTCCTCCATCATTCAGTAAATTCTCTGCGTTTAAAGGCCAATGCTATTCATATCTACCACCCCATAATCCCCTATGGGTATTTGTCCTGTGAAGTTTGGATTTAGTCCAAGGGACACACTTGAGGACCTAGAGGACCACATGGGGCCTTAAGGGCTCAGGTCCTCCACCCCTTCCCTAAACCCACCTTTGCCCTAAACCCTCCCTCCCTAAAACCTATTATCTCTTTTAGTGTAGAGGGCAACACCATCCTCCCAGTCCCTCAGGTTTGCAACATAGGAGTTCTCCTGGATTCCTCACTATCTCCTACACTCTGTACAAGCTGTTGTTAATTTTAATGTGATATTTAATATAACATAATGATAATTTAATGTGATAATTAATTATGATGTATAATATGTGATATTATATGTATATATAAATATAATTTGATATTATGATATAATATAATGTGATAATTAAATATGATAATTTAATGTGATATTTCTCATAGATGGCCTCTGCTCCCTGACCCTGCCGCCACACTGGTCCAGGTCATTATCACCTCATGCCTAATTTATTGCAATAACCTGCCAGTGGTCTGGCTGCCTCAAGTCTCTCCCCAATCTAATCCATTCACCACTGAGCCAATAAAGAAATTGTTTTCCTAAAGCGTATGTCTATTCATGCCACCAATACTCATACACACTCAGTAAATTCCAATGATTTTCTGTTGCTTCTAGGATAAGATACAAAACACTCTATTTGGTGTTCAAAGTCTTTCGTAATCCAACCCCCTCCTGCCTTTCTAGTTTTCTCCACTCCCCTATATTTACTGTTTGATCCAGTGACAATGGCCTGAGTATTCCACAAATAAGACACTCCATCTCTCGGCCCAGAGCATTCTCTCTGGCTGCTCTCTATGCCTGGAATAATCTCCCTCCTCTGCTGTGACTACTGACCTCCATGGCTTCCTTTAATTAAATTTAATTCCCAATTAAATTTTACCTTCTTCACCAAGCCTTTGGCAAAGCCACTTAACTCCAGTGCCTTCCCTCTCTTATTTAGCTTTTATTTATCCTGCACATGCCATGCTTTTTATCTTCCTCCATTAGAGGGTAAGCTCCTGGAGAACAAATGTTGTCTTTTGCCTCTTTTTGCATCCCCAGAATTTATCACAGTGCCTGTCATGTGATAGACATTTAAAATATGTTTATTGATTGATTGATAATACATGACATCATTCACTTTCTAGCAGTCAGAACTATCCCCAAAATAGAATGGCTTACCTTGGAAGGTAGTGAATTTCTTATCACTGAAGGCCTCCACGTAGAGATTGGATGACCCCCCACTTTAGATATTGTAAAGAATATTTCTATCCAAGTATACTTTAGATTATATGATTAATCTGAGGTCTCTTCCACCTGCAAAAGTCTATGATTAAGTTACATCCAGGGATCTGCCCAGAGACAGCTTAAGCCAGCTGGGGAGGCAAGCCAATTGTTAAGTTTTCAGTGGGAACATTTATGCCTCAAAAATTATCAGATTACAAATATGGTCTGGTCTATTGACTTTTTGATTGTCCAGACTTAAGAAAACAATGAAGAAAATGTTAATACTGCAGATTAAATTAACTGAAGTATTTTCTATAGAGTCCATTGTTAAATATTTATCAACATACTTCTATTGTTATTTGAATTTGAAAATCTGACCATTCAAACATCTTTTTATTTTAAATGAATTATTTAGGTTGTTCACATTCAAAGAGCTGGGAGATCCTCATTTTGTCTTCCTAGTCACAGACAAAATGTGATTTTTTAAAAATCCTGTGTGGCTATCTTTTCTTCTTGGCTTGAAAATGCATTCCTCTCTAAATTTTGCACTGTAGGCTCTAATGCAATATGCAACTGTCTCCTGTCAGAGAGATTGAAAGCAGTTTTTTACCGTAATCAGACAGAGAGGGGAGCTTGCCAATCAGCACATTTCTGAAGGAGAAATGAGAGCCAGTTAATCTATAACCCCTCAGTCTTTTCACCTTCACATTTACTTTGCCTCTGATCCCAGAAAATTATAATTTAGTGGATCAAGCTGGAATGTTCGGGGGCCCTTGATCCAGCAGGGCAAAGCAGGCTTTATGTTCTTTGGAAGACCAGGGACCAGCACCTAAATGACCCCAGCAGAGGAAGAACAGATGTCTGCAGTTTATTTTCCCTGATTGACTTTTAATTGAATTTGCATAGAGCACTATTTATCTTCACCTGATCACATTAGAGAGCTTGGGCTTACCATACAAACCAAGTGGCAGAGCTTGGGATGGGTGACAAATGCCGGGGAAGTTAAGTCTGGGCAAAGGGAAAAGAGAGAAAACTTGTTCTACATGTGAATATTATTTAAACTCTCAACTTCCTGGGACTTGAAGTGAAGAGGGATTTTCAGTGACATTTTCTCCCTCTTGTTGACTTTTGCCCCAACCCATTGAAACTGGGAAATTCTGAAGTTAACATGGACATAGACATTCAGTTACTCATCATGCTAACACGTACCAGTACCAAAATCAATAAATCATCAGAAAAAAACTGTTACTTTGCCAGATGAATACTATTTCTTCCCTCACTTTATTCCCACAGTAACTTCGAATTTAATCTTCTTCAGTCATTTATTAAGTTCATAATATTTGCCATGTGCTATGCTATGTTGGTGATACTGGAGAGAAAAAAGTCCATGGCCTAGAAGAACTGACATTCAAGTTCAAGAGATAAACATGAAAAATAAGTAGGTACATGCAAAAATGATGTGGACTTATCATGTGCCTGGCACATAGCAGGTGTTTGGTAAATGTTTACTGATTGATGAACTGAGACAGAGTAGAGAGAAGGCAGTCTCAAAAGGGAAGACTTTAACAAGTAAGGGACCTAGAGAGATGTCCTTTTGGTCAGATTTGAACTGATTCTTTGAGGGAACTAAGGCAGAAATGACAAAGAACATTGAAAGCAAGAGGCTTGGTTGTTGTCCTTCATTTGGGAAGTGGAACGAAGTAACATCTCTATGTTGGGGTCTAGGTACCATGTGTCCAACTGTGGCTGATCAGACCAATGTAAGCTCAAAAGGCTCTACCAGAGGTCAGGCCCAAATAGTTCAAAGCATGAGGAACAGTCAGTGTAAAGGTGCACGGATAATAGGTAGAGTGTCATATATATGAAAAAGTAAGTGATAATAATAATTGGTATTATTATTATTAACAGTGCTATAGCTATGTGCCAGGCACTGTGCTAAGTGCTTTACAATTATTAGCTCATTTGATTGTCACAACAACCCTGAAGAGGAGACATGATTATTACCCCCATTTTATCAGTGAAGTATTGAGACAGACAAAGGTTAAGTGACTTGCCCAGGGCCACACAACATTTCTCAGACTGAACATGAACTCGGGTGTTCTTGACTCCTGTTCCAGTGCCTGATCCACTATACCAGTTAGTCGACAGGACAGAGCAACTAGAATGTGGAGTATGGGGAGGGCACTAAAGTATAAGAAGACTGGAAAAGAGGGAAGAGGCAAGGCTGTAAACAGTTCAAACTGCCAAAGAGAGAAAAATATATAATAGAAAGTCATTGGAGCTGATTCAGTAAGGGGACGACATGGTCAGATCTGAACCTTATGAAAGTTATTTTGGCAGATTAATGGAAAATGGATTGGAATGGGAAGATATATGAGGCAGAAGAGCAATTAGAAGATTACTGTCCTAGTAATTGTCTAGGTAGGAGATGATGAGGTCCTCGACTAAAATGGTGGCTGTAGATACAATCTAGTGATAATTAATAGAAACTGAGATTTGTCTCCAGATTGGATATAAAGAGTGGGGAAGAGTGAGGAACCAAGGGTACTCCAAAGCGGGAAGCCTGTGTACTTGAAATAATGGTGATGCTTTCAACAGTAATAGGAATGTGGAAGAGGGGAGGGCTTGAGGGGGAAGATAAAGAATCGTTTGGGATGTAATCATTTTGAGATGCCTCAAACAAATGTAGCTCAAGATATCCAAAATGTGACGTAAAACTAGAGTTTTGGAAAGTTCATTAGGTCTAGAAACGTCAATCTGGGAATTACCGGCATAGAAAAAATAATTGAATCCATGGAGCTGGTTTAAAAAACAAATGAGATAGTATAGAGGGGGAAATAGAAGGAAAAAAGAGTTCAGGACAACCCTTGGGGAACATCTAGAATTAGAGGGCATGTCCTCAATGATGATCCAGCAAAGGATCTGTATGGACATATAATGGTGTAGAGGCAAGACCAGATGACTATGGAAGTCCTTCCAACTTTAAAATTGTGCCATCTCTGATTCTTTGAATGGGTATTGATACTGATCACATCATGGCTTTATTTATGTGTAACAAGGGTTACATTATCTCTATGCCCTCTACAATGATATGTGAGTCCTGTATCTCTTTCATTCCTCCAGAAAAGCTGAGACAAGAGGAAGACAGACAAAGAGCAGCGTACTTTGGGACATAAACTATGCAAGTCAGAGGCTTGTTTAATTCCTGAAAAGGAGGAATGGAAATGGGAAAATTCTCTCTTTGTCCATCATTCACTTCACTCCCTCTTATCAATGGAGATGAATAAACTGCAGAGGGCAACTAAAGTTCAATGAGACCCAATGAGTCCAGTCTTGCCAAGATGCAGCCCAGGACCCAATGCAATATTTCATTAGCTCTCAGTCGGTGACAGAGACAGATGAGTAAGGGAAAGCTTCTTGGGAAGGAACCAAGGTTCAAGGCCCTATGTTTTCTCACTGATCTGGATATTAACCCTTTAGAAGGTCATGAGTAGTAAAGCACATCTGCCTCCAGAATTGAAAAGACTAGACTGGATTACCTTTGGAAAACTGTTCAACCCTTTCAAGGGTTATAAGTTACTTAGAAGATATCAATGCTGAGCATAGGATGCTAATGATAGAAGGAAATAGATCACCTCTCTCTCTCTCTTTCTTTATAGATAAAGATGAGTCCCAGAGAAAGGGAGTATCTTGCCCAGAATCCCTATGGCAGTAAATAGCCAAGTTAGGTTTGGAAACTAGGCCCTCTGACTCCAAATCATTCCATGCTACTAAAAACTTGCAATTTTAGGTGGAAAAACAGAAGCTGATTATGTAAGCAGTCACAGTTTCCTGCCACCCACTTCCTTCCCAGTCTAAGCTATTGGACAGAGTTAGATATCACTCATTTGTTTGAAATTTTAGGTATCATAGTTGTCAGTCTCTGCCCCTCTGTCAATAAATGTCTTGGCTTGATGCAATCTGTTTTGTTTGCCTCTTCTTATCTGTTTAGTGGATCATATAGGTGTGTGAGTCTGGAACAACAGGATTCACTGATAGGTTATTAAGATCAGAGGTGCTTATATGGACTAACATGAGATTTGAGGATTCCTTAAACTATTTTTCAGCACTGCTCTGGAGAGACAGGAACACTGTCATTGCTCACCTTTTTCTTAAGAATCCTGGTGACTGATTCCCATTCTAGAAAGTATGGAGGAGGAGGATTTAAATTGTCCCCCAAACTCGTACCTTGGTACAGCTAATTGCAACAATTTAGAGGGGCTGGAATCCCTTCTCTGCAGTTCCATTGACTGGATGGCAAAGTCGGTTTTAAGGAAGTCGCTGTTGAAAAGGAAATGTGCCAGGTCATTCTGATCTCTCAGGTCCACTGGAAATTTGCTAGTCTCTGAAGAGATGCTGTCTGGAAAGGCTTAATAGCAAAGGCATTTGGAGAAAGATAATAGCTCGGAGGCTTCTCTTCAAATCTATAAACAGAAAACCCATTAAATGAATAGCCAGTGGAAACTATCAAAACAGACGTGCAGAATCTCTCATCTTTAAAGTAGACAATTTTCCCCCCCAAATAATATGAATGCATTCAGAGCCAACAGTAAATCCTTAAGGATGTTATGGTCTTTCATTGTTATGAATGACCCCTCCATCTCTTCTCTATTCCATTTAAATATGCTTTTTAGAGTTTCTAATAGTTTCTATACACAGTCATCCAACAGGTTCATCAGATGAAATTCCAAAATCACAGAATCCAAGAATTTTAGAGCTGGCAGGAACCTCAGATGCCATCTATGGTAATCCCACTCAGACACTAAAGGAAGAACCAGTATAACAAAAAAAAACCCAGTATAACAAAAACATCTTCCCAGAGACCTCCAAATAGGGGAAACACACTACTTTTTGAGACATCCTGGTCCACTACTAGACATTTTAAATTGTAAGAATTAGTGGGACTACCCTGAAATTGTACATAATCATTGATATTAGTTTAGTACTCTAAAATGCTAAAGTGCTTTCATTCTCTTTATCACTCTTGAGATTCACAGTGAGAACGTTAGGATGGTGATTGTTATAGCAAGTTTATATGTGTGGAAACTGAGGATCAAGGAGGCTAATTGGCTTGTCAAAGGCCACGTAAAGAAATGATAGAGGCAAGACTTAAACCCAAATACCCTTAATCAAAATCTAATACTCTACATATGGATTCCCTTACATGCATGCTCATATTCTTTTTTAAATCTTTTATGGATATCCTTTGTTTTTGTATCCCCTTCATATCCTGTTGTATTCTGTTCCCCTCCCCACTGCAGAGTTATCACTTCTAGGAAGGAATATGTATTTATGCCCACATTTATTTCCTTGGTGCCTGATATTTCCAGTCAAGACCCTGAAGGCAGCTCAATTTATTCCTCCTTAAATCAAGCAGTCCATTCAGGCTGTGTCGGGGATACAGTATATTCATAGGGATCCATTCAGGTAGCACTGCCAGGGTAAACTCATTCCAACCAATATAGGATATATACCATATATTCATAAAAGACAACTTGCCCTGCAGAAACAAATTGGATTTCATTCCAGGTTGTCTATTTTCAATCTGTTCTTGCTCTAAAACTAATATTCTGCTTTTTAGTAACACATTTTCACTTAGGTTGGAGTCTTCACTTCTTTTCCCAAGATGGGCACATTTAATTGAGCCAGGAATTATTTTCAGAAACCAATGAGCAGCCTCAGGCCACACAATTGTGTGTTATCTGAGTTACCCATATATCAGTTGAGCTTTGGCTTCTGACAAAAGAGAGTTAAGTACACTTTGGGAGGGGGGACTTCATCACAAAATTCTGCTGTGTCTGGTTCATGCCACCCCAAAATTCTCAGTACCCCCTCAAGTAATCAGGTTAATACATCAAATACATGTCATATTTTTTCTTAACACATACACACACACAGACACACACACAAATACTTGAGTCCATTGACCTTTAGTCAACCTTCCTATCTATTAGGTCCCACCTTCCCCAGGGACCTATAGAGTATACACAACTTACGGTATTCACAAAGGAATAGGTTGAAGATACCTTTAGTATACTTGCTTCTCTGAGGTCCTGCATTTCTCTAATACTTAAGGGCAAGGCCTATGGGTTTTCTCCCCCTCAAGCAATGGCCCTGGTAGTTTTAATTAAAGGACTTGAGAATATTTATCCTATGGCAGAGAAAATGTCAGGATACATGATAGTTCTAAAAGGGTTTCTTACTTTTATTTCAACATAGGAATAATATTAAAAAGTAACAGACCAGACCAGGACAAAGGCAAAAGAGCAAGAGAATTTAAAAGAAATTTTTTAAAGTAGCAATTGTGAAGATAATTAGGTAAGCTTTGACTTTTTTTTTCCTTTGGAGAGGACAGAGACTAAATTTCAGAAGGGGTGGCTAAGTGGCACAGTGGATAGAGCACTGAGCCCGGAGTCAGAAACATAGTTCAAATGTAACCTCAGACATGTGCTAGTTGTGTGACCCTGAACAAGTTGCTTAAACCCTGCCTAAAACCAGAGAAAAAATGACAAAACATTCGCTTCCCAGATAACACACATGAGGCCCTGGAGTTTGGGGATTCCAGCCTCTAACAGGTTCACTCTTGAATTGGTCAGACAGGTGGACACCTTTGGAGGGGTTAATAATCAGCTTTATTCTAGTCTAGTCTTCTCAGAGGAAGCTGCTGATAATGGGAATATAAACTCCTACAGCATTCCCTAACGACCCTTCTCACAGAGGCCGGCAAGAAGAGGGAGCAACTACCCCTGCATCTCAATGGGGTCAATTAAGACAAGGACAGCTTGTTCACTCCCCTAAAACTCCTCAAGCCTTGTTGGGGACTGGCCAAGGAACACACAGATTCCACTATGCATTCCCCATGGTTTCCCCACTCACTGACCAATGCCCACTTGTTTTATAGGGCAACAAACAAAAAGGCTTCTTGCCAACACTAAGCTCACAGGTTAACTTTAGCAATATCATCATTCTGTGCAAACATGGTAAATATCAATTAAGTCACCCCATATCTCATGGTGCAGTCTCAGTAGATCTGTCTATCTGTCTGTCACTATGATTCTAGGAATTACTATCTAGAATCCCTGGGGCTATTTGGGGAGTTATTATCTAACACCTGGAAACTAGATATTGCCATGGCCATGGATCCTGAGAAACTCAACTCTAAAAAGGATAACAATCCTCCTTACATATGCCACTCCAAGATCTTTGCCGAGGAAACCCCATGGACAGTTCATCCATGGAGTCACATGGAGCTAGACACAATTGAACAACACAACAACAACAACCATTTTTTGGAGGCCTTTACCAGTCAAAAAGAAGAGTAAGATGGGAAAAGGAAAGGACTTGAGCTGATGGAGAAAAATTCAAGGATAACAATGTTCTTAAATAGAAAGATTTGGAGAGAAGTGGAATGAGTATGAAGAGAAGAAAATGGAGAACTCAAAGAGGAAAAAGATAAAAGCAAATAAAAACTTAATTAAAGTAGTAGTTTGTTGGGGTTTTGTTTATTTTTTAATAAGACACATAGGGCATCTAGGTGGTGCAGTGAATAGAGCACTGATTCTGGAGTCAGTAGGACCTGAGTTCAAATCCAGCCTCAAACACTTAACACAAAACTAGCCGTGTGATCTTGGGCAAGTCACTTAACCCCAATTGCCCTCCAAAAAGAACAAAAGTAAAATACATAGGCTAAGTTGGCAAGAAAAGGCATGAGGTCAGTAATTAAAGGAAAACTAATTTAAATGTACCTGTCAAGGTGCTAATGAGGAAAGATAGAGAATGACTGCTCCAAAATTGAAGTTCCACACTAGCAGTTAGCCAAAGCATCTCTCCAGGAAGGCTACTAGCCAGAATGACAAAGACTGAGGGGCTTACTTCCAGTAAGCATGCAGAGAAGGCAAAAATTTGTAGAGCCATGTTTAGAATGTGCAAATGTTTATATCTTTGCCACAGAAAGTCACTGTTATCTATGTTCATAATGTATGGGCCTCCTGGAACACCTTTCTTTTCCTTAAGGTATAAGGGACAAGGAAGCGTTTTTATTTTTCAACAATATAGAAGAATGCTTAAGTGTGAAAATAAATCAGAAAAATTACCTGATAAGGTAGAGGGGAATCTTGATCTGTATCAGGAGATTGAGTTAGAAGAATGTCATGCATAGGAGGAAGGGGGAAAAAGAAGTTGCTCTCCACATTAGAACTAAGTCACAGATGAGACATTACCCAAAGTTGAGAGAGTCGGAGGCCCTAAGGAGGGGGCATTAGTTTTTCCTTGAAGTAATAATGATATGGGCCTATAGAAGTACAATGATGGTGGGAGACCATCGAAAAGATTCAAAGGAAGAAAAGGAGAGCAGTAGGGTCACTCTACAATGATCAAATAAGAATACAGTACACTTATGGAATTTGAAGATGGAAAACAAAGGAGAGAAGAAAACAAGTCTTCATTAAGCACCAGCCATGTGGCGCGCCCTGTACCAAATGCTTTACAAATATTATTTCATTTGACCTTCACAACAACCTTGGGAGGTGAGTGCTATTATTATTCCCATATTGCAGCTGAAGAAGCTGAAGCATACAGAGGTAAAGTGACTTTCTAGGGTCACAGAGATGGAAGTGTCTGAGACCAGATCTGAACTCAATTCGTCCTAACTAGAGGTTTAATGATCTACCTACTGTGCCACCTTTTATGAAAGACAAGAAGAATATTTCAAACATGGAATCAAAATTCAAAGATCATGACAGACTAGAAGATAGGGCCAAATCTAATAAGATGACAGCTGATTCACAAGAAAGACTTTGGATTTTTCTCTCATCTAAGGTTCTATGTGAGACAAAAGTCAGATCCTTTCTGACCATCCCAGGTAGGGGTATAAACTGGGGAGATTTTGTGAGAGACCCCCCCAAAAAATACCCAGACCTGCCATATCAGGAATTAGAGCCCAACTGACACCTGGATTGCACAAACAACCCACTACTGTATGGACCAAAGCCTCTAGTTAATTTCTGAAAGTTACTCCTGACTGAATTAACTATGAAATGATCAAAGCCCAAACCTAAAATTAAAAAATAGGGTTACTAAAAAGATAATATTAGAATAAAATAAGAATAGGTTGAAAACAGACAGTTTGGAATCAGTTTCACAATTTTGCCAGTCAAGAAGGGCATAGACATTCATTTATATTTGAATGGTTAAACAATTCATTGGACCACAAGTAGACTACAAGGTAAATATAAGTCAACAGTATTGCATGATGGGGCAGCTAGGTGCTACAGTGGATAGAGTGCTAGACCTGAAGTCAAGAAGCTCATCTTCCTTAAATCTGATCTCAGATACTTAGTAGTTGTGTGACCCTGGGCAAGTCACTTAAACCTTTTGCCTCAGTTCCTCACCTGAGCTGGACAAGAAAACTACCCCAGTATCTTCACCAAAAAAAAAAAATCCCCTAATGGGTTTACTAAGAATTGGACACATTTGAAATGACTGAATAGCAACAACAAAAATTGTATGAGAGCCAGAAAAACTGATGAAATTTCTTATTACATTAGGACACATAGTGAGACCAGGTATAGGAAAATGATAGTCACATTACAGTGCCTTGGTCAGACTCAGTCTAATATAGTTCCTTCAGCTCTTAGAGACACTTAGGAGATTGTGAGTTAGAAGAGTGTCATACTTAAGAGGAAGAGGAAAAAAGAAGTTGCACTCAGCATTAGTGCTAAGTTACAGATGAGATATTACCCAAAGATGAGAGAGTTCCAGAGAAGAAATGCAACCTATCGGATTGACAAAGACTACAAAGAAAAAGAGTTATTTGTTGGAGTGGCTATGGGAAGATAAGTATATTAATGTTCTGTGATGTGGTGATGGTGATGGTGATGCTGTGAATCAGTCTAATAATTCTGGAAACTAATTTGTAAGAATACTTCAAAAGTTCCCAAACTGGAAAAACCCAGAGAAGAATCACAGGACTGCCCCTTAAACGGTTTACGAAAAGTTAAGGGATTCATCTATGAGTCAATTATTGGCTATGTTTTGACTTTTTCTTGACTTAAATAAAATGTCTGTCTGACTTCTTTCAATGAAATTGATAGTTTTATCCCAGTCCTTGAAAGTTGTGTGGGAGAGATAGTGCACTGACTTTGGTTGGTTCCAGTGGACCAAACAAGGAGTTGTAGATGAAATTTTCAAAGAGTTGAATTCAAGTCTACATTAGGTTACACAATTTCTGAGTTCTTTTATGCGTCTGATATTGTTAACACATTCCTTCTACCATCATATGTGCAGGGAATCCCAGGAAAAATTATAGCAATTCCTTGGTCTCTCTGGGTAAGGTGAATTTATAACAACAATACAATCAGGTTATAGGAAAATCAATTAACAAGTAGTTATTAAGCTCCTATCATATCCTAAGTACTCCGCTGGATGCTAGGGATATAATTACAAAGAATAAAACAAACTTTAAATGCAAGTAGCTTAAATTCAAATGGTGGAGGCAAGAACATATAAAAATATATAGTAAAAATGTAGTTATATACAAAGCAGTTAAATATAAAATAGCTAAAAGGGGATTGTATTAGTTGTGAGGAAGAGGAAGATAATAAAAGCTTCATCCATAAGTCATTCACTTTGTCTGGATTGGCACCATGAAAAATTCTCATCACCCCTTCTTCCACAGTAGAGAATCTTGGTCCATGCAGGGCCAGGTCTCCCTCATTTACAGCATCATATCTAGCAAGGCACGGCAAATATATGTGAAGAACATTGGGTCTTCTCTCTGATTTGCAAATCATAAAGTGCAATATAAATTCTAATTATTATTACTATTATGTGTTACTATTATGATGACAACCATAACAATAACTACTATTACAACTACTGCTGCTGCTGCTGTTTATACTTCTTCTACAACTACTTATACCCTCTTATTCTCAAAGGGTAAATGAGGAGCCCATTATGTACTTCATAGATGAGTCCTAAGGCTTTAATGAATTCAAGTTTGAAAAACCCTTTGTGTCCTTGGGCAAAAGGTTTCCCTGAGCTCTAAGTGTTCTGGCATTAAGATAAAAAATAGACATTAAGATAAACAAAGGCTACTTGGCTCTTTTGGTAAAACACAGTCACACACACACACACATACACACACATACACTAATACTCAGATCTCTGATACCTCTTTTTTATGTGACTTTTCTATCGTCCAAATTCCTATAATTTCAAGAGTTGTCATTCATCTCCCAAGGCCCTCTCAAAATAATTGAAATCCCTAGTGGAAGTAGCCAATGCTAGGCTTTTATCTATTGACCCATCCTCAAAAGTAAAGGCCTTTGGTCTGACAAGCAGCCTCCAAATCATCTTCTTCACTGAGAATCAGTGAAGCATTGCATCGCCAAGGGGTGGGCAGGGCAGAGGCAGAGAACAAGATTGAAATAATGAGCCTCAAATCTTGTAGGAAAAGTCCTAGTTGACCATTCAGCCAGACACAGACACATTTTCCCTCCAAACCCATCTTTTGGGAATAAAGTGGACTAGAAGCCATGCCAACTACAAAATTAAAGGAATACTCACAAGGAACCACACTGACTACATTGGGGCATTCAACTCCATTTATAGTAGTTAAATATCAACAAAGCTGTTGGCTTGGCTCTTTGAAAGGGGCATTTACCCTTGGGGAGTCATTGTTATCATGATCAACAATCCATAACAGCTAATGACTTGGGACCTTCTTCCCATAGGGCATCTGTTTTGGAGTCAGAAAACCTGCTTTTACATCCCACCATTGCTTCTTATTAGTTAAATAAATATGGGGAAGACATTTCCTGTCTCTGGATTTCAGTTTCCTAATTTATAAAATGAAAAGATTGGACTGAAAATCCAAGTTGAATAAAGTCATTTTCAATTAGTTATGCTATTGTTCAATATTTGGGTTTCAAAGTTGCCCATGACCTGAAGCCATTCTCTCCATCCAACTACTGACTTTGAATTTCCAATGCTCACTTCCTAATAGGATTAATGAGATACAGGGCCATGGACCTCTTTCCTCAGAAACAAAGCTTCATCTCCTATCTTTGTGCCTTTGCACTGATCATACCACATGTCTAGAATGGATTACTGCTTAACCTCTGCCTCATAACATTCATATCAAGGCCAGTTGGCAAAGTGGATAGAGTGACAGTCCTAGAGTCAGGAAGATCTGAATTCAAATCCAGCTTCAGACACTTACTAGCTCTGTGACCTTGGGCAAGGTACTTAACCATCCATTTCCTCAGCTGTAAATGAGCAGGAAAAGGAAATATCAAAACCACTCCTGGGGTTTTTGCCAAGAAAACCCCAAATGGGTTAACAGGGTCAAACGCAACTGAATAACAACTTCTTTTAATATTGAGCTCAAGCACTACCTTTTTCATGAAGCCTTTCATTAGTGTCTTTGGATTTAACTACTTTATATATCGCTACAGTTATTCATTTAATATTTCAATCTATAGATCTCCATATGTACTTGCTGCCTCTTCTATTCTAAGTTCCTCGAAAGTAGGAGTTGTTCTATTCTTTTCATTTTATATCCTAAGTACCTAGGACAGTACCTGGCTTGTAAAGTTACTTAGTAAATTCTTTCTAATTTATTGATTCCATCATTCGCTGGGAATGTCAGGACAAACTAATGCCATTGCTATTTCTGCCATTGTTACTTCAGGCTCACTCTATTCTTTTTTGTTTTGTTTTGATTTTTGCTTTTTGGAGGGCAATTGGGGTTAAGTGACTTGCCCAAAGTCACATGGCTGGTAAGTGTGTTAAACGTCAGAGGCCGGATTTGAACTTAGGACCTCCTAACTCCAGGGCTGGTGCTCTATTCACTGTGCCACCGAGCTGCCCCTATTCTTTGCTATCAATAGAAATGACTGGTATTTTTTTGTTATCTTTGTTGCTGATTAATGTAAAAGTATAATCTTAAACAGGTGATGCTTTACAGAAATAGATTGCTGCTTTAGTGAGATGCACATCCAATGTCTGCAAAATATTTTTGGATATTTCAAAGTAAGGTGACATTTTTTCACACACAAAAGTCTCTCTCTCACACACACACACACCTTAAATTTTGCTTGAGCTCACCTATTGGAGCATGGTGACAATATTCTCATGGATATTTACCAGTTACAATCATTCCCAGTGTCTGCCAAGTCTACATACAACATGAAAGATAGTGTCTGCCCTTGTCTTTATTCTAAATATTTATCCCATCATTCAAATACTCTTGACTATTGTGTGTGTTTCTACTGAATGGAAAAAAAACAACAACACCAAGTGGGACAAAATCAAGCAGCACATGCTTCTTAAACACATTCTATGTCTCAAGTTCTGGGCTAAGTGTTGGTAATTCAAAGACCTAAATGTAAAAGTGACTGACTTTCAAGGAGTTTACATTCTGAGACTTAAAAGATAAAAGGGTGGTGATGGGACAGGGAAAAGCCTGTCAGTTCTAGTAGCTCAGACAGACTAGTGTCTTATATAATCATACTGAAGCTAGGACTATCTTAGTGAATATCTGATTCATGCCTCCATTAGTCAATGTGAACTCAAATGCCCTCAAGTAGATGCATATTCATCTGAGTAGCCAGTATCTATTCTTTTCTATTATAGGAAGTCAGTTGGAATCATCATATGCCCACTCTTCAATGGAATTCAATTATTCTATTGTATAACTATAATATACAGTGTGATCTAAGTGTATCAGATAAGAACAAAATTCACTTTGATTTCTGAAAAGGGAGAGTTCTTTCTTAATTTAGGTGGCAGGGCAAGGCTTCATGGAGTCCATATTTAAGTTGAACTTTAAAGGTTGTTTAGGAATTTAATAGTTAAACAGGCACCCAAATGATACTTCAAGTATAAAGAATAGTGTGAAGAGAAGCCTGGAGTAATGAAAGCTCGGGTGTAATTACATATATATGTGTATTGATATAGAATGTTCTCCAGATAAAAAATATCCAATGTGTCTTCTGACTCAAATTGCTCGCTCCCAGTGGGGCAGAGAACAGAGAATAGCTTAGTCATTTAAAAGAAAATAGGGTACTTTGGGAAATAATGAGATCCACTTCATTTGTGGTCCTCAAGAGAAAGTTGGACATCCATTGTTGAGGTTGTTTTAGGAGGAATTCAGGAACGTGTTGGAATCACATATGTAGAAGGATCTCTGGGATCCCCTCAAGTTCTGGTATTATGGAGTTTTGTACTCATTAACAACATATTCCCAAAGGGCAGGCACTACACTTAAATGTCTTTTGTTTAACACCTCATGTACGCATTTAGTGAATGTTATTTATATGTTGCTGCTATCACACATGACTTATTCTTTTCATGACAAGTGATTTTTTTCCACATCTGATCACATAAGATTTTATTTCCCTCACATACCGATCATTTAATTTACACATACATGAGTATAGATAATTAAACCATAGCTTGGTTTTATGTGTGTGTGATGCACATATATGCAGAGAGTGAGAAAGCAAGAGATCAAGAGTGGGAGCTAAAGCAAGAGTGTATATATGTGTGTGTAAGTATGTGTGTGTGTGTGTGAGAGAGAGAGAGTATGTGTGTGTGAAAGAGAGAGAGTGTGTGTGTAAGTGTATGTGTGAGAGAGAGAGTGAGTGTGTATGTGAGAGAGTGTGTATGTGTGTGTGAGAGAGAGAGAGAGTGTGTGTGTGTATGTGTGTGTGTGTGAGAGAGAGAGAGAGAGAGACAGAGAGAGAGAGAGACAGAGAGAGAGAGAGACAGAGAGAGAGGTTAATGACTTTGTACAACTCTGCCTCACTTAAATCCAATTCACATGCAAGTCAAGACATTGCTCCATGATGTCATCGGTCATCTTTGAAAATGAAGAAGAAACAATATCTGTATATTGAAGTTATGGTTGTAAAAGACTTCAGAGATCATTGAGTCAAACTTTCTCAGTTTATGATTAAGAAAAATGAGGAAAGTTAAGTTACTTACCCAAGGTCACAGAGGTTTTAAGGGTAGATCCAGGATTCAAATTGAAGTTCTACAACATATAACCAAATTATGCAAGGTGTTAACATTAGTATTTCCCATAATATAGTAGGTATTCAGTAACATCTACTGATATTGATACAAAATATTTCAAGACAAAGATGAATAGTTGCCAAGTATTTGTGCATTTGAGACATCAAGGACTCCGGTGGCAGCTTTATTGCCAGCGGGCCACTTTCCTCAAGCCCCAGCTCCTGTGAAGATTTGCAACCATTCGTTACTTCCATTTATGAACACCAAGATTGCTTTATGGCCACAGCACTTGGCAAAAGACTTCTCTTTTACAAGTAATCTAGATCAGTCAAGCTGTCCAGATCTAGTACATCATTCAATAGCCAGTAGTTTATTTTGTGACAGTAAATGCCAATAAAAGAATGCCATAAAATATTCTTGTGTGAAGAGGCTAATTCTGGGGAGGTTAATAAAGCCGCAGTAATTCATCTTGTCAAGCCTCCTGTTATTCACACGCTCCAACTTATTAGGTAGATTCTCTGTGATCCATTGTGGGCAATCAAGATTTATGTATAGTGTGGGGCTTTGCTTGGTTTTATTTATTTATTATTTTAAAACTACACTTTGAATAAAGCATGATGGGTTTCCCCTTAGGTGATGGTGTACATTCAGAGGTGAATTCTGGAGAAGTTTGAACTCTAGTAATAAAAAAGGAAAAAGCAAAAATTATAGCCCTGGGCCTGCTTTGATCTCAGGGCTGAGCAACAGTGGCATCACAACAGTTGAAGGAAGTTATTTAAACAAGTCCACAAGACGTCAAATAATGATTACTTAATGACCTTAGTTCATGCCGAGAGCAATAAAGCTTTCAGAAATAGATTGTTAATTGAAAAGGCTAGTGTTTTCAGTAGGATTAATATTACTGTCATATCTAGCCCTTCCTTTTAGTGCAGCCTTCTATTTTAATTTTTAAAAGCAGTATCTAGGTTAAGGTTTCCTGAAATAGGTTTCTGCCCAGTGTGAGGATTGAAAAGACTAGGTGATTCAGAATTAAGACTTGAATTCTAGAGCCGCCTCTGCCAATAATTGTGGGACCTTGGGCAACTCAATACATTTTTTCCTCATCTGAAAAATGAGGGCTTTAGGAATGCTACCTCTTATAGTCTATGTTTTTCACATGTACCAAATTCAAAAGTATTTCTTCCTAGGAAATGATGTCAGCTCTCAATTCAATGAAAGATGTTCATCATGTTGTACTTCACATTGAGGAAAGTTAATATTATGCTATATTATTTAATAAGCAAAATGATTCTATAATCCATTCTTTTACTCATTTTGTCAGATTTAACTTCTCAGCATAGCTCACTAGGCAGTAATGTGATCACATCCAGCCCCTGAGGCATCTTCTTCTTAACCTGCTTGGGCTATGCCCCTCTCTGTACCAATAAACAGGGAAACCAGCTTGGGCTAGATTCCACTCCAGGGGATGGGGAAACCTACACAAAATTAGGGGCCACTTGGTCTCCAAGGGGGAGGCTAATAGGGTGGAAAGGTAGGGAATCCAGATTGGGCTAGTTTTGTTTTCTAGGTAAAATTGATGCCCACCAAGCAATTAATATTCCCAAATTACCAGAGAGAGGCAAGACCATCCACACCTGAAGGTCAACCCACATACCAATTGGGATTGTCTTACTTTGCCAGAGGAGGTTCAATTGATACACTGTAAGCCAAAAATAAGGAAGACACACCTGTGTTTAAAAGACCCTCTTGGGAGTGCTTTGCCATTTCCTTCTTCAACTCATTTTATAGAAGAGGAAACTGAGGTAAACAGGGTTAAGTGACTTGCCCAGGGTCACACAGCTAATAAGTGTATGAAGTCAGATTTGAACTCAGGAAGATGAATCTTCCTGACTCTAGCAACAGACCTCTATCCACCGCACCATGTAACTGCCTTTTCTAATGAATTGATCACTATCAGGTTCCTGACTTTTGCTGAACTACCAGCACAACCTGTTTTACAAATAATATATTCATCACTATTAATAAAATTATATATTTCCCTGGAGAAAACTTTACCTTGACATCATTTTTATTCACTACAACATCCCCTTTGATCCATCCATATTTGATGCAGGCGATTGAAGATCTGAAAGACAACAGGGGCAAAGGTAACTGGGGTGATGAGGAAAGAAAATAAGAATCTACAGAGCAAAGCAGGAAAATGTAGCCAAAAATAAAGACTCCAAAGAAGGAACTATGAAAAGGAGTTTGAGCCCCAACAAGCGTGCATTTCCCAGTTTGAGCTGCTCAACACAAAGACTGAATCTTGGTCTTTGAAACTCTGCCCTTTTTCTAAAAACTTCCAATGTTAGGAAAACCTAAGTTTGTGTGGTGGTACAAATACCTTTGAAGACACTTAAAATCATGAAACTGTAGAACCAGAAATGACCTGAAAGATCATCTAGCTGAATCTCCCCATTTTACATATGAAGAACTGAGACCCTGGGGCAAGCTATACCTCACACCTGGACTGTTACCATATCCTCTTCACTTTAAGGTGAATGAAAACACCCAGCCCCTTGCTCCCTCCCCACAGGAGACAGCTGAACAATAGAAAAAAGGCTCAAGGTCAGAGGACATTTGTCCCCTCTTCTCACCTGATACTGAAGCTCATGTGACAGTAGGAAGTGGAAGAATTCCTAAAAGGGGGCAAAGTCATTTTGGAGCAGTTGACAAATGACTAGCCCATTCCTTTGTTGCCTTCCCTCGGGGACACAAGGGTGCTGAGTTGGAGGAATGTCTGACTTATGGTCTCCAATAGAGTCAAATTCCTCCCTCCTATTTTCAAGTGAACAAAAAAGAGACTCAGGAAGGGGGAGTGATTTTCCCTAACTCGCATCACAAGTTACCAACAGGGAATATGAATGAGTCTGCTCCTTTCCCCGGGCAGATGTACTGTGTTTGCTTATCAGCCTTCACAGTGAAATCCCAATTACTAATATGGTAACTAAAAGGATCTAAAAAGAGGAGGGGGGATCTCTTCATATCACTAGAAAGAGAAGGAAGTTCTGTGCTATACTGTCTGTGCTCTGAGCATCACAAGATAAAAGCAAGATGGGATAAGCACACAAACTAGGAAATAGCTTTGATTTTCTTGGGGCGTACTTGTCCATTTCCCCTCTGTAACACTGATGTTCACTGAGCTTCCCTAAATGCTCAGTGGTCCTATGTGCAAAACAGGCCAGGTTTTGATTTGCCAAGAAATATCTCTCCTCTTTAGATGCGAATGGATGAGTCAGGAAAATCAACAGCGTTGTCATTTTCGAGAGCTGTTTAATCTCAGTGTTTGGGCCAATACATTCAATGATGGATGAACCTTTGGGGGGACTTTTGGAAGCTTCAATTATACTCTTCACTGACACCCTCAAGATACCATTATTCTCCAATCAAAATAGCATTGAACTTTTTTACCAAGCAAACCATAGCAAGATCTCCAGCAAACATCTGTGTGTTTCTGATTGAGCATTGACACCTTTAATTAATATTTGAACACAATTGGGACATGTTATAATTATGAAATGCATCCCCAATGATAAAAATTACTTCACAAATCATGAGCTATAAGTTGTATCACATGAAAAATAATTGAAAAATAAAAGATAGTATGAGAAACAACTAGGTGGTAATGTGGATAGCACACCAGCCCTGGAGTTAAGAGAACCAGAGTTCAAATCTGGCCTTAGGGACTTCCTAGATGTATGACCCTGGGCAAGTCATTTAACCACAATTGCCTCCAAAATTAAAAAATCATAATAATAATATGAACAGAAATAGGAGGTGATAGATATTCTGCCTCATGATCAAGAAGAGCTGAGTTCAAGTTTTAACCTCCATCACTTGTGCAATCCAAGAAAAATCAATAAACCTCTCCAAGCCTCAATTTTTTTCACACTTAGATGACTGGACATAATAGCTTTAGTACATATATCAAGATGCAAGATGGTTTGGGGATAGAAAACGGTCTCAAAGTCAGGAAGACCTTGGTGCAAATCATGCTTATGACACATACTGCCTTATGAGTGAGCGAATGACAAAACATTTCAGTGCCCCCAAGCAAATAAGAGTTAATATATAGCTAAGGTGGCAAAAGATATCAATGGAGGAAATTTCCTCCCTGAGAGCTGCCTATACTGGTAGAGTCAAACTCAAATTGAAGCCACTAAACCTTACATAAATATCCCTGTGGGCCTCATATTGACTCCAAAAACTACAAATTAACATCTACGTTTTATCATATTTTTATTATTTTGTTAAAGATTTCCAAATTACATTTTAATCTGGTTACATCTGTACTCAGAAGTGTTGTGGGCCTCATTCTGCCCAGAGGCCACAATTTTGGCACCTCTAGTCTACACTGATGAAATCACAGATACAGACTCCCTGCACAAAACAAAAATAATCATTTTAATGGAAAAGCTATTCACCAATGTCTACCTGTGTGATCCCTCCATTATTACATTGCAAAAATTAAGGAATATTCTTCACTTTTATTTCTATAAGGGAGTGACGCAAAAGTTTCTGAAGAGGTTAGTTCATGGACATTCAGATCTGGCAATGTCTTAATTTGCTGGTGTTTTTGAAATGATTTAAACCTCATTTTATGAAATTGCAATGTATTGTAACACTTATATCAGAAGTTATCATGACAAAAAGAATCCAGTTTCACTATGTGGAGGGTTTTTCTCTTCTCTGGTTCATAGTTCCCTCCTCAGTAAATCTGGGGCCAACAGCACTGATACCACTTGCATGATGACACCAAATCCCACTAAAAGACTTCAATTCACAAAATTCAAGAAGGAAATACATTGATAACATGGAAGTAATCCAAGTGAGTGAAACCAAGACAATGAAGAACACTGAGATCATGTTATTTAGGAATAAGTCAAAGAAAATTAACATGTTTAGCTGGGAGAAGAAGAGACTCAGAGGGTATGTGAACGTGGTCTTCAAGAATTTGATTAAAAGAGGAGATTTGACAGCAGACTTGTCCACTTGACTCCAGGGGACTGAAATAGGAGTAATGGGAAGAAGTTGTAAAGAAGTAAATTTAGGGTGGGGATGAAGAATAACAATTAGAGCTATGTAAATGGGAATTTGGCTTCTTCAGGGGCAATGATTCCCTCTCAGTAGAGTTATTTAGGCAAAGGCTGGATGACCATATGCTGGATATGTGGGAGAAACAATGCTTTTTCAGGTAAGAATGAATGAAATAGTCTCCAAGGTCCTGGTCACTTCTGAAATTCTTTGATTCTATGACTCAATTAATGTTGTGTTGAAACAAAAAAAAGAAATAATAATAATCAAATGATTATGATATTAACATAATAATAATAATAATAACTCATATTTATGGTTCACTTTACGGTTTGCAAATTTGTTTAAGTGCTTTATCTCTTTTAACTCTCATGATAGCCCTGTGAGGTAGGTGTTATTATCCCCATTTCAAAGACAATGAAATCAAGGATGAGAGAGGTTAAAGGACTTGCTGCTTTCACAGAACTAGTCATTGGTATGATTTGAAGGCCAGGTCTTCCTGACTCAAATTCAGAGCTCAACCCATAACATATTGCTCCCTCTCTAACTAAATAGAACTAAAAAGTAAACAGAAAATGAAAGGACATTCTCCAAGTAGCAGATCTCTTCCAAAGATTCATAAAGATTTTCCATCTTGTGTAGTATCATATGTAGGTAGGTTCTTCTCCCTACTTTCTCCCATAGGAAGCAGCAGGTGTCACTCTCCATGGTGCTAGCATTGCAGTTCTGTGTCTTTCTGCTGGCAGGTCCAGACGGTGGTCTCTGACAAAGTCAAACAATCCATCACAGTAAATGTCACTTTTTTTTTGTTGGCTTCAATCTCCCACATTGCTGAGGACAGGCTCTCCACAGTTGTTTCCCTCTGAATTGACAAATAGTTCTACTTAAGTCACATTTCTGATGATACAAAGCCAGACAAAAGACTTCTCACTGGGTCTGGCTCCACTTCTAACAACTTCTGGATTCTCAAAAATGGGAGACCCAGTTTCACTTCAAATTCAAGAGGGAAATTACCACCAATTCCAAATTCAGATACAATTATTACTACTGATATCTCCTGATGATAGCTCCCCCCAACATGTGTTAGTGATCCCAATCTATTTAAAAGTCAAAGAAACTACCTAATTTCTCCTGAAGTATCTCTTTTTAATATTTCAGTCTTTTAATTCATCAACCAAAGAGCATTTGTCATATTCTACTATGAGCCAGGCACTGTGCAAGATATTGGAATTTAATTACAATGAATGAAATAAAACGTGGGCACAAGGAACTCATATTCTTACAATAATGTCCTCACAACAGTATGGAGGCAACCCTGGATTTTTGAAGTTATAGAACAACAAAAGAAAGACATACTATCCTGGAAAACTCCAAGTATGATTTCTAAGTTAGTTAGTTTTCCAGTTGTCACTGGAGAAATTCTGGCAAACTTTGGTTAGGCATGACCCCAGGGTGGCTGTAGGGAGATGATTTTCTTTTTTCTTTGGTCACAACAAGTTTTAAAAGATGTCAAAAAGACAAAGCATGAATGAGTTCTGTTCTTGTTAAGAAATTATCAAACAGGGGAAGAACCAATCTCTAGTGTATTTGAATTAAACACTGAAAAAATAGATCTTAAGCAAATGAAAGGTAAAAGGTCATTAAAATTGTTGTGAGGAATGTGGTTGATAGGAGAAAGCAAGACTGGGAGCTCTGCCCCACTCTGAGGATAATCATTCATTTTGAAAAATGAATTTAGGTAAAGGATTATACACTAGTTTTTTATTTGTTTATTTGTTATATATTTATTAGTGATTAGTGATAAAAACCGATGGTGAGGATAGAAAAGAGAAATGACAACTTAGGAAGGGGTTGGAAGTTGGCTATATTTAGTAAGTCTTTTAGGCCTTTGCTTGCATTACATCCTGGTCAGAAATTTGTTGATTAAAGAGCAAAGACTATCTCCCTGGAACCTTACCATATAGCCTTTTTGTCTTGCAACTCTCAAATATACTCAGTTTGTAACATAGGCAGTGCAAACCTATGTCAGTTAGGCAGTTTGACTGTGGAGGAGTGTAATGTAGAGAAAGAAAGGGGAAAGGAGGCCCAATCAATTACTGAGGCATAATAACAGAATGTGAGGGCCTTCCATGGAGGATAAAACTAGAATTAGAAGGTAATCAGCTACCCGTGTTGCTTAGATTAAGGAAAATCTAGAGATCCTTCCAGAAGAAAGACCATTTAGTATTAGTGACAGGATGAAGAACTGATTTCTGATGGCACGTCACTCCCTTTTTATGAGTGCTGAGATGCCTTTATGCCATAAATAAGCTAAAGTTATGCTACCTTCTTGAGGTTCATATCTTAATGAAAATTTCCTAAGACATCAAAAATCTAAGAAATGATATTCACTTCTGATGATTCATCTGTGAACAAATTAGATTAAGAAAAGCAACAGGTAGAAGCACAAACTTGGCAAGAGCTCCCAATCCAATCACTTCCAATACATGTAAAAAATGACTAAACAAACTTTAGAGCTACAGAACCCACAAAGTGACAGAAAAGAAACAAATCTCCCACTGAAGGAAGCCCAGCAGGTTGGCAGGAAGGGTCAATCTCACTGGGGTGGGAGCCGAGCATAGGTCCACCTGAGCAATATGGTTCCACCCCAGGGTGACTCTGACCAGCAGTGGACAGAGCAGACTTCAGGAGAGAGTATCACCAGCTGCTGTGAAAATTTCCAGACTTCTCAACCCATAAACACCAAAGACAAAGTAAAAGGTCATTGTGAAACTCTGTTGGAAAAGGGAGGGGAGGATGGAAGAGCACTGTCCAGTCCCTGTCCCTGGGGCAAGAAGCAGCAGAGACACAGCGGCTGTGCAGCCACCACTGCATGGCTACCTCAGGAGCTCCTGGCCTGCAGATGGAGGGGGACCAAGAGACCATTCAGAGGGTAATTGCTTTTGCTTTAACCTGTTTGGATCTGGATTGTAGTTTGGGTGGTGCTCCTTGGGTGTGTGGCCAGTGAGTCAGAGCTTGTGGGGGCTGTAGAGAGGGTGCCCTCCTAATTGCTCCAGCAGCTGCAAAAACCCCAGTCATTTGGGACAAAGCTCTTTCCACTCTGGAAGCAGAATTCTGTTATGGCAAAGAGCTAAAAAGTCAAGTAATTGGCTTTCAATATAAGCAAGCAGAAGAAGCATAAACAGACCATAGAAACCATTTGGGGGAACAAAAAGGATCAAGGCATGGAGTGGGAGGAAGACAGCAAAGTCAGAAGTCTTTCATCAAAAGTCTCCAAGAAAAATATGAATTGACTACAGCTCATGGAGGAGCTCAAGAAGGATTCTGAAAATCAAGTGAGAGAAGTGGGAGGGAAAATTGGCAAGAGAAATGAGAATGATGCAAAAAAAATCATGAAAAGTGAGTCAACAGCCTGCTAAAGGAGACACAAAAATACACTGAAGAAAATAACACCTTAAAAAAATAGACTAACTTGGAGTGACTAGGTGGCATAGTGAATAGAGTACCAGCCCTGGAGTCGGGAGGACCTGAGTTCAAATCCAACCTCAGACTCATAATATTTACTACCTGTGTGACCTTGAGCAAGTCACTTAACCCTAATTGCCCTACCTTTCCCTCTCCAAAAAAATAAAATAAAATAACTCAAATGGCAAAAAAGGTCCAAAAAGCCACTGAGGAGAAGAATGCCTTAAAAAGCCAAATTTGCAGATGGAAAAGGAATTTCAAAAACTCACTGAAGAGAATAACTCCTTCAAAATTAGATTGGAGCAATTGGAAGCTAATGACTTATTGAGAAATCAAGATACTATAAAACAGATCGAAACAATGAAAAAATAGAAAGCAATGTGAAATATCTCATTGAAAAAACCACTGACGTGCAAAATAGATCTAGGAGAAATAATTTAAAAATTATTGGACTACCTGAAAGTCATGATCAAAAAAAGAGCCTAAACATCATCTTTCAAGAAATTATCAAGCAGGGGCGGCCAGGTAGCACAGTGAGTAAGAGCACTGGCCCCAGTATCGGGATGACCTGGGGATTGAATCTGGGCTCAGACACTTATCACCCACCCAGAAACACCTGGCCATGTAACCTTGATCAAGTTGCTTAATCCCAATTGCTTAGGGGCATCCAGGTGGCTCAGCAAGTAAGAGCACCGGCCCCCGTGTAGGGATGACCTGGGGATCAAATCCAGGCTCAGATACTTAGCACCATACCCAACTGGACATATAACCTTGAGCAAGTTACTTAGCCCCAATTGCTTTAAAAAAAAAGAAATTAACAAGCAAAATTGCCCTGATATTCTAGAAGCAGAGGCCAAAATAGAAATTGGAAGAATTTGCCAATTGTCTCTTGAAAAAGATCCCAAAAAGAAAACTCCTATGAATATTATGGCCAAATTCTAAGTTTCCAGTTCAAGGAGAAAATACTGCAAGCAGTCAGGAAGAAACAATTTGAGTATTGTAGAAACACAATCAGGATAACACAAGTCCTAACAGCTTCTACATTAAGGAATTGAAAGGCTTGGAATATGATATTATGGAGGTCAGAGGAGCTAGAACTAAAACCAAGAATCACCTTCCCAGCAAAACTGAGTATTAATGCTACAGGGGACAATATGGTAACTCAATGAAATAGAGGAGTTTCAAGCATTCTTGATGAAAAAAACAGAGCTGAACAGAAAATTTGACTTTCAAATACAAGAAGCATGAGAAGGTAAACAGGAAAAAGAAGTCATTAGGAACTTATCAAAGTTGAACTGTTTACATTCCTACATGGAAAAATGATCATTGTAACTCCTAAGACTGTTCTCAGTATGAGGATAGCTGAAGGGAATATATATATGCATATATATGTATATGTATACATACATATATATGTATGTATAGTGGAAGTATGTGTATATAAATATATGTGTGAGTGTGGGCATATGTATGCTCATGTATACATAGACAGAAGGCACAGGATGACTTGAATATGAAGGGACAATATCTAAAAAATAAAACCAAGAGGTGAGAGAGGAATTTATTGGGAAAAGGAGAAAGAGAGAGATAGATTAGGGTAAATTATCGCATATAAAATAGGCAAGAGAAAACTGTTACAATGGAGGGGAAGAACAGGAAGGTGAAAGGGAATAGGACAACCTTATTCTCATTGAATTTGGCTTAAGGAGTGAATAACATATACATTCAATTAGGTATCTTACCCTACAGGAAAATAGGGGGTAGGGGATAAGAGCGGGGGATGATAGAAAGGAGGGCAGATTGGGTGAGAGGGTATTTAGAAACAAACATTTTTAAAAGGGATATGGTCAAAGAAGAAAATAGAATAAGTGGGGGGGCAGAATAGGATGAATGGAAATATAGTTAGCCTTTCACAATATAACTACTATGGAAATGATTTGGGCCACTACACATGTACAACCTATATTGAATTGTTTGTCATCTCGGTGGGGGTTGGTGAGGAGGGAAGAAGGAAAAAATCTGTAACTCAAAGTTTTAAAAACAAATGTTTAAAAAAAATTTTTTTTACATGTAGCTTGGAAATAAGATATATAGGCACTGGAGTATAGAAATCCATCTTGTCCTACTAGAAAGTTAGGGAGGTGATGGGGGAGGATATGAGAGAACAGATTGGGAGAAGGGGTATTCAGTAGGCTTGCTATTTTGGGGTGAGGTAGGGGAAAGATGGGGAGAAAAAGTGTAACTCAAAATCTTGTTGAAATGAATGTTGAAAATTAAAAAGAAATAAATAATTTTTAAAAAGAAAAGAAAAGGAACAAATAAAACACCATCTATACTTAAAAAGATTTCTCAGGAAAATAAAGCCTTTGAGAGCAAAAAGTAATAATAAAAACAATAGTGATAACTATGGTGGAACCAAGATGTTAGAAAAAAGACAGCAACTCATCTGAACTCTCCCCCAAACCCCTCCAAAAACCTTTAAATAATGATACAAAATAATTCCTAGAGTGACAGTATCCACTTAAAATAATTGACATAATTTTGAAATAAATCTTCCTGTCCCTTTCCCTTTCTCCTAGTACATTCCTCTTTATCATCCCTTTATCAATCTGTTGACTCATTGTTCATGACATTCTTGCATTACTCATTTCTTTTCCAAGTTTGAAATAATTGGTTGAAATAATTTTCCAGCCAAAGGTAGAAAGGAAAGATCTGTCACATCTGGACCAGGCCCCAGTAAACGAAGAGCAGGCCTTGGAAGCCACTGATTCAGCAGTGGCAGCAGATGCTTCCAGAGCTCTCGGCCCACAGACAGTAAGGGGGTCAAATTAGTGGTCAGAAGGAGATTATGATGTGTCTTTACTAGCACTGAGGAAGTACTCTGTTGTATTACCCATACTCTCATCCAGGTCTCAGTCCTCGCTGGGTCCCAGGGCAAAGAGAAGCATTGGCATGTCCCAGCTTGCAGCTGCAGTGGAGCAGGGGGCTCATTACACTTCTAGGGCAGAAAAGAGTGCTTGTGGCCACTCACAGACCAGGAAAAAGGCCAGGATAGTGGTAAACACACCTCTCCTTAGATGCTACCAACTTGGAAGAACTGAAAACTTACAGGTCCCTAGAAGTATCTCTTAAAACAACTGCACAAAATCCCTGAGGTTTGGGACAGTGTACCCACAACCCCGGAAACAGAGCCTCACTTTAACAAAAAGTTAAAAGTAAATAAATAGGCTGGGTAATTTGGGACTATGCCCAAAGGGCTGTAAAAATGTACATATCCTTTGACCCAGTGATGCCACTTCAGTGTCTGTATCCCAAAGAGATCATAAAAATGGGGAAAAAAAACCCCACATGAGCAAAAATTTTTGGCAGCTTTTTTTGTGGTGGCAAAGAATTGAAACTGAGGGGATGTCCTTCAATAGGGAATGACTGAACAAGTAGTGGTATATTACTGTATACTACTGTTCCATAAGAAATGATGAACAGGTGGACTTCAGAAAAACCTGGAAAGACTTATATGAACTGATGCCGAGTGAAGTGAATAGAACCAAGAGACCATTGCACACAGTAACAGCAACTTTGATAGACTTAGCTCTTCTCAGTAATACAATGATCTGAGACAATTCCCAAAGACTCATAATGGAAAACACTATCCACAAACAGAGAAAGAACTATGGAGTTTGAATGTAGATCAAAGCATACCATTTTCTCTTTTTTTACCTTTCTCTTGTTTTTTTTTCTCTTTTGTTCTGATTATTCTTTTACAATATGACTAATGTGAAGATATGTTTAATATGATTATACTTGTTTGACATATATCAACTTGCATGCCTTCTTGGGGAGGGGAGAAAGGAAGGAAAATTTAGAACTCAAAATCTTATAAAAGTGAATATTGAAAACTAAAAATTAATTTTTTTAAAGTAATATGACCCTTGGCAAGGAAGAAGGAGAAGAAGGGGCAGAAGAGAAGAAGAAGGATGAGGAGGATGAGAGGAAGGAAGGAAGGGAGGAAGGAAGGAAGGAGGAAAGAAAGAAAGGAAGAAAGAAAGGAAGGAGGAAAGAAAGAAAGGAAGAAAGAAAAGAAGAAAGAAAGAAAATGCAAGAAAGGAAGGAAGGAAGGAAGGAAGGAAGGAAGGAGGAAAGAAAGAAAGGAAGAAAGAAAGGAAGAAAGAAAGAAAATGAAAGAAAGAAAGAAAGAAAGAAAGAAAGAAAGAAAGAAAGAAAGGAAGGAAGGAAGGAAGGAAGGAAGAAAGAAAGGAAGGAGGAAAGAAAGAAAGGAAGAAAGAAAAGAAAGAAAATGAAAGAAAGAAAGGAAGGAAGGAAGGAGGAAAGAAAGAAAGGAAGAAAGAAAGAAAATGAATGAAAGAAAGAAAGGAAGGAAGGAAGGAAGGAAGGAAGGAGGAAAGAAAGAAAGGAAGAAAGAAAGGAAGAAAGAAAGAAAATGAAAGAAAGAAAGAAAGAAAGAAAGAAAGAAAGAAAGAAAGAAAGGAAGGAAGGAAGGAAGGAAGGAAGAAAGAAAGGAAGGA